>NW_012267248.1:15202286-15242870 GCF_000151885.1 Dipodomys ordii | reverse complement strand
GGGGTTATACTGTGGGGGAGGGACATACAAAGCAACAAAGAAATAATCTAATAAATGTGTTAGAGAAAATCGCATGAAAGAAAAAAAAACATTTCAATACATATCTTAGGGTTCATTTCCCTAATATCAACTTATCTGACCTTTTCTGCTTGTCCCAGACATATATTAGTTATTGCAAATAAGGGAAACCATGGGACCTATGTTTCTTTGGGCTTGGCTTACTTCACTTAATAGAATTTTTTTTCCAAGTCTTTCCATTTCCTAACAAATGGGGCAATGTCATTCTTTCTGATGGAGGCATAGAAGCCAGTTTCATTTTTTACATTGGATTAGATTGCTTTCCCTGAATTGGTTGGCACTCTTGCCTGCTTTTCTCTAAAGTCTTCTCTTTGGTAATTTGCTGCACAGAGCTTCTCACCTTTCTCCTATTTTAGGATCCTATACTTGGGCCTTCTTTATGGATTGCTTTGTCTCCAGACCCTTGAATCATTTACTGCTCAGCTCAAATACCATGAACTCCAGACCTCACCCACAATACACTCTGTTCTCCAATGCATTCTGTATCCCAGTTCCTTTATAACATTTGTCACTATCAGCATGATTTATTTACTTGTCTTATATGTTTATTCTATTTGCATAACAAACATCTTGAGCCCAGGGAATTAATTCATCTCGGCCACTACTATATCCCTAGTTCCAGAAAGTGTGTCTAACAGAAGGTAGATAGTATATAAAAGTTAATTTAATGATTGAATCTCTGAAAAGACATTACAATATAGCATCTTCAAGTATGCAAGAATGTTTTTAGATATAGAAAATGCTAGTCCAAGATGAGTGGAGTTTTGGTTCAATTCCAATTGAATCAGGTAAGATCCCTATCTCAAATCTTCCTTTATGTATTTTAGCTTTTATCTATCAGTGTGTAGAGTTCTAAGAAACTACCTCTTTATTTAGGAAGGTCTTAAACATAAGAAAAGCTAGGGCTGGGAAGGTGGCTCAATGGTAGAACATTTACCTTGCACGCATGAGGCCCTAGGTTCGATTCCTCAGCACCACGGATAAGCAAAAAGAAAAAAGCTGGAAGTGACGCTGTGGCTCAAGTGGTAGAGCGCTAGCCTTGAGCTGAAGAGCTGAGGGACAGCGCCCAGGCCCAGAGTTCAGACCCCATGACTGGACCCCCACCCTTCCCCCCAAAAAAAGAAAAGTCAATAATTCCTATTTAATAAAAACATTTAATCTTAGTTTAAACATCAATTTGATTACTGAGAATTTAGGTGTGGTGGTCCACACCTATCACCTCAGCATCTAGAGACCAAGCGGGAGGATTTGGACCTTAAGATCAGATTGGGCTGTTCAATGAGACTCTGCCTCAAAAAACTAAAAAAAAATTTTTTTGATCAAATTAGTTCAGAAAAAAATATCATTTAAGAATCTACTTTGTTTGAACAAGTGTAGCTACTTCACTTAAAAGAGTCATGACATTTTATCCCTTCTAGTCTCTCATGTTTTGGCATTATTGAATGAGGATTTAAGGCTTTGGGGGCCCAATGATGTAATTAGAGTACACATCTCTTATTACTTCTTTTACTTCTGCTGGTGGGAGTGGTTTGATGTGAAAGACCAGGTATTTCATGATTTGGTGATAATGATATGCTGAATCTGAGGTGTTAACTTGCTGCCGCTTCAAGTTTCTTCTCTCTACTTGGCCTTTTCTTTTTCTTTGTCAGTCATGGGGTTTGAACTCAGGGTCTGGGTGCTGTCCCTAAGCTCTTTTGCTCAAGGCTAGTGTCCTACCACTTTGAGCCACAGAGCCATGTTAGGTTTTCTGGTGGTTAATTGGAGATAAAAGCCACACAGACTTAATTGCCCTGGCTGGCTTTGAACCATGATCCTCACATCTCAGTCTCTTGAGAAGCTAGGATTAAAGGTGTGAGACACCAGCACCTAGCTGCTTTTTCTTCTTAGTAGTCACCCAGAATTCATACTTACCTAGAAAAAAATAGGGTCTTTGGTAATGTAAGGATAAAGATTGTTTCACATAGAATTAAAGTGGATCCTAAATCTAGCCTGTTTGTCTGCGTAAGAGACAGAAACATGGAAACATGGAGGAGGGCAATGTGAAGAGAGGGCAGAGACTAGAATACTATGTTTACAAATGAAGAACATAGAAGGATTGATTGAAGTGGTGAGAGGCATGGGGGTAAATAAACCCTCCCCACAGCTTCAGAAAGAAGCAACCATGTTCATAATTTGATTTCAGCCATCTTACCTTAAGAAATGGGAGAGAATAAATTTCTATTGTTTTTAGCCACCCAGTTGGTGGTAACTTTTATGACATCCCTTGGAAAGTAGTACAGCATCTCTCTGAGTAACCAGGCAGCTGTTTGAGAAATGGCTCCCTGAGCTGTGCTGTGTTTTGGGGAAGAGAGGCTAATGTGTTACTCAGGCTTAGCTGGTTCCAATTTCCCTCTCTGAAGCTGTCTCAGATAGGAGTAGACTAGCTATCTTTTTAAAAGGGCTACATTCTTTTAAGCTATAATAAACAGTAAAATCAATTATAGTCCAAATTTTGGCTCCTCCTCTCTGACTGATTTACAGTTGTGTGAAAATACATCAGCCATACTTAAGATTTTACTATTTCTGGTAACAGATTAAATATAAAAAATGCTTTAAAAATAATTCAAAATCCAATTCTTGACTTTCTCAAGCCATTTTTTTAAAAAAAATACAAGGCCAGTCATGTCCAGTGTAGCTCTAAGAACACTAATATACCAGCAGGAAGAAAGTAGATGCCATAGCCTGTCATTTTCTCTATTTAATTTCTGTTGAAGAATTTCACAGTATCCTTTGGGTATCTCTATCTCATTCATTAATGAGTCTTGGGGATAAGAAATGAATGATGAGACTAAACTGTCAGGCAGGAGAGAAATACTGTGGAATTTTTTCCCATGTGATATTACTACTTTCATCTTAACTCTCCTGCTTCTGGTCCTTGTAATGAAGCTCTATATTTTCAACAAAGGACTAAATAAAAGTCTTGTGTTCATTTATTTTTATTTCCTACTAAGGGTTAATTCATTCCCAGTTTCAATTTTTTTAGGTTTTAGCTCCTATTCTAAGTTTGTTGGCAGGTTATAATGAGCTGCTTTAAATTATGATGATTTGGGTTTTTAGGTCTTTTTGGGGTGAATTACTAATATGAAGGATAGAAGAAAAGAAAGCCTATCATTTAGTTTTATTTTTGTTAACTCCCTACGAAGTATTTCTTGAGTAAATGTTAGGACAAAATAGAAAAGGCAAGGTAATTTGCATTTAATAGTCCATGTTTGAGCTTTTGAAAATATCTGCATCACATCATTTTTTTGTTGCTATTCTTTTGTAGGCACAATGCTGTTGCACTATTAAGCTAGCCCCATAATTCACTAAATGAATGGTTTTGCATTCTGTTTTACTTGGAAAAGAAAAGAAGCCAGTTTCAGATACCAGTGCTTTGACTATTTATAGTTTCACATTGTTGTGACACACAAACAACATTTGTTCAATGGTCACTTTTTAGCGTTGAACTATTTTACTTTGTTTCTCTGACCTGATCAGTTTTATATTCCTTATTGACGCTGATACTGTTGTGCCTAGATTTCATTGCTGTCAGCTAACCTTCAGTTGTTTCTTTCACCCCACTTCTTTGTCTCTTTGCTGAACTGTGCCATACACTTCTTGCATGCTTTATAATAAACCCATGTCTAATACTAACACAATCTTTCAGCCTAGCCACTTTTTAGTATTTCTGTAACAGGGAAAGTATTTATGAACTTTTATATCTCAGGAATTTTTCACCCATAATGAGATTTTATTTGAAAGCTTGGCTTTGTTAAGAGATGAAGGCTTTTCTAGATTCATAAAAATCCCTTCACAGATTTTGGCCTTCAGGCATTTATATTTGTCCTGCTGGATCTAATAGTATCATAGCCTTTCACTTGCTGATAGGTTTAGATTGCTGTTTTACTGGTAGTTGAGTTGCATATCTCATATAAACCAATAGATAGTCATTCTGTTACAGTGGGAAAACAGAGATAAGCCAACTCCCAACATTGACATATTGACTTTGTGTTTTCAAATCTCAGTGTTGGGAAGATTGGGCAAGGAAAAGACAAGGACAGAGTCAGAAAAAGGGTCTTTCTTTATGGTTGTATCTTGTCAGCTGGGGTGATACTGGAATAACCCAGATATGTTTGGGGGAATTAAGGAAAGATGCAGCTATGCTCTGTCTTTGGGTGTGTATTTGGGGAGACTGCAAGTCTCTGGGACTCAGGGCAAAGGTGGGAAACTGATTCTCTTCAGAGCATGGTTTGGTTCAGTCAAAGATCAGCAGAGAACAGCCACACTGAATACGTGTTGGTGCACTAGGTATCTCAGGGAAGTCAGCAAAGACTCTGAAGAAAGATTCCAAACTCACACCTGTCTTATGCACCTTCAAAACATACAGGCTCTAATACTCTGTTGCTAAAAACAAACTCAAAACAAAGAACTGAGAAAAGAGACCCCCACAAAGAAGAATCAGCCCTAACAAGGAATTTCAGCTTTGAGCTGATTCCAATGACACTTTTGAAAGCCAGAAAAAAATTAATTATCTTTAACTGGCACAGTTTTACTCTTTGGCACAATTTTATTCTTATTTTTTGTCATTAGATAGAATGCCTATTTATAGAAAAGAAAGAGATTTATAGAAAACAGGGCTACATGTTCCCACTTCTCGGATCTGAATAAATATAGACACAGCTATAGTCAATTTGTTTTCTGTATGCATCTCTGAATAATTTCTCCTGTGTAGAACAAAAGTCATATTACTTTGCAGTTACAGTTGTGCCACAAATAAGTTCTCCTCGTCCCTCACCTCTATCCTCTCTCAATTCTTGCATTACAAGGACTTTAAATTTCTTCCCAGGTCAGGAAACTGAAAGTTGTTCCACTCCTTTATGACACTGTACGTGCTACTCTGAATATAATCTGGGTTATGCATTGTAGCTCACCTTATTCACTGAGACTTAAAAAAAATAGCATTGAGTACCTATTCTGTAGTGTACCCTGATTTATTTTGGCTTGGTTCTTACCTATCTACCTGCTAAAAATTAGCCCAGCTTGCTTGTGGATGCAAAGGAAGGAGGCAAACCCAATCAATAAACACTCATAAAGTCATATGGAAGAATTGTCCTGTGTTTAAAATACATTTCTTTTTAAATACCCCTTCAACTTCTCTATATGCTTGTCAGATTGGTATTTTGAAGTATGTTCATTTAGTCAGAAAATCAGCAAATCTGTAGTTAGTGAAATTTTAGTACAAGCAGAAGCATTAAAGAGAAACTTCTCTGAAGAGGAAATAAGAATGGTCAATAGACACATGAAGAAATGCTCAACCTCTATAGCCATATAAGAAATGCAAATCAAAACAACATTGAGATACCACCTCACCCCAGTTAGAATGGCTATAATCAAGAAATCTAATAACAACAGATGCTGGAGGGGATGTGGCCAGAAGGGAACCCTACTGCATTGTTGGTGGGAGTGTAAACTTGTTCAACCACTTTGGAAAGCAGTATGGAGGTTCCTCAAAAGACTCGACATAGAGCTCCCCTATGACCCAGCAATCCCACTTTTGGGCATTTACCCAAATGATCACAAACAAGACCACACTAAAGCTACCAGCACAACTATGTTTATTGCAGCATTATTTACTATAGCTAAGATATGGAACCAACCCAGATGCCCCTCAGTAGATGAATGGATCAAGAAAATGTGGTGTATACACAATGGAATTCTATGCCTCCATCAGAAAGAATGACATTGCCCCATTTGTTAGGAAATGGAAAGGCTTGGAAAAAATTATATTAAGTGAAGTAAGCCAGGTCCAAAGAAACATAGGTCCCATGGTTTCCCTTATTTGCAATAACTAGTATATGTCTGAGACAAGCAGAAAAGTTCAGATAAGATCATGTTAAGCGAAATGAACCCCAAGATAAGGACACAAGTGTTTTTTTTCTTTCTTGCGACTGTTTCTAACATATTTATAAGGTGCCATGTGATTTTTATTTTGTTGGCTTGTATATCCCCCACAGTATAACCCCTGTTTTCACTGTATTTGATGTTGTTATAATTTGGGGAGGGGAAGGAAAAAAACAAATTGTTTAAATAGGGATACAGGTTGACCCATTGCAACAATGAGATGTTCAAGAAGCTATGTCGATAAACGAACTTTACAATTCGAGTGGGAGTGGGGGGAAGGGGAGTATAGTTTTAGAGATGGGAGGGAGGGATGGTAGGGGAAAAACAAAGGAGGAGGCTGCAATGCTTGATAAGAAATGTACTCATTACCTTGCTCATGTAATTGTAACCCCTCTGTACAGTATTTTCACAATAAAATACTTACTTAAAAAATAAATGCATGATTAACATTGTCTCTGTAACATACTTACTGATTTAAAGCCAGGATTTTTCAAATGAATTGTTATCATTTAATAAATTATTACACAAAACTTTCTGCTTTGATCCCGAGTAAAGAGAAAATATTCAATTTGGAGCGAGTGTGTGCAGGGGCCCCTCAATTTTGCTTCTGTGATGTCAAAATAAAGTAAGCCAGGAGTAGTTTCAGAAAGAAGAGAAGTAGGGTGAATAGTTGACCAAAATGTGATCATTCGGTAAATTCTGCAGTTTTGCCCTTAGTACAAAGGAAAAATTACTCCCAGGAAACTTGGCATTAAAGACGTCACAAAGTCTAGTTCTGTATGAACCAGGACATATCAGTGTTTATAGAATACTATCTCCAGCTTCTACTTTCAACCAGCATAGAATAGCTAGAGTGAAGTAGTACCATACATTTTGTGTAAATACATTTTACACAGAAAACCTCCAACACTGCAAGGAAATTTAAAAGTATAGTGTTATAATAATAATAATAATACCCATGATGTTTGCAGGAAGAAGACATAACTTTTAAATCTAAATTTATTATAGTAAGTCATGTGGCGCAAGTTAGCCTCTGTAAAAAAAGAAGGAATATAATATAGTATCAACGAAGTAATAGCCTGAACTGTGATTTAGTGGTATCTAAATGAACACTTAGAAGTAATAGATTAAGGTATGAGAGAATAGAGGAAGAGCAGAGACTGGAGAAATGCAGAAGGGAAGAAATAAAATTAAAAGGGTAAATTCCAACATCCAGGCCACAGGCAAGTAATTGAAGACTGTGGAAAATACTAAATCTTAAGGCATGTTTTCAATAAAAGTAGTACCAGCTTATATTATTCTTTTAGAATTCAAAGTGTTTTCAGAGTACAAAGTTATTTTTAGACTTGAAAAAGCATCTAAACATTCACATGAGCAGCTTAGCTCACATTCCAATTATGAGTTCTATGTGGAAAATTCCAAGGTTATAATGATTCATCCTTTGTTTACTAATCCTTACTTCTCTGTCTGTCTGTCTGTCTGTCCATCTATCTATTTATTGCTTTGTAGTCCAACACATGAATAACCAATGTGGAATATGTACTTATCTGGGTGAGGAGGGTAGAAAATGCATTAGGATAAAAAAAGGAAATATTTTAGCTAGTCACATATGTCTCATACCTGTAATACTAACTACTAAAGAGATTGAGACCTGGTGAATGAAGATCAGGTTGGAAAGAAAAGACCTGGGGCCTCTACAATTAACCTGCAGTATACCAGCCTGAAGGCATGGCTCAAGTGGTAGGGCACCAGCCCTAAGCAAGACAGTCTAGCTAGAGCATAAGGCTGTGAGTTCAAGCCAGATACTGATATTTAAAAAGATAAAAATAAGATATTTCAACTTTAAGTATCTTTACTTTTATAGAATTTCTTCTAATATTGGTAGAAAGTAAGCTTTATAAAATTTGTAATAATGTATGTTTATGATGATTTAAAAGACTGGTGTACACAGATAAAGAAGACATAATTGTAAGTTTTATACTGATAGGGCTGTGAGGAGAAGTTAAAACATTCTTCTGGGAGAATTGTCTGTAAAGAACTTCCTGAGACTACTAATTAGCTATCTGAATATATATCTAGTTTATGTACATATGTTTTGTTATACAACTTAATGATAGTTAATGAAGAAAATGTGGAGAATACTAAAATTCATAAAAGAAGAGAAAATAACATAACCCCCTTATTTCAACATGCAATGTCCATACAACCACGGTTCTTTGAAGGTCTTAATACCATAAAGATCTATTATAAGTGAACAGGAGCCTATAAACATGAAAATTTTTCAAAGTTATTCTTGGTTGGATATACTTCTTTGGAGAATTGAATGAGTTTTTAGAACATAGTTTTACAATCATTTTTTTTTCAGAATACGCTTTTAGAGCCTGTTATTTAAGCTTATAATTTAACTACATTAGCATTATAGTTTGAAATACATCCTTAGGGATGTTACTTAAGAGATGACACAATTCACAATGAAAAGAGGTGACTTTCTTTTTCAACCTCTGAAAAATAATTAAGAGTCTGGTGGATCAATAATTGAAGCAATTACTCTTATGATCCTAATGTATATAACTCCAGTGGCATCAAGTAGATTTTTCAATATTTCTTTCTACATGTAATATCTCAGCCTGGTTCCCATATGAGCAGAGGCTTTTCGTAATTTTGTTGTTGTGATTTTTGAATGTTATTGACATTTGTGATCCTTCTCACCAAATATATAATAAAGATATTTTTGTTGGGAGAGAGTACTTTCTTCAATGACTTTTACTTGTACTTTACTTCCATTGCAAAGGGGACTCGGCTCTCATTCTCCCCATATTCATGCATATATTTAGTGCAATAAATATTTAAGCAATTCAAATGTACAAAACACTATGCCAGATATAATCTGGATATCCTGGACAACCTTTTCCCTTACATTTTACTTTCAAAATGTCTTGAATCACTATTTTCCATGGACTTTGCTATGTATCTTATTAGCATCCTATCTGCATGAAATTTATCCATCTGGGCTCTACTGGGAATTGGGTGTATTCTAAATTGTGACTTGCTATAATATTTTGAAAGTTTAGTTTGATTTGTAAGACACATATTCTGGAGGTTATTACTTTTTTTTTTCTGAGACACTTTGGCTTTAGTAAAGATGAGGTGAGCCTGAGGACAAGTGGGAAAGAAATCCCCAGCCAGGGGACAAGGCCAAGACAGAATTTGAAATCCTAAGCAATGGCTCCTGGTGTTAGTCTCTTTTTAAATATATAAAGTCAAAAGTCAAAGCTCTCTTTTCAAGTAAATATGGAAAAAATTTGAAAAGAAAAACAAATTGTTAAATTCATTGAGGTAAATCTGTTTGATAACTTTATCTCCAAACATTACTAATTATTGCTTTAACCCATAATCCTTAAGTTATTCACTATTATTAGAGAGGAAACCATAAATGTTTTATTGCTTCATTAAATAACAGTCATTTTCCTCATTTTCTGAGAATGTTTAATGGATATAATTTTCTCAATTTGTATTTCTCTCCTTTGTCTCCTGTGACATGTCTTCTGCTCTTGTTGGAAGAGTTAAATGAGTCACTAGATACACAGTGCAGAGAATAATGCACAAACATTTGATTACTACTTTCACTTCACTGGTCATCCTAGAAAACAATGAAATTTACAAACCAGCACCAAATGAATGCAAAGGGAATTGGGAAACAGCCATGCATCCATCCCAATTGAGCATTTGTTTATTCCCATTAACAATTGTGCTTGTGATATTAAGTCTGTATTCATCACATGTTATAAGTTTGGGAATAAAATTGCCCCAGTAGCACATATTCAGATGGAATGGATGGTACTTCTCTTCTATAAGGAAGTACTCTTAACATTAATACAGTTTAGAAACACAGTTTCTATCTGAGGAATCTTTATTTTTTTATTTACTTTTCAATTATTATTTTTTTTTTGCCAGTCCTGGGCCTTGAACTCTGGGTCTGAGCTCTGTCCCTGAGCTTCTTTTGCTTAAGGCTAACACTCTACCATGTGAGTCACAGTATACTTTCAGCTTTTTCTAAATAGGTTATTGAAGATAAGAATCTCATGGATCTCACGCTCTAGGCTGACTTGTAAATGCAATCCGTGGATCTCAGCTTCCTGAGTAGGTAGGATTATAGACATGAGCTACTGGCAGCCAGCTGAGCAATCTATATTTTTGAGCACATATATCCTATGACTGAGCCACTATAAAATACTAGGTACCATTAAATGTCAAAATTTTTCCTAGCATCTTGTCCTCAAACTTGAAATTAAATAACTTTTCTTCTCCTTCTCTAGTAGGGTGTAGAGGTAATTTCAAGTCTCATTTTTCTTTCATGCCTTGTTTACTTGTCTTATATCCACTGATAAAGAAAAGGAAAATATAATTTCTAGAGTATAACGATTCTTTCTTAGCTATAGGATCCATATTTGCCCTGCCCTTAAACCAATGTTAGTTTTAGTTCCACTTCACTTCAAATTCCTCAACCAGAAATTACATTTATTTATCTTCATGCACAGTATAACATGTATAAAATTATTATATTATATGTCCAAGTAATATTCACACTATTATGGGGAATTATTCAGTCATGAAGAATGGATTTATGTTGATTGTAGGAAAATTAATGGAACTGGAGATCATCACAGTGAGTGAAATAAACTAAGCATATTTTAGAAGAGGAAAACCAAAGGGAGAGGGGAGGAGAAAGGAGAGGGTGAAGGAGTTGAATATGATCAAAGTGTTATATATATATACATATAATTACATATATGTACTAATAATATGTACTAATAATAAAACTCAATGGAAACTCTAGGAAAAGGGGGATAAACAGGAAGAATAGAAGGAGAAATAGAAGGGTTTATTCAAAGTATATTATTTGTATGTGTGGAAATTCCATGGAGAAACTTTGTACAATTATTTATGCCAATAAAAATTCCTTGCTTCTCCATAAAATATGAAGCTTCAATGTTACATTATAACATATTAATATTCAGAAAAAGAATATTGTCTCTACATTTATTGACAACAATAACTTTTTGATATATTGAATAAGGATATATTGAATGAGAACATGAATGCAGTAAGAAATTATTTATAAAAGGCTGTATAAATTTAAGAGATGTTTAGAATGATGTTTTTTACCAGAATCATTCAAGGATTATCAAAATGCTTCAAGAATTTTAGCTTTCTTTTAGGCTTTTGTAATCTAGATTTTTTTCTATAATAATGTATAATGTGTTATGTCTGAAATTAGGGAAAATACAGAGCTGTCTTCATGATGTAAAATGTGGAAATTTATCTTTTTTTTCTTTGTCAAATTAGCTCCAAACCCAGAGCTGGTTCTTAAAAATTTCTAGACTATATATGCTGTTAAAGGAATCAAATCAAGAATTATATTCAATAATTTTTCTGGCTTCATGATCGGTCCTTTTTATTTTTTTTTATTTCACTGTTGATAACTATATTGGGAATCATACAATTTGACAAACATTAACTAGTGACCAATTTGCTTTGAAAGATCTCTGCAGACTACCTCAATTTCTCAGTTCTTATGTTCAGAAATATTTGAATTTATCACTTTGGTTTTCCTACCCTCTAATCTTATATTTCAATGAAAATTGCAGGAAAAAATTTAAATAGAGAAAAAATAGCTAAGAGGATCTACATAGTTTAAAACTAGGCTCTAGGTATATTGGTCATTGTTTATTTTCATGGTTATGAGATTAGATGCCTTATTCAATGCAGTAAGAACCTAATACCTTTGGGAAGTTGGCCCAAGTTTGATTTTTAGGCATTCTGATTTATAAATTGAATTCTATGTAACCTTTACAGGATTCTCAACTCCATTATCATGTTATTACTTTTGCAATGTGTTTTGAGCACTGCCAATGATTTCGGAATTGAAAAGCATATTGAAGTGGGACTATTCCTGCAATGGTCTAAACATTTTAGCTGAACTTTTTATTTTTCCAACCGTGCACATTTTGAAAATGCTGCTGTATAATATTTTCTCCCAAATAGATAGATGTTCCTTTCAAAGCAAGCGTTATTTGAGAGTTCTCATTTGCTAGTGTTGCTAGATTTGCGATGATGTTCTTTGGCAGTCCTTAGGTAGCCTAAAATGACAGACACCTCCCGTTACTATGTCTGTATATATTTGGATCTTAACTAGCCACTAATGGCTCATACCTATAATCCTAGAATATAAGGAGGCTGAGATCTGAGGACTGCAATTGGAAGTCAGTCCAGGAAAGTCTGTAAGACTCTTATCTCCAATTAGCCACCAAAAAGTTGGAAGTGGATCTGTGGCTCTAGTGGTAGAGTATCAGCTTTGAGCAATAAAGCTCAAGGACAGCACCTAGGCCTTGAGGACCAGTATGTGCACGCGCGCGTGCGCACACACACACACACACTCACACACACACACACACACACGAGTTTGGGCCATGTTATTAGAAATGATCTTCAAAATGTCCTTATCTCCTTTTCTTATCTCTGTATGGCAAACAGCCAGCTTTACTTCCAAAGTTCTAAAATTTCTTGTTGACCTAAGTCCTTATGTTACAAATTTGCCTGCCTGAATGAGTTATGACTTTGTCAAGATTAAGAGGCCAGGAACCAGAATAGATGTCTTTGTCTTTCAAGAGTTTCTCTCTTTAAGTTTCCTAATCATTGAAGAGGATGCTCCAGTTGTTCAATTTCCACAGAAGCATCCACAGTCACTTTAAGGTGATTATCTTTTTATCTTCAAGCTCACTGAATCATTGAATCTTTATCCAGTTTCCAGGCCTGCAAGACTATTATGCCTGAGATTTTGACTATATAATAACAGACTCAAGATATCCAAGGTTTAGTTATAATTTGCATGTCATTCACTTAACTAAGAGGCACAGAATTTTCCACTGACTTTCAGTTTCCATTTTGTCATATTAGACTTGTCAAATTTGGGAAAACTATTACTTAGGCTTCACCTAGAATCATTTAGGTTGATTTGAAAAACTGATGTTTTGAAACTGATTGTGGCATCTATTTATCCCTTCTTTTCCATACAGTTGGTTGCAAATAAATTTAGGATCAATTTCTTAGTCCATTAAATTGAAGATGTGAGAAAATGACAACAGAATTACTTCGAGTCATTATTGGAAATTAAAAACTTGCCTGGCAATGTTTATTTATTTATTTTTTTACCCATACACAGCTCAAATAAAAAGAATTGCTCGATCACTATTTTGTTCAATGACAATAATCAACCAATGAAGCGTGCTTGACCTTTACAAAGTAATTAGTTGAAATAACTTAAAAGCACTTTCTAGTTCTGAATTAGTGTGTTTGTGATAAATGGTGAAGGAATGCTGTGATTAATGAAAATGATTCCTGACAATTAATGGTTCATCATTTGTGCTCACCCTGATGTTAAAATAATACTAAAACCATAATGCTGTCTCTGTACAATAAAGTCTTACCACTACTTCTACCCTGCTGGATATTTTTAAACAAAGGAAGTTTAAGGGTAACTGCCAAAAGTTAAAAGAATTGTAAAAGCATGGTTAAATAGTTGAACAAGTAATAATCGACTGAAAATAAATTTTAGTCAGTATGCAGTATTTGAAAGTTGATCAAAATGAGACTGGGAGGGAAATTGGCTTTGAATCAAAAAATATTTAGTTCCTGATTAGAACATTCATTTGCTACTACTTCATTTTGAACATTTCATTTAGAGGCAGAAGCAAAATTTCAACATTCCTTTATTGTCATATAATTTGTAAAGGCATTAAATGACAAAAATTCAGGGATTGGAGGTGTGGTTCAGTTGATAGACTATAGTCAGTGAGTGAAACCGTCAGGTCCTCAGTTTGAATTCAGGTCTCAGACTAAAACAAAAAAAAGACCAAAATTTATCTAAAAGTTAAAAGCCAGGATAATTAATAAAATTTTGAAATACCCATGAAGGCTACAAAACCATTCCAAGTCTCTGCTGACATTGTCCAGCTTCTTCAACCTTATCACACTAATTGTACATTTTAATAAATAGACACAAATGCTCAAGGACATACTCACATTTTCAGTTCATCATCTACACATGGCTCAAGCATCATTTTCTCTTTCATTCCTCCTGAAAACCAAATACAAAGAACAAACTTATCTGGGAGCACTGAATTCAAACCTCAATGCCTCAGGATTTTCTAAGACTTTTGATGTACCATACCTTAAAAGTTCAGTAAAAAAAATAAGCATTAAGAATAAGAGATTTAAATAAATGGAGGTGTGATCCAGCAGGATGATAAATTAGGGAAATAGTGTCTTTTTGCTTATTTATGTAATTACTTTTATTGTAAAGGTGATGTAGAGAGAGGTTACAATTTTATTAGCTAGGTAATGAGTACATTTCTTTTTGAACAGTGTCAACCCTTCCTCATTTTCTCTCAGCTTTTCCCCTCTTGACCCCCTCTTCCCCAAGTTGTATAGTTCATCTCCAACATAACATCTAGTGAGTATCACTGCTGAATTAGTTCATCCTTTGTCCTACCATTTTTTTTATTGTGAAAATACCGTACAGAGGAGTTACAATTACATGGGCAAAGTAATGAGTACATTTCTTACCAAGCATTGTTGTCTCCTCCTTTGTTTCCCCTTCCCATCCCTTCCCATCCCCTCCCCCCCGGCACCTTTTTGCTCCCCTCTATTGTCCCCCCCACACCGCTCCTTGCGGCAATGTTGTAAAGTTCGTTTTTCGACATAATGTCTTATACACCTCATTGTTGCAATGTGTCTGCCTGTATTGTCCTACCATTTCTGTGCTTCTCCTTCCCCTCCCCACATAATATATATTTGCATTCAAGACCAAAGATACAGAAATAAAAAAGAGCAACAAAAGGGGGAAAACAGAAACAAAAAACCACAAAAAGTAAAACACAAAACCTCTTGTTTCCATTTATTGGAGTTCATTTTGATAAGCATCATTTTTTATGATCATATGCTCATAGATATTGAGCCCTTGTGATCTGTTCCTATGGTTTCTTCTTTGGTTTCATTGTGAATGTTTAGAGTCCTGCTTAATTTTTCTTGTCCATGTGTAATTTTTTATCTTTTACTGCCCAGTAGATTTTCCCCATTCATAAAGAAATGGAAAGACTTGGAAAATAGGTTGCATAGTTTCCCTCATTTGTAGTAATTAGAATGTGCCTATAAATCTACAAGGAAATAGGATCTTGTAAGGAGGTAGAGACTACAGCATGGCTGGGCAAAATTTTAGTTTCCTTGATTTTATTCCTTGGAGTTGGTATAACAAAATAGCACAAATGAGGTGTACAAATGACATTTTTCTTTATTTTTAAATTTTATTTTATTTTTATTGATACCCTTCCTGATTGCTGAGGCATGATGGTTTATGTAGTAGGATTTTGACATAAATCATAATTTTCTTCCGAAGAAATCAGAACTATGTATTTGCTTATGAAGACTTCTGATTTAAAACTTTTGTCATCTTGCATGTTAGGTAACTATCTAAAATACATTTGGTACATGTAGCTTTGCTCTGCTGGTTTACATCCTCAACTTGGAGCAAGGGACACATTATGAGTATGATGACACTACCATTGTAATCACCAACTATATCAAGAAGGGACTGCATTGGTCATCTTTTAACACACTGCCACAGAAAAATGTAGTGTGTTCTAGGTAACTTGGAAAAGCCCTTGAGACAGAGGATCTTCTGCTCCTAGTTAGTCATAGCAATGGAAGATGAAAAAGAGGAAATAGGTCAAACTCACAGTGATACTGGGCTGTACTTCCCAAGAGGGCCAAATCATTGCAAACAGGAGTCAGCTTCCCTTTCGATAGAACATAGCCCAAAGGAACCAAGATGTTTTCCCAGGAAAATCCTGCCTAGGGCTAGGAAGGTTGCTCAGTGGTAGAGTGCTTGCTTTGCATGCATGAGGCCCTGGATTCAATTCCTCAGCACAACATAAGCAGAAAAAGCTGGAATTGGTGCTGTGGCTCAAGTGGTAGAGCGCTAGCCTTGAGCTGAAGAGCTGAGGGACAGCACCCATGCCCAGAGTTCAGGACCCATGACGGACAACAACAACAAAAAAGACCTGCCTAAAATCAATTAATAATCTAAACTTCAAATTATGCAACTAAATTCTAAATTCTTGCCTTAATCACCTATGACCCTTCTCTCAGTGATTTGATTTTTAAACTTCAATTAGATTTCTTTTCAGATGTGCTAATATAGAAATTACAACAAATGCCTACTTGTTCTTCTTTCTGGTAAAACATATGTATTGACCATAGTTATTCAGAATTTTTACACCATTACAACAATGTCCATTATGGATGATTATAACTTTAGGGAAGGTCATTTTACATGGTGAGGTTACATGGTTTTGTTCACATGTTTGAAAAGAACATAAGTGTGTGGGTGTGTAGAAGGATGGAAGGTTCTGAGAAAGGGTCTGGTAGGATATGAGCGTTGTTTGGTAGGTCGTTGTTGAAAGAATCCCCCAGGATAAGCCTATTGGAGAGCATATGGTGTGAAATGCACTGTACCCAGCCTGTGTATCTTGGCATCTCTTTTGACTCCTTATTATTACCTGTGCCACTGGGCTAATGTCTCATTACAGTGGTGTGAGACATACCATTACCTCTCTCAGGCTCAGCTTCAGTTTATGAAGCTACATTAGATAGTGGAATCAGAGTATAGAATGAAAGCACATTTCAGTGAGTTTGATTTCTCAATATTTTAGCAGGTTAACAACTTCCTGAGAAAATTGCTTCATTCAAGTGTTTTCCACTGGAATTTGGATATAATTTTGTTTGAACAAAATTTTGTTGAAGCCCACATTTAACTTATATTCTCATATCAGTTATTTGCCTTCTTCAATATCATCCCAAATGACTTAAATGTTTTAACAATGATGTTGTGGAAAGAATAACACATCATATGGAGATTGTACAGCCTGGAATAGACAAGGTGCTACAGAAGATTAAAACACATGCACACACAACAAAAAACTAGGAAATCCTGACTTCCAGGATTTCAAAGCACAATAAATATATTACAAAGTAATTTCAGGAAATAGCTAGAGACAAATGAAAAAGAACACACTTATAATCAATTAAATGATAAAATGCACATTGCAGATTTGAATTACTTACCTTCTAAGGTTTTTTTTTTTGACTCTAATGAAAGTCATGGGCTGTGTTCATTAGCATTTTCATGGAAGATAAGACACTTGAGCTCTGTCTTGGAAAAAGTAGAAAATTTAGATTGCAGTAGAAAAGATTACAATGGGGAGACATATGAATGGAGAGAGGAAGAGTGGGCAAATGCAGTCATAATATTCAATCTATCTGTGAAAATGGAACTATGTTAATTGAGGGGATGGGTGGGGTCGGGAGAGAGGGAGGAGAATGGTGAAAGGAATGACAGTGATCAAGATGCGGTGTACTTAAGCTGATGTGTTAAACTGAAACCCACTTGTGCAAATTCTTAAAGAAAAAAAATTCTAGAAAGAAAAATTATTCCAGGAGTCGGTGCAGAGAAGTAGAAAAGAAGACCTTTATTCAGAGTCACAGTATAAGTTATAACACAGATAATATGAAATAGGAATAGCAGGTCAGTTGGTATCCCAAGACTTATTTCAGGATGTGATGTTTCCTTGTCATTTTTCCTTAGCATCTACTAATCGGTAGTGTTTCTTGGTGTCTTCTTGTTTTACATGACTTTGACATTTTGAAGAGTCATAACTAGAAAGTGTTCTCCTTGAAAAACCTTACAATAAAGGGTTTTATCTGCAATGTCCCATGAAAAATCACTCATTTCACAAGCATGGTTCATTTAATGACTAAAAAAAAGAACCTACTGACTTTTCTGATTTGTGTAAAGGCAAACAACAATGTGTGCAGTGTGTGTGTGTGTGTGTGTGTGTGTGTGTGTGTGTGTGTGTGTTCCAGTGTTTGGGCTTTAACCCAGGGCCTGGGTGCTGTCCTTTAGCTCTTTGCCTAAGGCTATCATTCTACCACTTGAGCCATAGCTCTGCTTCAGCTTTTTTATGGTTAATTGGAAATAAGAGCCTCATGAACTTTCCTGTGCAGATTGTTTTGGATCACAATGCTCAGATCTCAGCCTTCTGGGTAGCTAGGATTACAGACTTGATCCATCGGTGGGAAATAGTATTTTCTAGTAGTGCATGGCTTTAAGGCCCTCAACTATGCAATATGAAAATTCTTGCCTTCATATTGGCTCAGTATCCTTTCATTTCTACAACAGTACGTACTGTCTCAGTCAGCTCAGGCTGCAGTAAGAAAATATCATACTGGTGGTTTAAATTGCAGAAATGTGTCTATTCATAGTTCTAGATGCTTGGAAGTTCAAAATCTAAGTGTCTGCATAGTCAAATTTCTGGCTTTTAGCACCACCTTCTTATTTTGTTTTAACAACAGTAGAAGGAGGGGAAGATGAGAAGAAGGAAAGAGAGGAGGAGGGGAAAGGAGAATATCAGGGCAGAGGAAACAAAATCTGGGAGATTACTCAGGTAGGAATAATGTCCTAATTACAATCCTGGATGGCTCAATAGAGATTCCTTGCTGCTGTAGTTTGCACAACCCTTACAGCTCACTGCTAATGGAATGAGATGCTACCTTTTGGACATCTGCCAGTGTTGTCTCTGATGTCTGCTTGAATCTTTTGATTCTCTACCTCCAAGAATTGATTATGAATGGCCCTTTTCCCTCCTCTTACTCACAATTTTATGAAAGTGCTACTAATTATGAGGACATAGGTCATGTATGTGAACCTAGCTGGAAAAGATGCAGAGAAAGCAAATTTCTGACATTGATATGAAGGGAAATTCCTCCAAACAAGTGAGTTTACAGAATAAGCCATGTCTGACCACAACACATAATTTTAGTATTTATTTGTGATTTTCAGAGAGCATTTGATTTGGAGATTTTTCCTCTTGTGTTTATAAGATCACTAAAAATCTTGCCCTCTTATGCTGACATGTTTCTATCTTGGATAGCTAAAATGACACAGAGGTAATACTGTGGACAATTGGTCTTGTATGGTGATCTGAACCTTGCAGCTACAGGATCTTTGATTAGCACTTTACCTTTTTTGGAGGAAAGCTCCCCATTCTTACCTCTTATGTGCTTGGTGTAATTCTTTAATTTATTTCATTTTGAACTGAGTACTGTCTGTAAATAGCCTCTTATGGATTTTCTTCAGGAACTTTTGTTTCCTCTGAGGACTTCCATTGATGATAATATTTTTATTTAATTTTCAATTTTTTAATAAAAGCTTCACAATGCATAAAAGTTCAGACCCAAAATTCTATTCCACAGATTTTGAAAACTTTACCTTGCTGTTTTTCTACCCAAAATTTCTCTCACACACTTGAAGTCATTTTTACCAACCATCTTTTAATGCCACTTCTTCCTAGAAGTTTTTATAGCTTTTTTTAAAAAAAAAAATCTCTCTCTTAAAGTAGTAAAGTTGAACATATTCTGTCAGATAATTTCTTGGTCTTTTTTTGCTCTTGGGTTGCTACACTATGGTTTATATAACCTGAAGGATTCCATTTCCTTTAACTGTGGGAAATTACCAGTCATTATTTCTTTACATAGTCCTCCTTTCTGTAGATGTCTAGTTTCTTTTTTTTTTGTTTAACTTTTGGGGTGCTGGGATTGAACCCAGAACTTTCATACAAGGTAAGTGGCCTTCCACTGAGCTATAGCTCTCTCTTGCTCTCTCTCTTACTATATATCTGTTTGATATATGCAAACTACAGATACATATATAATATTTTCACTTACAAATTTTCAAATTTTCTTGCATTCCTTTGCATTTTGTTTTGTGGTAATGGGAGTTGAACTCAAGGCTTTGCACTTGCTAGATATATGCAATGGAACTGATTCATGCCTTTGTTGAACTCGTTATTGTTTTGAGATATGATCTTGCTCTCTGCCTGGACTAATGCTTGGGTCTCAATCTACCTATTTTAGACTTCTGATTATAGTTGGGATGACAGGTACATGCCACCACACCCAGAACCTTCCTATTGAGATGGAGTTTCATGTCTATCTCTGCTGTGTCCATCCCAAATCTTCCCAGTCTCAGTCTCTCACACAGCTGGGAAGATACATGCATACCACCAGAAAACCATTGGTTTGGAAGTGGTCTTATGTGTATATACTGTCTGGCCTTGAACCACAGTCCTCCCAATCACAGTATTTCAAATAGTTAAGATTACAGGCATGAGATGCCTGGCTCATTTTCTTGCTTTCTGATGTTTTCTAAGAGTGCTTTCTTAAATGACATTTTCATTGTTATAAATTAGTTGTACAAGAGGGGTTCATTGTGACATTTCCATATATGAATGAGACGTACCTTAATCAAACTTACCTTTTACATCACTCACCTGCCAACCTACTTCTTTTTCTCAAAACCACTTTTAAGGTTTTATTGTCCTTGATGTATATAAAATATTTTCACCACATTCACCTTCATTTATCCACTCTACTGGCTGTGACTGCTTTCTGACCTGTTAGTATAGCTTGCCCTTCAACATTTGCATATAATTTTTCTGCTTTGTACCCTACTTATTAAATTCTTTCTTTTGGTTGTTTTATTTCTTTAAGTCTAGTATTTCCTACTGGTTCCTTTTATAGTTTTTCATTCTTTATGTTAATTTGTCTCTTTAAGAACATCATTTATGAAACGGATATTTTTTTTCCCATTCAGATTGCTCATTCTGTTTCCTCTGTCAGAGTTTAACCATCTTTCTAAAAGTAGCAATTGGATCACTTAGTGATCTTTATTTCTTCTCAAAATTTTTAGTAGAAACAAAAGCTAATTATCTGCATTTTCCTTTTCAGGTAAGGATGGTAAGACTAATGCCCAGAAACTTATAGGAATTAACAGAGCATACTCCATTGTATACTCCATTAGACATTGCTGTTCATTTGAGTTATCTATAAGTCAAAATGTGAAGGCAAGGCGGGGAGGGGGAGCTGAAGAAGAGAATAGTTGCATGCAAAATTTGTTATCCACCTCCTGCCCCACACAACCAGTGAGTCACCCTGCTGTGGCCACATCACCCAATCTGGGCTAGGCTATTGATAAATTGCTGTTTCTCTGCCTTGCATGAAAAAGAGGTAGATAGCAAGTCTACCCAAGGGGTTTGAAGAGAGAAAAAGCTCTCAACTAAAAAACCAAAAACCAGCCATTTTTTTTAATAACCAGGCTATTTGCTCAAATCCTATTGTGCTCTGGTACCTAATTTTGACTTTTTAGAGTTTTTACTATTTTAAAATATTATATTGCCAGAACTCCTAATATCCCACTGGCTTCTGTGCATATTTGCATTCAGGGGAGGATACTGGCTGCCCATATTTTTTCACTATCATGTCAAGGATCTTAAATTTCCTTTTCTCCATTTATTTTCAGTAACAGCAGTGACGGTCATTGGTTTCTGACCATTCTACTTTGAAAATCTCTCAGATTGTTCTTCTCAGATATGGTCTGGCAACCTTATTACTGGAAGATCATGTGTAATTCTTTTCCTTATTATGTTGCATATTCTAGTGTTGTTTATTATATATCTCCTAAATTCTCCCCCAAAAACACCTTTTCTCAGATTTTAGATTGACTTTGCATTTCAGAACAGTGATTTCAGAGTTCACAGATTGAATCCTAATTTCAATTGTTTCAGACTCATAAATCAGTATTACTAAGGTGTATATGAAGAACCAAAAAACTTAGATTGCAAATCTATGTGATAATATGGACTTCAGGATTGCTCTGAAATATGTATGAGAACCAACCATTTAGAGACAAATATTCTAGCTGATAACAGCCAGCCAGCCAAACGCAGTCCCTGATAAAGATAAATAACCTGTACTCAGGGAAATTTTTTGCATCATTAAACATGGTGAGCATATTAGCTAGCAGGGGGTGGAGTCAAGTCCCCAAAGAGATAAATCTAAATTATGTGCGCTGCAGTGATCATAACCGTAATGCACCATCTTGGCTAACTAGCTGACATCAATAGGGAAGGGAATTTCAGATTTAAATGAACCAAACTAAAAAGCATTTCAGTGCACATACAGATTAATTGGAGCATATTCATGAACTTTTCAGCCCTATTATGCTTCTTTTTTTTTGTGACTGGTGCCAAGTACAAAGAGCTTAGAATTTTCCTGTCAAACCTTGCATCTTTGTTTCTTCTTTTCACTTTCTTATGCAGCTTGATTAATTACTCCCCAATTTGCTCTCCATTAATCTCCCTCCTACACAGTTGTATCAGTACTTGCCAAAATCCCTTCTTTCAATGTGCAACTAAGATGGATAATGTAAGTTTAGTGACACTTCTTTTAAATGATTCAATGAGGTAGTCATTTGTTAATACTGTACTTTTGAAACATGGAAATTTCCAAATCCAAAGTTACAGTACTTCAGAGTTTAGAAGTGCTGTTAACTTTGGATTCAAAATTTTGCTCCAGAAGAAAGAAATTCTTGATACTATATGGCCAACTTGCAGTATCTCTGACAGTCTGATGACCAAATTGAATTTTTGTTTTCTCTGATGGTTAGGCTCCTATCTATGCACAAAGGGTCCTCAAATCTGATTTTCTGTCATTCAGTTCTCTCTGCATTTTGAGAAAATTGTATTATTACACTGGCAAATGGAAAAGTAAAGTACTACTCATCTGGGGGATAAACCAAACATTATTTAGAAGTATGTTTTTCTGTATTTCAGATAAAGCTAATTAAGTAGTCTCCTGCTGGACCATGAGGCAGACGTATGTAACTATGTCATAATTTAGTAATTCCACAAGAATGGAATTAACCAGATTGCATGTTTTCATAGAAAGACATTTTATGCAGTACTCTCACCTTTTAGACCAGATTTTCATCTCAAGTAATAAAATCAAATATTTTTAAAGACATTTATATGAACTGAGGCTGTTCAATAGAAAGCTAAAAATGTCTTCTTTTTCTTAAAAAAGATAAACAAGCGGAATAATCCAGTTTGAGGAAAATGGAATTATTTTGACTTAGTTACATTTCTCTGCCAAAATTAAAATGTCTCTGAATAAAATGTCTATATCCAGTCTATATTTATAAAAAATTGTAAAGAAGTTTAATTCATTAGAATAGCTTTGTTTTTTCTAACTTTGGCTTTAAGAAACTTAGTACAATAACCCAAGAACAATAAGACTAGAGAACTGATTACTAGGCTAATCAAAACTGGCATGATTGGTTTACATGGAACACCTACTCTGGATTTTTCTGTTTGCTTCCTTGTGGTATAATTTAACTTGCTCATCTTCTCTTTGTAAAGAAGTATTAACATGTGCCTTCTGATTAATTTCAAGCCCAGAATGTTTGAAAGACTTCAGCAATATCACACCATACTTCATGTTACATCAAAACAGGAGATGCAGCATCCACTTGTGGTAAGTCCCATGATCAGTGAGGTCAGGGCGGACAGTTATGGAGGGCTGTAGAATAGTGATTTTTAAAAGTTTACCTTTCCTATACAGTTATTATACTCTTTCATCAAGAATAAGTTTTTCTCTTCAGTTAGAGTTAATTAATTTCTCTGATGTATATTCCATATCAGAGAGGCTGAGTCATTCTTGTACACCTTTTTTTCAGCAGGAATTAGAGTCCTATTTGTTTCTAGGGTACCCTATGAGTTTTAAGTTGTAGCTTTTCTGTTTTTGATGAGACTTCTAATATGAACTTGAGGTTGTATATTACATGTTGTTGATTTCTTTACATTCACTATTCTCTTTCAAGGTGAAATTGTTACACATTGGCTAATTGTAACTCTTGGCTGACTCCTTGTCACCTGACATGGCCCGCCTAGTCCTTGACAGTTTTAATGCATAACCAAATGTCTTAGGCTCATCTTGTTTATTCCCTTTCTTGGTCCTGGGATTAAGTATTATTCATGACAACTTCTATTTTCCTCTCTCTTACTGAAAAATATATATATGTATGTATATATATATATATATATATATACATGTATATAGATAGATATATTTAAGCAGCATTTCTGTTTACTTCTCTTCAATCTGAATAATTGTCTGTTTCATCCTTAAGGGTTGCTTTTATTTGACTTAATCAGCTTAGTAGAAAATTCATTTCATTTGTAATATTGCAAATGTAGCAATATTTACTATTTTCCATTTGGTCATTTACTATGATGTTTTTATGCCATATTTGTATATTTAGTTATATTTTTAAATTTTGTTAGCATTAATTAGTTTTACAAGAGAGTTCCATTTTAACTTGTCAATTTATGCATACAATGCATCTTGATCAGTCACCTTTTCTGTCTTTTTCTCTTCTCCCCTCTTACAAACCAGTGTCATTGAGTTTCCTTTTTCCTTTCATATATGTTCAGATTGTTATTACTATATTTGCCCACCTTCCCCCTCTCCATTCATCTATCCCTCTCACTACTACTCATCTACACTCCAGACACATTTCAACTTCCTAATGTACCTTCCATTACACTTATGTCCTCTATTTTTAGAATGCAGTTAACTCAATAGACTTTTTTCTTTTATGGCATCTAACTTTAATTTATATTTATAAAATCCCCTTTTAACTTGGATTATTATATATCACTGTTTCTGAATATTTTGGGAGCTTTATTTTTAATATGTTAATAAATTTTGTTCATCTAGAATTTATTTTTGCATCAAGTTTGAGATATGGCTCCAATTTACTTCTTCCCATATGGCAAGAAAGTTATCTTCACACCATTTATTAAATAATTCATCTTTTCCTCACTGATTTGAAACATCAAATTTATCAACGAAACCTCATGTGGAATTTCTACTGAAACTTACAACTATAGCAGTAGTCTATTACTTGGTAAAATATCTCACAATCTAATATGGATGGATTCTGTAAAACATTATTGTTTTATAGAATTTTTATGGATAGTTTTGCTTAATATTTTCTTTTATTTCAGCTTTCCTGTTTCCAAAGGAAATGTACCAACCATTTTTGGGTCAAATTGTGTTACATTTATAGATAAGGCAAAGAAAATTGAATATGTTTGTTACATTTTTCTTGTTTACTTAATAATGTGACAGTTCACTTTAATTATTTAAGTTTTTCTTTCATTTCAGAGCATTCTGAAAATTCTTCATATAGAGAATATAGAGAATACAGAATGTTTTGGGGGAGAGGTGTTAGTTAAGGTATGGGCTCAGATTCTCTTACGAGCAAACAAGTCTAGTTTTCTGTAACAATATATGGCTTCAGAGATGGTTTTATGCTCCTTCAGGTTTTCAGACAAGGATTACTTCTCTCCTCCGACTCTATAGGGCATAACTCCTATCCTATAGGGCATAACTTTCATTCTTGTCATAAAAATTCACTACCATACACTTTGCTTCCAGACTACTGGAAGGGGAAATGAGAGGTTCCAAATCCTCCAGGATATAATCAGGAAGTTTCCTGTGTTAATTTGCTCACCTTTATTGGCCTCCATAGTAGACATATGGCACATCACATTACAAGAAGGGATTTGGCAGGCAGTTTGCAGGTGGTCATTCAGGTAGACAGATGTGTTTACAATGAAAACTCAAGGAGCTCTACTATTCAAAGCAGATAAATGAATGGAGAAAATCAACATGGGGTGGAGAACAACTAAAAACCTTGGAATTCTTTATTTTTTTCATGGCTATTGAAAAGAGAGTCTTCTCTTCCATTTCATCTTCTCAGTGGCTATTGTTTTAACACAAAGTTTATATTCTGCCAAATAATTTTTGCCAAGAAACTTCCTCTTTGAATTATTTTTGTTTTATATGAGTTTATTTTCCTGAATACAATCTGTAGGTAGTTATATTATATACTCTGTTATAATTCTTATCATTCTATTTATTTTATTTTATTGCTTTGGCTAGTAGCTCCAGACCAATTAAGCAGTAGAGGAGATAAAAGGTATCTAGAGCATGCTTTTCTGAATTTAATGGAATGGCTTTCAATATATCCCTATGACATGTGATGTTTGCTTTTAGGTCAGATCTGATATATGCATTATCATATTAAAGCATGTGTTATAACGGTAGGAAAACATATGGCTATTTTTCTTTTATTAAGAGTTTTAGTTGTATCAAGATTGAATGTTGAATTTTACTAGATGAATTTTAGGCTTCTATAAGATAATAGTGTAGTTTTAACTTTAGATTTGTTATGGAAAATAACACCAACAGAAACTTCTTTTGTATCCCTAAAATAAACCATGCTTTGTCATAGATAGAATTTTAAAATTATTATTTTATTGCCATGTCAGAGATTTATTTGAAATATTATTTAACTATTTTATCTAAAATGTTTTGAGGAGTTTATTTTTATATGCCCAAATCCTTTGAAATAATTTTAGAGTTATATGTTTTTTTCTCTTTTAAAAATATTTTTTATTGTAAAAATACTGTACAGAGGGGTTACAGTTACATGAGCAAGGTAATGAGTACAATTCCTTTCAAGCATTGTTACCTCCTGCTTTGTTTTTCCCCTACCCTCCCTTCCCTACTACTTCCACAGCTACATCCTCTCCCTCATTTACACCCCCCCACAGCCTAAATTGTAAAGTTATTTTTTCAACATAGTGTCTTGTACATCTCATTGTTACAATGGGTCAACCTGTATCTGTTTCTGATCTTCGCTGTGAATCTGGACTGCGTACTCCAGAGTTGTTCTGGGCTTTAGTAGTTTTTTACTTATAATAAGACTGTTACATAATGCTGTAATAAACATAGTTGTTCTGGCATTATTGACCATAGCCAAGATAGGGAAACAACCCAGATGTCCCTCAGTAGATGAATGGATCAAGAAAATGTGGTAAATCTACACAATGGAATTCTATGCCTCCATCAGAAAGAATGACATTGCCCCATTTGTTAGGAAATGGAAAGACTTGGAAAAAATGATATTAAGTGAAGTAAGCCAGGCCCAAAGAAACATAGGTCCTATGGTTTCCCTTTTTAGCAATAACTAGTATATGTCTGAGACAAGCAGGAATGGTCAGATAAGTTGATGTTAGGCAAAATGAACCCCATTGTTTCTAACATATTTATAAGATATTTCTTTGTTGCTTTGTATGTCCCTCCTCCATGGTATATCCCCTGTTTTCACTGTATTTGATGTTGGTATAATTTGTGGAGGGGAAGGTGGACCCATTGCAACAATGAGATGTACAAGACGTTATGTTGAAAAACGAGGGGGGGGTGGCGGAGAGATGGGAAGGGGAAACAATGGGGAGGCAACAATGCTTGATAAGAAATGTACTCATTACCTTGCCCATGTAATTGTAACCCCTCTGTACGGTATTTTCACAATAAACACCCCCCCCAATAAAAGACTGTTATAGAATTTCTCTCTTATCCAGGAAATTGCTCATTTTAGCCTCCTGCTCAAAATAATTTACAAGTAAGTGCATTGGAATTTAAAGACCCTTTCAATATCTTGTGTATGGGACTATTTTTGTATGATTAGATCCTATTTTGCATATTTGTGTATTCTATGTAGCTAGTGATGGATCAATTCTCTATGTTTCTGTCTCTGTTTGTTGTCTGTTTCTTTCTCTCTCCTGTGTGTGTGTGTGTGTGTGTGTGTGTGTGTGTGTGTGTGTCTTGGGACAATTCTTGCAATTCTTGGACTTATTTATTAGCTCTATCAGATTTCTGAGTTACTTTATTTTGGCTATCTCTGTTGCATTCAGTATATAATTATGATTTGATTTCTAGCTTGATCTGAGAATCTATTTTAATAAGTGAGCTTATATCATTTTCATATTTATATGAAATATATATGTTCTATCTTGAGTTTTCGTGGCCATGTTTTATGTTATGCTTCCTGAATAATGACAGAACTCATTTCTGTTCAGTTTTTCCTTTCCAGTGCTCATCTTCATAACTCCAGACAAATTTAAACACTATGATTTGATTTATTAATGGAGATGTCTGGACTTTCCCCAGCTCTAAAAGCCTTGGTTTCTCATTTTCCTTCCCATTCCTGCTTTGTTAGCATACATTGCACTTTCATTCTCTTCTCTAGCCCCACTTCTCACATTTGTTTCCATCTTTGTCTGACTAGTAAATTGACTCAACGCTACTCATTTCCATTCATCACTTGGTTAGCAGAAATTTATTTTCTACTTAATTTAGTTTTCAAAAACATGTTTGTAAATGTTTGTATATTTTTACTTAACTTACAGAGCTATTTGTCTACGAATATGAAATGCCTAATTATAAAATATATTTTATTTCATAATTGCAAAACCTTTCTTGAACATGGGCTCTTTCCTCTTCTGTATGCCTTTTGTTAAGCAAGTACTATTACATTTTGACAATTCAATGATATTTTTTATTTGCACATTATTATGTTTTTATTTGGTATGTGTACATATTTTTTCATCTGACATTTCCCAGTGCTGCCCTAATTTTTTCTTGTGATATTGTTTTATAGATCATTCCTTGGTTTCTTTTATATTATTTCTCATTCTTGAATACATTTTCCTTAACCAAACTTTCTTTCATTGAATACTTTCAAGAAACTTCTCATTCTTTTTCAATATTCTTAGGGAGTAATATAAAACAAGTGAGAATTTTTTCCTTTTATAGGTGACATTATTATTACTATTTGTGTGTAGATTTTTTTCTTTCCTTTCTAACATTTTTCATCTTGGAAATCCTGTAACTTCCATTAAGAGATGTCTTTGAATTGATTATTCAGTATGAGTTTTGCTTACACGTCATAGATCCCTATCTTTTTTTAGACCACAAATTTTAAGCTTTATCCCCTTCTGTATGCTCTTTATTAAGTAGGCTTTTCTCTTATATTTAGAGAATTTTGTATAAATGTTATTATTTGCCCATTACTGTGTTATGTTTTCAGTGTTTGTACATATTATTTCATCTGATATTTATATTCCTAGTACTGACATTTTCTGTGGTATTGTTGTGTAGATCCTTTAATGGTTTCTTTTTTGTTTTTTTTTCTTTTGTCAGTCCTGGGATCAAATTTAGGGCTTTACACATGCGAGCCAAATGTATAACACTGAACTATAAAATCAGAATTTAACTGATCAACAGTTGTAGGAAAGTTAGTCAACCCATCAACTTCACCAACTGTTGTAGGAAATTCATAGTACGAAATAAACAGTGCTGCTAGAATTTTCCCTGTAAATTGTATGTGTATGTGTGTGTGTGTGTGTGTATGTATGTATGCTTGTGTTTATTGTCAATTTGTTTATATCTGCTATTGTCCTCTAGCCATATCCACTCACCCTTTATGATCTACATTCTCAAGACTGTCAAATGAGGCCAATTAAATTAACTACTGCCTTATTTTCTAGGATATTGTCCTACTATGGAAATTTTTATTGCTTTTGTTGTTGTTGTTTGCTTGCTTTGTATACTTTTAAACTCCAGGATATATTACTTTCAGAAATTTGCAATTGGTTAGTTTTATCATGTCTGCCTAGAGTCTGTTCTTGTTTTTCCATATTCTTTTTATAAATTTCACTGCTTTACTACACCTTCCTTTTATTTTGTGATTCAATTTTAGACATTTGTGTTTCACAAGGGAGAGTGATTACATGTTCTTCTCTTATTGTTTTGTTTTCAGATGAGTTCCTGAAGAATGGAAAATATCCAATTTGATGTATTTACTACTACATCCTAACTCCTACCTGAAAATTTTTTCTTATTTTCTCAATATTTGCCTGGTATGTGGCTATTTTCTTTTATTCTCCCATGTAAAATGCTTGATACTGTTTTTCCCTTTTTGGTTTATGATTGTATTTCCCTTGGCCCTTTCTCATGGTGACAAATTAAAATGTCCATTGGTATTGGTCATAATGTGGGATATAGTGTTTAAATAATGCATGGAACATTGTGTTCAATAGATTCTAGATTAGTACAAATCTTACTATAATTTCTTATTTTCTAAGGAAGAAAGTAAGCTACAGTCTAAACTGAAATTACTTTATATGAAGCTCTGTATTCTGAATTTCTGCTTCAAGTTCTAATGATGGAATGAATTTGAAGTGAAAATACTTTTGTGGTTCCATATAGTATGTCATAAATGATAGTAATTTTAGAATCACTTAACTACTAAAAAATGTACATTGAATTCTTAGTAGGTACCTTCTGAGTCCTGAATCAAAAGTATGATTCTTTATTCCTTTCCCCAAAGACCAGATCAGTTTAAATTGGGTACTTTCTTTTCTAGTTTCTGTTTGTCTATGAAGTGGTGGAAAATAAAGTATGTTATAGAATTGAGGTGACATCAAATAGATCATATTGGATAAATATGATCAAATACGCATTCTGTAATTGTGTTCTAAGTCAACTAAATGTTTAAAACTATCTTTTCTGATAGTTCCTATATTTATATTTTCTTTATATGGCTTCTCTTTGTAAGTTTACATTTAAACAATTTCTTTTTTGACTTGGATTGTTTCTCATGTGGCAACTGAAAAGGAAACCTATTTATGTTTTACCTTGCCTGATAGCCTGCTTAATAAATATTTTCTTGATGATGATAATCTGTTTCCTTCTGTCTCTTCTCTTTGCTCCATTTTTATCTCATGTACTCTTTTTACACCATCCTATTGTTTTTGCTAAAAGTTGGTGCTGCTCCTGACTGCTTTTCTCTCTTGGTCTGTGAATGACTGTGATATTTTTCTAAAGTGATAGTTTTGTTTTCAGGGGGAAAACTAGAAAGGTTTGCTATTCATTTGATACATCTTCAAACAGATCTCTTTGGCTGCCTCGAGTGATGGAGAGACATATGAAAAGTTCCAATATCATTCAAATCTCTTAATTTGGACAGTAACCATGATCATGTCATTCTGAGGGCAAATTGACTTCTTTCTTCCTTATATTCCTTATAAAATCAGGAGCCTTGCAGCTATCTGGGGGCAGAAAGCCAGCACATTTATAATTCAAGTCTTGGGAAGCAGTATCCACATCCGTGGCACTCTACAAATAAAAAATAACAAATGCCACTAGACAGCAGAAATAATCAACTCTTATCAACCATGAAATTCTGAAGGGGTAAGGAGGAGGATGGAGAGTAAAATGTAATAAAAAATTATGTGTAATCTGTTCCATGAAAGTCATTTTTTATTACAAAAGCAATAACACCTTTCCATCAACTTTGTACAACAATTTTAATAACCTTTAGTGAATGTTAGTAAATCATATTGACCCTTAAGGTCTCTACATGGCTAGAAATAAACACACACAGATTAACCAGGTTGCTGCTTTTGCAGCTCTGTTGTACAAACAATTATGTACAAAGTCATATCAGGCCACCATTGATATTGTTTGCCACCCAATTTATCCCTAAGACCCTTGATCCATGTAAATGTGAGCATCCAGAAGAATACACCATGCAGTGTTGCTATCTGTAATCACTAAAAACTAGGAAGTCGCATTTTTGTTCATTGATAAGAGTTTGGGAATCCTCATAGAAACTCATTGAAGCAGCCAAAAGTTCAGGCATCATTTAAAAAGAAATTCTGATTCAACTACAATGTTTTTATTTGCCATGTAAACATAATACATCAGATATGATATGAAACTTCATGGAAGAGCTAAAAATGGACTTAACTAAGTTGTTCTTTCTTTTCCTTGTTTTGTTGCTGCTGGGGCTTGAACTCAGGGCCTATGTGTTGTTTCTTAGCTTTTTCTTGTTCAAGATAGTGCTCTTCCACTCCATCTACAGCTCCACTTCTGGCATTTTCATGGTTAATTAGAGACTAGAGTTTCAGGGTCTTTCCTACATAGATTGGCTTTGAATCACAATCCTTAGATTCTAGCCGCTTGAGTAGGATTATAGGCATGAGCCCCTGGCACTTTACTATTCTTTTTTTGGATATATCATATATACCACATATCACACCCACACACCCACACACATATGAATTTCAACTAACTTCAAAATTGCTTCCAACCTAAGTTTTTTGGGGGAGGTGTTTTTTGGTGTGTGTGTTTAAAAATAGTGTATCCTTTATCAGATTTGGTATGCTATTGATTGATCTCTCTGAAAGTCCTGTAATTGGAAGGCTTAATCTATTTACTTAATAGCACATAATTTGAAATGAAAATGAAATGTACTGGAATTACTAGTTATACAGAATGAAAATTAATAATTGATGTGGTAGTTTACCTTGTTCAGGAATCAGGAAATGTCCCAAAAGATAAATGATTTGTAGAAAAAAATAAGCTTGCATGTTTTAAAGCCAATTCTGTTTTTAAATACTGTCTATCCTCCCTGGCCCCTCAAAAGACATACTCATATTGCTAGAGTTGTCATTAAGATTTCAGGGATGACTTTAAACTTTTCTGTGGCAACTGTCTCAAATCATTCTTAAATTTTGATTATAAAGTTAGCAAGCATTTAGATTTGATTAACTTGTTGCAAGCATGATTATGCACCAGAAACAGCATCTTTTCTATTTTTTCATCAGATATCCCTTTAATCTCTGCATAGTACAGGGCTTGTCTAGGCTCCAATTAAGCATCTGTATTACAAGCCACAGATGCAATATCTGTATATTACAATAGGAGAAAGGACGAGATTTGTTCTCAATTCCCTTTGCTGTTATTTTCTACCTTTGTAAATTATTGAAGGCAACACATTCTTTCAACTTATATTTTATGTAAGTCTCAAATGGTATCATAAATAGTGTATATACAGACATAAATTCCTGTAATAGTCCAAAAATGATGCTACCACTAAAGTTCATTTTAATGAATTTCTAAAGCTCCTTCTTAATTCTATTTCATGGTAGCTTTGCACTTTATGGGATTTGAAAGCACAAGTTGTAACTGCTAATATCTGAAATTAATATAAGTAAATTAGAAAGCTTAGTGCTGTTCTTTGCCTTATAATGGATTCATAGAAAGAAAGCATCCTTCATCTTTGGTGTGTTTCTCTCCTATACCCTTCTTGACACATTCATATTAATTAATTTAAAATACTACCTGTTGTCATTTATTACTATGAGATAGCTATTAACAATATATTCCTTAATCAATTTCATTACTTGCATGGTTTACTAAAGACAAATATACCCCCAGAGAGTTGTATCACACATCTATCCAGCTTCATTGACTTTCCAAACAGGCTTGTTTTTCTCTCCAGGTAGATCCCTGGAGGCTCAGTCTGGACCCCATTTCCTGTGCAAGTTGCTTGATAGACCCCTGAGGACACTTGTATGAGTAGAAGATATGGATACTTGTCATTGGTTTGCTATCTTTCAAGGGTACTGCTTAGATAGAAAAGATGTTCCAAGGGTGCCATTATTAGAGTTGTTTTCTTCTGTCATGGGTCCCCGAATATTTTGAAGGGAACTTTAAAAAATGCATCCTTTAATCCTTCCCACCTCCACAAACCCTTTCGATCAGTATTGGCAAAAGTCTGGAGGAATAGATGATAAGAGTAAATCTCCAAGTGTCCTTGTCTGCAGAAGAGGAGGAAGTTTGAACAGACTGCTGACAGTCCTTTGATGTATTGTCTAGAGTAAGATAGGGTGCTGTATGTTTCTGAGTACAGGAGAAACTCATGTATATGTTAGTTGTTCCAGGAAATCTGAGTCTCATCCTCCCTTTGAAAATAAACAAATCAGTTATCCCTTCCACTGGAGAGTCTCACTCTTCCATTCAATTTAGTTCAGTTCAGCTGGATTTAGCAAAAATCATTTATTAGCAGATACAGTCTAAGAAGATCTAATCAAAGTGAAAAACAAAAAAAACATGATCTGGAACAAGAATTCTTAGGAAAGTCCCAAGACCTCAAAGCTTTCATAGATAATTTCTACACATTAAATTGTTCCACACGTAGGTTTGTTAAGGGGGATCTGGTCCACTCCCCTTCAAAATCTAACTAAATCAACATACTGAGTCGGAAGGTAAGACAAAAGTTAAGAATTTGAATTTTCAGAAGGATTTTACTTAGAGAAGGGTGGAGGAATTTATCTTGTTAGGACACTTGTGCTGTGAATGATAAAAATATGGTTATTATTATAAAACAACTTTACCTTGTTACTTTCTGAATCAACTTTCTTTGATTTTTATTGATTACATCTATCAAGAATACCAACTTCCTAATAGAACTGAAGACCCAGAAATGAACCCACAAACGTATAGCCACCTAATCTTCAATAAGGGAGTTAAAAAAATACAATGGAAGAAAGACAGCCTTTTCAGTAAATGGTGCTGGCAAAATTGATTAAACACCTGTAGAAAACTAAAGCTAGATCCTTATATATCACCCTGCCACAGAATCAACTCCAAATGGATCAAAGACCTCGAAATCAAAGTAGACACCCTGAAAACATTAGAGGAAGGAAAAGGAGAAAATCTAGGGCTCCTTGACACAGCCAAACTTTTCTTTTATTTAAAAAAATTATTAATAAATTTTTTATTGTGAAAATACTGTGCAGAGGGTTACAATTTCTTATCAAGCATTGCTGCCTCCTTTTTGTTTCCTCTTACCATCCCTGCCCTCACATCTCCCCTCCCCTCCCCCGCCAAAGTTGTAAAGTTCGTTTTTTGACATAACTTCTTGTACATCTCATTGTTGCAGTGGGTCCACCTGTATCCCTAGTTAAAGGATTTGTTTTTGCCCTTCCCCTCAACGTATTATTCCAAAATCAAATACAGTGAAAACAGGGGTTATACCGTGAGGGAGGGACAGACAAAGCAACAAAGAAATCATCTTATAAATATGTTAGAAACAATAGCAAGAAAGAAAAACCATTCGAGTCCTTATCTTTGGATTCATTTCGCCTAACATCAACTTAACTAACCATTTCTGCTTGTCTCAGACATATACTAGTTATTGCAAATAAGGGAAACCGTGGGACCTGTTTCTTTGGGCCTGGCTCAAAATTTTCTTAATAAAGACACAGAAACACAACAAATCAAAGAAAGGTTGAACAAATGAGATTTCATGAAACTTCAGAATTTCTGCATGACTAAAGACATAGCTAGCAAGATCAATAGAAAGCCTATAGATTGAGAGAACTTCACTAGCCATACAACAGACAAAGGTCTCATATATAAAATATACTTAGAACACAAAAAATTAAATCCCCCAACAACAAATTCTCACAGAAACAACTGCCCGGGTCATAGGGCAACTCTATGTGGAGACTTTTGAGGAACCTCTATATTGTTTTCCAAAGTCGTTGAACAAGTTTACATTCCCACCAACAATGAGTAGAGTTCCCTTTTGGCCACATCCCCTCCAGGATCTGTTGTTATTAGATTTCTTGGGTATAGCCATTCTAATTAGGGTGAAGTGGAATCTCAATGTTGTTTTGATTTGCATTTGTTTTATGGCTAGAGAAGTTGAGCATTTCTTCATGTGTCTATTGTCCATTCTTATTTCCTCTTCAGAGAAGTTTCTCTTTAAGTCTTTAGCCCACTTATTTTTGGGCAGTTGTTTTTTGAGGATTTGTTGTTGTGGTATTTAGTTTTTGAGTTCTAAATATATTTTAGATATGAGACCCTTGTCTGATGTATGACTAGTGAAGATCTTCTTCCAATTCGATTGTTTTCTATTTACTCAAACAATCACAAACAAGGGTATACTAAAGCTACCAGCACAACTACGTTTATCACAGCATTATTTACCATGGCTAAGGTAAGGAACCAACCCAAATGCCCCTCAGTAGATGAATAGATCAAGAAAATGTGACACACACACACACACACACACACACACACACACACACACACACACACACAATGGATTTCTATGCCTCCATCAGAAAGAATGACATTGCCCCATTTATTAGGAAATGGAAAGACTTGGAAAAATTTATATTAAGTGAAGTAAACCAGGCCTAAAGAAGCATGGATCCCATGGTTTCCCTTACTTGCAATAACTAGTCTAGGTCGAGGACAAGCAGAAAAGGTCAAAAGCTATGTACATATGACCATATAGGATGATGTTAAGTGAACTAAACCCCAAGATAGGGACACAACTTGTTTTTTCTTTCTTGCTATTGTTTTCAATGTATCTAAAATGTACTATATGATTTTTTTGTTTCTCTTGTATGTTCTTCTCCCCAGGTATAACCCCTGTTTTCACTGTAGTTGATGTTGGTACCCTGCATCTTGTATATCCATTTTTCTAATTTGGGGAGAGGAAGGGAAATAACAAAATGCTGAAATAAGGATACAGGTTAACCCATTGTTACAATGAGATATACAAGACACCATGTTGAAAATGAACTTCACAACTTGAGGGGGTTAGGGGTTGGGGAGGTGCAGAGGGAAGGGATGGTAGGGGACAAACAAAAGAGGAGGTAACAATGCTGGATAGGAAATGTACTCATTACCTTACTCATGTAACTATAACCCTTCTGTACAGTATTTTTACAATAAAAAAGAATACTAATTTCCTATGTTTCCTCATTTGTACAGACTAGCTTGAGAGTAGAAATGCAAATGCTTAATAATATCCTTAGTGGTGATTTGGGTATCATTATTTGCAATACTGTTTTTCTGGGATTTCATCACTATCAGGTAGTAAAAAATAGCCTGGTAGATGCCTTCTATAAGAAACCATGGTATCATGGATTCATATGATAGCTCTATGTCCAATACCCTATGAGAAAGCTGATACAGCAAAGGCAAATAATCCAGTGTAGGTGCTGAGTTCAAGAGCAACCATTGCCTCATCAGTCAAATGGGAACAATATCCAACACATTATATGGAGTTCTGTGAATACACTGTACACTCTCCAACAAGGCACAGAATGCTGGGATAATTATACTTCCCACAGGAGCAAGGGCATCTTCCAAATCTGAAGGCTACATGGTCTAAGTCTGCCATTACAGAATGATGAACAAACAGAAAATCCAAGCCCTAAACATCACTGCTGGTAACACAATTTGTTCCTCTGTATTGCTACATGAATATATATATATATATATATATATATATATATGTATGTGTATATATATATATATATATATATATATATATAAACTCTACTGAACCTTTCAACTAGGTTCATATTTTGCAGAGATAAGAATCTCTCTTACTGCTTCTGATTCATTAAAGTTCTTAACTTCACCAGTAGATGGGAATTTTTAGGTCATTAGGATCAACTCTCAGGATTAACTTCTGGACCAAGAAGAATTAAACAGGGCTGTTCTGAGTTGTGTAAGTCTCAGGTAAAGATAACCAATAGAAAGTAGTTTGGGATCTCCTTGGAACTGCCTGTGCTGTTATTGCAGACTTAATGAGTTTATCTTGAAATTCTTTGAGGTTATAGATAAGTGAGTCCTATGAATTTCTAACTGTAGCTGGCTCCCTTTAAGCATTTTCATTGATGCTTCTACTGCACTATACTCCATATAGTTTATCTTGCTAGCCAAGATAACTCTGGGCAAGAAAGAGAAATATTTATTTAGAAAAGTTCTGGAGTCTCACCAGCACTGTAGCCAACATCAATACTGATTGCTATGGTGAAAATAACTACTTCAAGAAGCTCATATTTTTGCTTCCAAATGAATTAGGATTGTCTATCAACCACACAAAGAAATTAAGGGCCCTTATGCTCAAAGAATGGTCCTGGCAAAAGTACTGATTATCTGTGTTAGGTATCTTTCTTGTTATTTTTTCCCCCATATTTATTGCCTAGATGAATGACATATAAAACAGAATATTCTAATTTGTTATCATAACAGAGAATCCCAAATTCCAACCAAAATTTATTTCTTGTTTGAGCAGCATGACCATTATAGCTTATTCCCAGCTACCAGCAAACTATCTAATGATCTTATGGACAGAGATCAATACTAGGCTATGGTAGACCATGCCTATGATCTTAAAGCTGCTAAAAGTGACACATCACATTCACTCATGTTTCATTTACTAGAAGGTCAGAAGACCAAACTTGACACCAATAAGGTGAGAAAAATATAATCCTTTCCCCAGGGAAAGACAGCTAATATCCTGAACATTAATAAAAAAATTGACTGATAATTAGGTTGTTTTCTGCTTTAGGGGTTTCTTTTAAAAGATGACTTTAACTGAGCTTCTCATTTCCATAGGCTCTGCTCCTGAAAGAGTAGTTTTAATACTTTGTAACTTTTGTTCTAGATTAAACCCTGTAACAGGCTGCATGGACTGCTACAACACAATGCTACAGACCAGGTGACTTCAGCAATAAAAAGTTACTTTCACATAGTTCCAGCATCTGGAAATAAATTTGAAGTACCAGAATGGCTGGTTTCTAGTGAGGAGTTTCCTCCCTGGATAGTAAACGCTATTCTTCTTATTGTGTACTTACATGACCTCAAGTGCAAGGATGGCAGAGCAAGCTCTGTGATGTATTTTATTAGTGGGGTGCTAAACCCACCTTGAGGGCCCATGCTTATGACCTTATTTAACCAAATGCCATCAAATACCATCACAGAAAAGGTTAATGCTTTTGGACAGTCAACAAATTCAGTTCTTAGTGTAACCACTCCCACATCCTATAATCACTTGACCTCAGCAGCAGTAAGATTATTTTATTTATTTATCCATTTACTAAATAAACACGAGCCATCGGAATACCCTGACTTACTGCTTAGGCTTCTAGTATTTCCAGGGCATTTCTAAACAGAAAGACAACTACTTGTTCCCAGCTTGATGCTATCTGTTTCTTGGTGGACGATGAATAAAGTTCACTTCTTTCCCAGAACTGAGCATCTCATGCTAGTATATGTCAATGTTAGAGCTGAGTAAAACTATTTTTTTTTCACCCTAGAAAATCTTCCCTTTCAACATGCCCTGTAGTTACCACCAATTGCTTTCTCTGGTTTTCTCTGTTGTCTCCATGTCACAAAACCTGTGTTAATTTCAGTAGGTGAGAATTCAATTATTTTCATGGATGGCTGCCATATTTGTCTCCTGTTTCCAACAGGCTCGGTTATCTTTATTCATTCATTCCCTTTTATGTCTAGACATGAAAGTCATTTACAGTTATTTATGGGCTCCAATTCTCCTGCAGGTCTTCTGTTACTCTTTTCCTATTACACATTCTGATGAAAGTATTCCTCTATTTTAAGCCCTTCCAAAAAATTCCAAACACTCTTGGGATTAAAATAAAAATCAGAACTCTTCACTGGAGGCCACAGGTCCTGACTCTCACCTTCCTCTCTGACTGAATCCCATGCCACTTCCAACCTTTGTTCATTCTGCTTGTCCTATGTGGGTCTTGTCTCTGTGCCATGGATACACCAGGCTTCTTATACATCTGGCTTTGTCTTTATTGCTGTCTTCTCCCAGATCTTCTTCATATGACAGGCTAGTTTTGTCCCTCTCTCCTCAGTGAGACTTTGATGGCTCCTCAAAGAAAAATGGGCTTTCAGTTTCAGTGTCTCACCGATCACAACCTTTAAAACAATCACAGCATATTTCTATGTTGGTTTTATAAATTTATCTCCTTTGTCAGAAGATGCTGTAAAGCAGGAGTTCTGCCACTAGAAGTGGTGTATCCCACTGACTCTTGTAGTGCTGATATTGTAGCATTGTGTCCTAAGGAGAGATGACATTGTTATAGTACTGTTTCATTAAATTAGAGTTTATTTTATCATAGCTTTTATTTTATTTTATTTTTTTATTGTGAAAATACTGTACAGAGGGGTTACCATTACATGGGCAAGATAATGAGTACAATTCTTATCAAGCATTGTAGCCTCTTCCTTTGTTTCCCCTTCCCATCCCTTCCCATCCTCCCCCCATCCCCCCAATCCTCCTCTCCCCCCAAAGTTGTAAATTTCGTTTTGGACATGAGGACTTGTACATCTCATTGTTGCAATGGGTCCACCTGTATCCCTTATCATAGCCTTTATCTGGAAGACCTGGTCTGATCCTCTGGGCTCTAGTAGGTCTGCCTTTTACATGATAATTTATTTAAATATCTAAAGATACTTTCAGCATTAGTATGAAGTTTTGCAGATAGGTATAACATCTTCAGGTCCTTCAGCTATTATTCAGACAGTTACAGTGTATTTCAGTAAACAATGTCCTTCACTACGTTCATTCTAACTTGGATTTACATTAATATGTATTGTCCTTTTCCCTTTTGATGTTTGGACCATTATTCAAGGAATTCACCCATCTTACTTTCCCCAGGAAGACAAAAAACAGTGTAGATATTGAGAAATGGCTTCAGTAAAGTGAGACTTGGTTTCCACAACAAACTCATGGGCTCTGTCTTTTGGAAATAATAAACTACATCTCTGCTCTCCATGGGTTGCTTTTCTGTGTTCAGTGGATTATGAGAAAAAGTATAAGGGGATGCAGAAGAGCAATGCCCCTCTCCCTACATTAGGACTACCTAAACATTCCTCTTCAGACTTCTCTCAATGGAAGGAGGCATTTTCAAACTCCTATCTCTGGACTGTAATATCATTTCCTCTATATACACTGGTTGTTTCCACTGTACTTTAAAAAGCACAGAAAAGCTCAACCTCTCTAGCCATAAAAGAAATGCAAATCAAAATAACAAT
>NW_012267248.1:15163111-15201751 GCF_000151885.1 Dipodomys ordii | reverse complement strand
TTTTTTTTCTTTCATGCAATTGTTTCTAACACATTTATAAGATTATTTCTTTGTTGCTTTGTATGTCCCTCCCCCACAGTATAACCCCTGCTTTCACTGTATTTGAAGTCAATATAATTTGTGGAGGGGAAGGGAAAAAACAAATCGTTTAAATAGGGATACAGGTGGACCCATTGCAACAATGAGATGTATAAGTCGTTATGTCAAAAATGAACTTTACAACTTTGGTGGGTGGGGAGGAGGGTTGGGGGGGAAGAGTGTTGGATGGGAGGGTGGGGGTAGGATGGGATGGGAAGGGTAAACAAAAGAGGAGGCTACAATGCTTGATAAGAAATATATTCATTATCTTGCCCATGTAATTGTAACCCCTCTGTACAGTATTTTCACAATAAAAAAAAGAATTTGAACCTCTGCCCCCCAGAAAAAGCACAGGTCTTGCCTATGTTTTGAAACTTTTTTTAATTCATGTAAATTCTTCCTCTACATCTCTGAGGCCTTCTGATTTTTCTCTTCTCTCTCTCTGGCTCCATGTGGCTGTATTTTTCCTGTATTTTTTCTGACACCCATCAAAGCTCACTTTATATTTGGTTGGGGGGGTACCATCATGATCTTTTTCACCTTCTCCTGCAGCTCTGCATTTGAGTGGCAGAACTTATATGGCCATATTTATTTAACTTAAAAAAAGTAGTCTGTTAGTGCAATTTGCTAAAAAGCATGTCTCCTTGTTAATTCTATGTATCAATGTTCCTAACACATCTCTGTTGAATGCCTCACTAATTCAGATTTGCTATCTGAAAAGCATTCCTCAAGAATATCTATCTTTAGATCAGAGTGTGTTGAATAAACCTATTCATTTCAGCATTGATTCATCCTCTTACAAATCCATAACATATAGATTGAACCTAATGTATTATTCAGCAAACTCTTAGCTATCTGGAATCAATTGGAGAGACTTTAAATATATTCTTAAAGTCCTTTCTGATAATGAGATCTATACCTTCTTCTCTTGACTATTTATAAGAAATTTATATGGCAAATTTGAAATTCAGCCTTAATATCTGTGAACAATTTCATATGTTTGAATCCTAGTAGTTTTCTTGGTCAATACTTTTTTTAAGATACAATATTATTTAGGGTTTTAGATCTGTTGGAGATATGAAAGGAATAAATAAATGTGTTTCTATCTCTATGTTTTTGAAACAGTACCAATTAGCTTCTGTGCTGCTGCTAATTCTGGGAACTTTAAATGTAAATATGATTCCATCAACTTATAGTTTAATGTTAAACTGAATGTACTTGCTAAGGGTATTTGGCTAGATCAAGGAAGAAAGCAGTTCTAGAGTTGCTTTATCCTCATATTTCTTTCTGGAGAAAGGAAAGTTCCATGAATGAATGACTTTAGAAGAAAACAGATACAGGTGTGAGTATATGCACTGAACCATGGTGTTAGAACACAATCAGTTTCCCTAATGGATTATTTGGAAGTCATCATGTCCTGCTTACAAGTTATCTCTTCACATTCCTATGGTGATGACATTTTGGGAAAGATTGATTTATTGAGTCTCAAAGAATGAAGTGTTGTTTACACTTTTATTTCTTCATTCTGAGGTGAACCAAAAATATTTACGAGGGTACATGAAGAGCTAGTCATGTTCACAGTCACTGAAGATATGTAGATGAGAGAGTGGTAAACAGACCAACTTTTGTTTGGATTGTTCCTTAACTGAGGAAGTTGATAGGCATATGTTATATAATACCTTCCTGTTATTTAAATCCCCAAATGGTGTATCACAAGGAAGCAATGGTTTATATTTACAGAGAATTCTGCAATAAACTTATTTTTATTGCATTGATTCCATATGACTTGATGGTTTCCCTTAAAACTTGGTAGGAATTCAGTCTTTTCTACATGTTCTACATTTACACCAAAGTTCCTCATGCTCAAGCACATATATACATGTAAGCATACACATACATCCATTCAGATGGCAGATATTTATGAGCATTTACTTTGGGAAATAATATAAAAGTTATATCATAGACTTGACAGCTTGAAAATCATGATTGGTAATTATTTCCCATAATTCTCTGGGTTGCCCATATCGTCTATGAGGTTTTTACTTGTGATCTACTATGTGGTGGAAACTAGATATCAGAGAAATGTGCAGTTATGTAAATATTAGCTGAGCTGAATAGCAAAATATCCTTTCTACCAGGTAATCAGTTGCTGCTACTTGCTGGCCACTCAAATGGCTAGGACTTCTCTAGCAGAATAGCTAGAATCAGAAGCTATGTTCTCAGGAGAAGTTTTTTTTGAGACCTGAATGGAAACTATTGATTCCTCTTAAAACTCTCATTTCTGCTATAGTATATCCATCAAAGAATTACAAGCCATATGACACTCAGGAGAGAGAGGAACAAACTTTGTGTGTTCCTTGTCTTTAAGTTTTATATCAAATTTTTTTTTTAGTTATCTGGACAACTCTTTTAAGTTACTCCACCCTTTTCTGTCTTTCTCTACTTCCTTCTGTCCTTAGTTCAAGTATGCAAAGGTTTGTATCTATCTTGATAACTGATAAATGTGAAGAAAATAGGTTTAAGGATTCAGTAAGTATCTGTTGAAGAAATTCACTACATGTTAAGAAGAATCATTGAATCTCACATATCTAGTCCTCTTCAACTAATATTTGCTAACAAAAATAAACAAAATCTCTGAAATCATATCCATATGTTAGGTATTTTATAGCACCTACAATTTCCCACTCAAGGAATTAGTCACTCCTTTTACCCAATGTTTTTGTTTTATTAAAATAAAAATATAAGAACTATGAAAAAATCCCTTCTCAGTAGAAATATGTATAGTGTTATGAATAGAATTGTTTCTCCAAAATTTTTATGTTGTGGCCCTAATCTCCAATAAATCAGGGCTTTTAGAAGGCAAGTAATAATAAATGAGGTAATAGGTGTATGTGGTTGAGGAGGTTATATCAAGAAGAAGGTTTGTGAACATCCATTGGGAAGGTGACCCCTTAGACCCAATGATGGAGCCTTTACCTTGGACTTGACCTTGAAGCTATGGTCTTCAGAACTGGGAAGAAATAAATTTCTGTTGCCTAGTGTATGATATTTTGTCATAGCAGTCGATGAATATAAGAACTGAGTTCCTTTATTTGATAAATCATTGGCTCAGATCAATTTATTCAAAATTTATATAAATCATGGTGTTGAAAAAAGATACATTACTATTCAAATGAACAAGCAAATAATTTTCTTAGATGTTGTTTGGAAATATATGCTACCTTTTTCCTGCAAAAGCCATAATTGAAAAACAGGGGAGCGGTGGTCCTCAAAGTCATCTTTGAAATGAATAAGGACATAAATCAAGACATAAATAGTTATATTGACCACTGACATCTTCTGTTCTAATTTATTAATGAAACTATCAAAATAGCTCAAGGAAGTTTTCATAGTCATTACATTGAATCATCATTAGTTGATGATACAACAGACAATAGACATCTAAACCCATGTATGGAGATTACAAGACATCAATATTTTATTGTTATTTCTCATGTGTATGAACATGTGTGTGTGTGTGTGTGTGTGTGTGTCTATGTCTGTGTATTACTGTTAAAATCATAACAACACAAATGGGCGTAGGAGAAATTACTCTCTTGCTTGGGGTGGTGGACTCTCCTACACCCCCCTACCCAAAGTCAAATAACAGAGGAAAACCATATAAAAATCATGAGATGTGATTCTAAATTATATCAAACAGGGATATTCCATGCTACTCTTTAACAACTCTCATTGAAATCCCGTTGGAGACTGGTGGTGTGACTGAAGTGGTAAAGAGCTTTCTAGCAAGCACAAAATTTGGAGTTCTATCTCTAACACAGCACACAACACACACATACAAAGACTACAAGTCAGTAAACAATTCAGGGATTTATATTTGAGAAGCACAAAGAGATTTCTTTTCAAAATTAAATTTATGGTTTTAGAATTTCTACAATACCTACATGGTATTGGAATGAAGGGACATTGGAGAGATAATGGGTATTAGATAGTTATACATTAATATTTATATCAAAGTGAGCCCTTAAAATTAGCAATCTCCTTTAGACTGACAGTATACTTTATTTCAGTGTTAGATTGTGTTAGTCAATAGATAAACTAATGTAGTTATTCATGGATTTATTTTAAAGTATTTTTGGTGACTCACTGTCATGCTGTGCTCAAAATATGAAGCAATAAGCAAAGAATCACTGATACTTCTGGACCTGGTGGAGGCAAAGGGATAATTGGATTAAACAAGTTTAAAATATTTTCAGGCTCAGGTTATATTATTTTACCTCAAATGATGTGAAATGCTAAGGTCACAATAACTCTCTTGTAATCACTAAAAATATAAAACACAGCAATTACTAAATATTAAAAAATATATAGCTGTGGTATGTATGTAGTATATGTATTTTTCATGCCTTCTGTCCTGAAGTGGATGCTGGTCATGGTATAATAATGATGAGGGGAAAACACATTATACTACACAATAAGCATTATATGTATAGTTAAATATAGACAATGCATATAATTATGTAAAATATGGTAAACTATAAACGAATAATATTGATATTTTCACATTACATATAACCGAGTAAGCCATGTATGTTAAACTTCCATGGTAGAATGAGAATATATTTCTACTTTCACTTTAATCAGCAAACAATATCTTTCTTTCTATATTGTCAGACTATCAGAAGCAGAATGCCTAGACTATTTTTATCAGACTTACAAAAATGTCTTCAGTGAGGGATGATAAAATGCCACACCCTCTGTTGATGTGAGACTCGTTCCTTTGCTAACTATATTTATGCTTTTGGTACAATACTGTAATTTTTAAATGTAACTTTATCCATTTCAAGACTGTGTATACTTATACAAGGAATATCACCACCAATTCCTACCTGAGAATAGTTGCAGGGGCAGTTTTGACTTGACATATGGAACTTTTATACTTTTTATTGTCAAGGAAACAATAACAATGACAACGTAATTCAACAGGTTTCCTTCTCTACCTTATCTTCTCTGACTCCTTAGTTCTAAATCAATTGTTTGAGAAGTTAACATTCTAAAATATAAGGACTGGAAGCTCTACTGCTTTGGTTGATAATTTAATTGAAATACAAATGAGCCAGGTGGCACAGTATTTAAAAGTATTTTTACCCTCTTTCAGACATGGATGGAATAAAAGTCATATGATGTAAAATTGCTAGTTAGTGCAAAAAACATGTTGAAATACTACCTCTACATTTTACTCATTCTTAGTCTATTTACCTATGTGCTAGGACATTGTAATATAGGCATATATATATATATATATATATATGGATATATATATATATGCATCAATGAAGAAAACAGAATTGGATCTTTGGCCAGGTAGATCTTGCATTTTAGAGAGGGATCTGATAATAAACATAATCAGCTAATTGTATAGCATGTTAAGAAAATAGTTGTGAACACCCAATGAGTTATGAATAAAAGTAAATAAAATAAGAAGTACTACAGATGTCATTTAGTAACACTAGACAAAATGTGTTTATTTTCAGGAATAACAGCTAATATTAAATGAAGCTCTTATCCTAAGTGAAAGATTTCATTTGAGTTTTGTTTAAAATGTATTTACTTTCACCTTGGAATTTAGTTTCTATTTAGTTACAACATGACAGGCATCATAGAAGGTGTTGGAGATAGGTGGTCACAGGGCTTAATACAAAGCTGGGAGCAGGTAGCTTATGTCTGTAATCTAAGAAACTGAGGAGGCTGAAATCTAAGGATCATGGTTTGAAGTCAGTCTGAGCAAGTATGTGAAACTCTTATCTCCCAATTAACCACCCAAAACCTGGAAATGGAAATGGATCTCAAGTGGTAGAGCTCCAGCCTTAAGCAAAAATACCAAACAAGCCCTTGAGTTCAAGCCCTCCATACTGGAACAAAAATGAAAAGAAAAGAGGAGAAAAGAAATGAAAGAAAGAGGCACAGATACAAATGTGGGATATTTGGGGAAGAAAGGTATGATGGTCAAATGCAAGTGGGCTTGTGGGGGTTAAATCTTGACCTTGTTGATGAAAACAGGGAAGCTTTCCTGAGGCAAATCGTTATAAAATTAGTGGCAGTGTACGTACTAGACAGGAAAGTTAGTAGAGATCTTCTCCCTGGAAATAGAACTTAGTGTCTAAAGCCATAGAATTGAGAGACAGCAGCACAGACATTCAGAGAACTATGAGGGGGGTTATTGCAGGAGTCAAGGATGGATAAGAGTGATTACTATGGGAGAGATATGATCGATTGCATTTTGGAGGCAATGGTGAGCTAGCCTCATGGGAAAATGAAGTCTGTAAGAGACTGATAAAGATAGAAAAACGTTGGCCTGTGACTCAGAGATTCTGAAGAAGTTGATCTGGAGTCATAGGTAAGGAAAGTGGAAAGTTACCAAGTCTTGATGGGCAAATGGAATATCTAAACTGATCATATCAGAGAGAGGAGTAATCTGTGCCCATAATGCCAACATAAAACAGATAATATATGATAGAGAAGGTATCTAGAGATAGAAAAGATAAAGGACCAAGAAGTCAAAGCATTTGATGAGTCAGCACACACACACACACACACACACACACACACACACACACACACAAACCATCCACAGGATAATGCTAGCAGAAATTTGAATGGATGAAGAATGACCCAGAGGCAATGACATAGATGAATTTGTTGTATTACTGACACACAGTGGCAAGTGTTGTGTTAGGCAATAGACAGCCCAAAGATTTTTCAATTTACACATGTTCCATCTTGTTCTTCTGTTTTGTTTTAGTTGGTAAAAAGAATAAAGCCAGAAGAGTGTGATATTTTTTGACCATCTTAAAATAGTTGTCACTAATTAAGCACTTCAATGTTCAAGGGTCTTTGCACAATACATGAAAAGTATGAATAAGGTTACTGGAATCTATTTAGAAGCAACATTTAAAAAATACTGACAGCACAAAATTATTCATTTGTATTTGTGCTTTCTCAGACATGTGAAATGACAGGACATGGGTTCTGTCTCATACCTGAGTCAGTGGGGTTAAAAAGCTCTGATGTTGAAGAGAAAAAGTTTTAGGATGTGCTGAAATAAGCCAGCAGAGAGAAACTCCACCCTTCAAATTTCTTTAACAATTGCTTCCTGAGACAACTTCATTGGATTCCTTGTGACCCCCTTTCTATATGGTGAGTATGACTATTTTACATTAAGAGCTTTCCTTTCACTTTCAAAAAATGTGCTCTGTTTACCTGAAAAATGTATTTAATGTCACTTGGCTCCAAAATTATATGGGCAGCTTAAGCTTTCCTCCCTTCCTTCTCTCCCTCCCTCCCCCCTTCCTTCTTTCTCTCCCTTTCTTTCCCTTTCCCTGTCCCTTTCCCTTCCCTCCCTTCCTCCCTTTCCCTCTCTCCCTCTCTCCTTCCCTATTTTCCTTCCTTCCTTCCGTCCTTCCTTCCTCTCTCTCCTTCCTTCTTTTCTTTGCCTTGCTTTGCTTTGTTTTCCTTCTTTCCAGAGCGTGAGGTAAGAGCCTCTATTGGGAGGACTGCTGAAGGATAAATCCAAGGTCGGCATGTTTTTCCTATTGATTATGTATTTCTGGGTACCCTGGCAAGGAGCCAAGCTCATCTTGAATTTCAGCCAGTTGAGTCTCCTGTTTGAGAGGGAGGGAGCAGCATGCTCAGGAAGCAGGGTAGTATTTCCAGAAGGTGGTAATAATAAATATCACATGATAGTTTAAGGAAAACCTGATATACAGATGTGCCCACATTCAGGAGAGCAGGTGCTTTGCTTTTAGTAGATAGTGGTGGGGTGTTAGGACGCCTCATTCTCCAAGCAAAGGTTTGATGTGAACTGTACTGTCTTCCTGTGCATCCATTCAAACTAACACTGCCAGGAGAGAGGAAAGGATGAAGCATAAATCTCATCTTATTACCAAACCTAAATTGTTACCTCTGATTCTGCCTGGCTGCCTGGCTTTTGCCTTGTTTCCCTGGCATAATGAATTTCTTAACTCAGAGTCTCGATAAAATCCTCCATAATTTATTTTTATCTTAGAAGTTGTCATAAAATTTCACTGAGAAGTCACAGCCCAAGGTGGTGTGGAGTGAGCTCCTTGATCTGTTTGTATAGATAGAGATACACTCTGGCTCTCAGATGGGAGCATGGTGACTTTCCTCTTTGTTCTCGTAAAAAAACATCTATCAGTTCCAGTGAGGTTTCAGAGGAGGAAAATGCATGCAAGTCTTTTTCCATACAGGAGTTGGGAAATCAAGCTGGATGAAAATTTTACTTATCTCCGTGAACATGGTTGTTTATTTCATTCTGTATGAGTCTCATATTAACATTCAAACAACTAAGGAAATCGTCTGGGAAGGAGGTCTCCACACACACACACACACACACACACACACACACACACACACACACACACATTGCTAATATGGCACAGCTAGAATACTATTTTTAGAATAATAAGCTTAGTGGTTAAAGTGTCATGCACTGAAGATTAAGTACTGGAGGAAATTAATCGGGAGACAAGCACAGGGTTATGAGGAAGAAATCTCAGCCTCTCATTAGTGGAGTCAATCAAGAGTTTTCAAGGCACCATTTTCATCCCAGGTATAATCTTGGGGGTCCCTATCTTAAACTTCAGGGATTCTTCCACATTCATTATATTTATAGCCCTTCTTAATTAAAGGTCTCAGGTATTGAAGGATACGAAAAGATCAGAAAGTGTCTTTAGGTTCTCATCACCCAGGGGATGTTTCTGTATGACACCTGTCGTGAGTGATTTCATTCCTGAGCACCCTTTAGTTCAGAATATCTCAGAGGGTACACATCAGTCGCGCTTATTGAGTGTGCACCTTAGAAAGAGAAGCAAAAGGAAGAAAGAAAAGGAATGAAAAAAAATAAAACCTGGTACAACCATTGAGTTAATAAATGCATCGTCCTAGGCAGAAATGTTTGAACAACTAAGGCTGGGAAGTAGTGCTGAATTTGGGTAGAAGAAAGGACTTTCTATTTTCTTTTCTTGCAAGTACTGATTTTTGTCTCCTTGAGTCTCTGATTTTTTTTTTTTTAGCTCTTGTGAGGGTTTTTAGGACTGACTAAACTTTCATTGGTCCTGAGAAAGAAATGGACAGTTGTGAATAAACTACTGAATCCAGCTGCTTAGGTACTCTTGCTGTGTTTAAATATATGTCTCATTCACAAGCAAATGCTTCCTTTCAGAAGTCATGATGGATCCCATAGTGTGGAAAGAAATGAATGAAAGGATAGTGTGTGGCTTCAGTGAGTGTGGAGGATAGGGAGGGTGGGTAGCACCCACTGCCTTTGGCCGTCAAAGGAAACATATCTTCCCCGGACCCCACCCTTTAGTGAAGTAGGGATGCTGAATCAAAGTGCTGCCATCTTGGCCATGTGGTGGAGTGTAGGGTTTGGGTTTAACTGGTGCCATTTTGTCTTCATAGTGGAGGCGGGAAAGTCCCACCTCCCAGGAGATGGGCATGCCTGAATTCCTACAGACAGGGATGGGGACATGTCAGTCTTGGATTATGAACTCTCAAGCTGTCCCCTGACCTAGCTCTGTTTATGCCAGGACCAGCTCAGGCGCCACTAACCATGCCACATGTCTCCTTCCTTTTTGCTGGTCATCATGGCACCCCACTTCAGCTCACCATTGGGGCTGATCTGGTTTGTTGGTATTGTCTTGCTGCTTTTCCTTTCCTCTCCTGCTCTCATGCCTCAGTATTCTGACACAGTGTTAAGTGCACTGGGGGGCTGCTGGTCTGTCTTTGAGACAAGAGTCTACCAGCAGTACTCCAGCTCTCCAATAAAGACTCATAATTTGTCCTTTTAAGTGGTGGCTTCTCTGTATCTGGCCAATTGGATTTACTGGACTTAACTTACAGCAGCAGTCTCTGAATTTTGTTGTCTCCAGTATCACCACCTTCTCTTGTTCTCTAACTGCTTCTTCTGTCCCTTTAAATGCACTCTCCCTCTGTCCTGCTACCAGATATCCAGTTATGTAGTTCCCAGTGTGGTATCCTGTAACAGCAGCAATCTACACAGCAACGCAGAGGCCCTCTTAACTGCTCTCCTCTTCAGATCTCCTCAGGTTCACTTCTCACTATACTTTGCCTTACTTCCTGCCCTGGAAAGCTAAGCCCTGGAGAATTCTCTTCTCTTCCTTCTGTGTAACTATTTTGCTTCCTTCAAATCCCTAGGCCTAGTTAATTTCCCCAGGAAGTCTTTTCTAATCCCTTCACCTCTTCTTTCAAATGTCCCTCACCTCTGCTTCTGCCAGAACTTGTCTATTAAACTATACTACCGTTGAGGAACTAATTAATTTCCCCTCTGCAATGGTGAGCATCTGGAGGGCGGGTAGACATTTTGTCTTCTGTTGGAATTCTCACTTTGCCGAGCACAGAGAAGGCACCCTGCATAAAAGGGAATGAAAACGAATTTATAAAAACTTTTGGTTTATGACTGTCACTGTTATTCCAAAGCCTAGCATTATTTTCAATTCTTCCTTTCAGGCAGACACTCTTGATTTCCTCACTGAAAATTAATAGCTAGTTTTCCTAATGCCTTTAGGCCAAGTTTTCTCTGTACAGTACTGTAATTTCTCAACATTTCACAGCCAGTTCCCCATTATTTGAAAATTTGTAGCAATGTGTCTTTAAGCTTTCTTTTGTCTGTAGCAGAACAGTTGTACTATATTGGCAGAAAAATTATCTGAAATGTAGAAATAAGCAAAGGAGAATATAATTTATATTATATAAAGGGAAATTCAAAAAATGTTTTAAAAAAGGTTAATTTATAGAGTATATATTATATATCCCAAAAATATTTGTTTTGTGGCTCTGGTGAATATTGGTATGTTTCATGTCTAACTCAATAATTGATTGAATTGCATATGTCAGTATTCACATTGCATATATGTGTATATATGTATGGGGATGTATGCATGAATACCTATGGCTTCTCATATGATCTTTGAACCAGTTTTGTCATTTTACTGGTTGCTTTATTAAGTAATGAGTTATATTAAACCTTTGACATGCATTCATTTTGTGCTTGACTGAGAGTTATGATTTTAATCTCTTGAAAATCATTCCTTAACAATACATAATAGAAAAGTCTTGGGGAATAAAAAATTTAATTGTTAGTCTATTACTCTAAGCTTTTTTTCATATCAGCCACACTAAAGAGCTCTAGTTTCTTTATCTGTACAAAGAAATAAGGTTGCTTGCTGCTGGGGATTGGGCAAGGATTACATATTAACAGAATTTTGAAAGTGTAAATTAAGACAGAAATTATGTATTATTATTTGTTACAGAGTTTCTGATGATGTATCTTCTTGAATTTTTGTATGGTTTTAGTCCAGTGAGACTGTATCCTAATAACAATCCCAGGAATCCAAACATAATTAGAAAGATTGAAAGCATGATCAAAATTAGAAGACTAATGGAACACATTAATTTTCAATTGTTGCTCAATTTAAAAATTTTTGACTTTTATAGACATTAGGGAACTGATGTATATTTCTATGGATATGGAAATGCGGGAGTTACTTAAATAAACTAGTTAATGTGAATAAACTTTTCTTTGCTAAGTACAAAATACACAACAGCCTACACTTGATGTTCATTCAGTAGGTCTAGTAGGATCCTCTTTTTTTCTTTTTTGTGCCTGTTCTATGTTTGAACTCAGAGTCTCACACTGCCCCTTGACTTTTTTCCCTTAAGTCTGGGGCTCCACTGCTTGAACCACACCTATATTTTGATTTATTTACTGGTTAATTAGAGATAAGAATCCCAGAATTGTAATTTCTTATTAGGATTCAAATTAGTCCTTGGACACTTCCAACCCCTTGCAGCAGCCTGGGGTATAAGGATGTGGATTTTTGTCTTTTACCCTGTTGCCAGGAGCTTATGCCTATATTCTTAGCTACTCAAGAAGCTGAGATCTGTGAATTGTTGTTCAAAGCCAGCCTGGGCAGTAAAGTCCATAAGACTCTTATCTCCAGTTGACCATCAAAAAGCCAGAAGGGGAGCTGCAGCTCAAGTGGTAGAGAGTACCTCAAGGACAGCACCCATGCCCAGGATCACACTCACACAAACATACTATGTTGTATTAAAGTTTGAAAACTAGTGACTTTGAAGATTTACGTTCACGTGGAAGAGATGGGATAAAAACAGTAAAAGATGAGTATGTGTAATTTTTACGCATGAATGTTTGTTCCTTCTCAAAAAATCTAGAATGTAGATTATAAAAATGACATGACTAATAACATAAGAAAGTGACATATTTTGATGAGACAATACATCAACAATTAATAAAGCTTTAATAATTTAGAATATAAGTTCTAAATATATTATTAAAGTGCAATTACTATAGTGTAAAAAATTATACCATTAGAGCTGGAGATACAGCTTAATGATAAATCACTTGCCCAGCATTTGCAAACATTTGCAACCATTTCCGTAGGAGTACCCTCCCAGAGAAAAATACAATACTTGAGAGCCTAAGAGAAGGAAGATCATGTCCAAGGCCAACCCTGGCAGGAACCTTCTCCAGACCTTTTTCAACTTCTAGTTGGCCACTGTACTTTATGTCAATCATTCCACACCACATGGGAAACTGAAATGAGATGGATCAACTACCAGGCCGGTGTGTGCAGAAACATCTGCAAGATTCCATTTCCACAGAAGCAAGACAGATACATGGTGTGTGTCTGTGACTCCAGCCAAAATATGAAGCCCAAAGTAGGCAGATTTTGAATCAGATATAAGCCTGTGCATGATATAGGACCTTATCTCAAAAATAACCAGTGGAAAAAAAATAACCAGTGGAAGCATTACTTAACAATATCACAGCAGCCTAGTAAGCTCAAGGCCCTCAGTTCAAATTCTAGTATAGTGCTTCCATCCCACCTCAAATACAATTCATACAACAAGTTCTTTGTCTTTCAGTCTATGATCTCTCACATTAAATATTTACATTTGCAATGCTGATAAGAAACTTAAATGGCCCTCTCTGCCTCTGTCTGCCTGTCTCTCATTTTCTCATTTTTTTAGGATATAGTAAGAGATCAATGCATGCATTTATTTATATTGTTGTAATTCACCCACAAATGTGAAAAAAAATCTCACAAGGGTGAAATCGTCTCCTGAGAGACTTCTATCAATAAAGGGGAGGAAAAATGTATTTTAGTCTTATCAGAAGACCATATTTGAAATCATTATATGCATTAAAAATTAGTGGCTGACATTAGAAAGGACAAAATAATGGCATTTGCAGGGAAATGGAAGAAGCTAGAAGAAATCATGTTGAGCGAGGTAAGCCAAGTACAAAAAAGACAAACGCTACATGGTCTCCCTGATAAATGGCTGTTAAATCCAAAATGTTAGGTGATACCACAAAATTACCAGGACTTAAGAAACAAAGGACTTCCACTCATCTGGTCGAATCACTACTAAATAACCCCATGCTGCTAATCACATGTATGGTATTTATGTGCACACCAGAGGGAAACCAGGAAGACGACACAGAACGAGAGGGAATCAGGAAAAACATACAACAGCAGGACCCATCAACTGCACTGGACATTGCCCAAAATGAACTAAGCAATTCAATGGCAGCGATGGGAGGGAGGGAACAAGTGGGAAAGAGGGAACAGCTGATGCTGTGCAAAACAAAAGAAATGTACATATCACCCAATGTGGAAGAAATAACTGTATCGCAAAGCTCATAGAACTCATAAATGTTATAGACCATGATAGACAATTTGCTCCATGAGAGTTAGAATGTGTTTGTGACTTTAACTAAGCATCACTATCCCACAATACTGTGAAATTTGGGAAATTATGTTACCACTCAATCACAATAAAAAATTTGAAAAAAAATTAGTGGCAGGTCTGACAAGGTAGCTCAGTGGTAGAGCGCTTGCCTTGCATGCATGAGGCCCTGGGTTTGATTCCTCAGCACCACATAAGCAAGAAGAAAAAAAAGCCAGAAGTGGCGCTGTGGCTCAAGAGGTAGAGCACTAGCCTTGAGCTGAAGAGCTGAGGGACAGCACCCAGGCCCAGAGTTCAAGCCCCACGACCGGATCCCTCCCCCCCAAAAAAATTAGTGGCTGACCTGTAGCTGTTATAATCAGTTGAATGTCTAACTCTCTTATGACTTCCTCCAAGGAAAACATCATACACATTTATTAAACGTCCTTGATATGCCAGTAGTTGTGTTAGATGTTGATGCACCAAAATAGATGGTGTGAGAGAACCTTGGGATCTGAGCCAACCTAGGGAGGAGAGAGAGAGAGAGAGAAACTCAGAGCCCCTACACCACATAATATATGGGGGATACTCAGCCTCCTCAGAGAAAGGAGGAGAGGATCACTTAATGCATTGTAGGTCTGAATTCCTTCTGAGTGTAGAGTGAAGGCCCATGTATCTTCCTCTCAGGGAGGATGACACAGAAGAGCCTTGAATCTTTGCCCTTATTCATACCTTGGAAAACTTGCTGATTACTTGTTCCTGTGTGAGGGATCACCTATTCTCAGCTCAGAATACCCTAGATCCTCCTACAAGAGGCTATAAGGTGCTGCTGCCAATCACTGCTTCATAAGAAAGCCTGGGCTGCTTCTGGGACCGTGCTCCCTTAGCCCCTGCAAAATGGAAGCTCGCCGTCACATGAGAAAAGGGCAGATAAACTTGACTTTTTCACTTAGTGTTGGGACTCTGAAGCCACAGATACCAAGTCACCAACTTAGAATCCAATTACTGTGTATTTAAGGCTCTGATCTTCCCCCTAGTAATCCGAAAAACATGACTGTTCTCTACAGCAAGGATTTAACATGGATTTTGCACTGGCAAGAGTGACAGACGTGTCAGATTATCCGTGACAATGGCAGCAGGGTCCCTCTTTCCCAGCTGGTCTCTGCCACAACAGAAACTACCTGCTGTCTACATTTGACTTTCTAGAAGCTTTCTATTAGGGCTTGATTCCAGACCAGTGAGCTAATACCCCTGTCTTGTTTCCTGAATCTTTTTTTCTGGTTGATTTATATCAAAGGTATGATTGGAAACCTCCCACATAAGACAGTGTTTTACTTTGGCTGCTAAGTGATTTTCTTGTTCCAGGGGTGTGTGAGATATAACCGATGATCCTCTCTTTCACTGGGCGAAAGGAAAAATAACCAAGGAAGTCACCTCATTGATAACCCACACAGCTTCTTTTTAATGTTACATCAGTTCTCAAGTTTCTATTGAGTATTTATTCTCCAAATGGGAAAAGGAAACACAAGTAATTTAGGAACTTCTTTAAACTCAAATGAGAGAGGATTATTTCCAGCAGTTGAAAGGAAGTCATCCTGTGATTCAAGTGATGAGGATGAGTGGCAGAATAAACAGGGAAGTCTTCTATCAAGAGCAAAGGTTGTATTTTCTTTCCTTAAGTTCTGTGTTTTAAAAAATTGTCAGCTAGATTTTTTTCTGAGGTCACACAGCTTTCTGATTTTAAAATATGTCAGTGGATACTCGCAATGATGGACAGAGAGAAGTGTATAAATAAAAAGACTTGGAAAGTAAGAGGGAGATTGTCAAGTGAAACACGTAAGAGCCAGTTTCATTACTTCAGAGATTCACCACACAGAACAACAGTCTCCAAAAGGCTTTGTGAGAAAAGACAAATGTATTCCACTTTTCTGACACCCATCCATTGAAGTGACATGCCAACAAAATTCACCTGGCGATTTCCATTTTGATCTTCTGTAAAAATAGAATTCCCAACAAGCAGTTAGCGATACATATCCCTAGAGACAAGGTCAAACCTATCAAGTTTTATGTCTAGTTGTGAACTAGTAAACCAGTATTTCCAATCAATTAACACTGGAATGATTTGATTCAGACATGCAAGGTGAGTGGAAAATTGAATAAGACTCAGTCTCCACTGAGTATATTTTTACTATCTTATAAAGTCTAAAGGGACAGAAAACTCATAACTCTGCTTTTAAGATAGGAAAATTGCTGATAACAAGAGAACACTAAAAATAAATGAGAAACAGCTAATGCAATAAAATGGGAAAGATACTAAGACACTCTTCTACCAAAGGAAGTGGAAAATACTCCAAAGGAGATAAATGAAAAGAAGTGAATAGGAAAGATCTTTGTCTCTCTCACAAGTGGCTGTCTTTTGTTTCTGGATCATATTGCTTAAGAGAGTCTGGGAATGAAACCTCCATTTTACCTTTAACTAGCCTTTTAAAAATATTAAGAACATATTTTCAATTATAAAGAGCTTTGAAAAGTGGTCAAAGGAGAAAAGCTGATCTTACTAAAAGGAGATGCTGAAAGAGAAAGAGATCATTTTGTGTAAGTTATATAAGTTATGAAAATTAGAGGAAGAGTTAGTACATAATTAGAGAAAAAAATTCGTGTCTATAATTTCTCTGGTGCTCTCTCTGTAACCTGAAAAGGCATGTTCCTACCAGATGATGAGACTGGAATGCAGAGGGGATGGAGGAAGGATTACTTGTAGAAAGACAGGGCACCAAACAGGATTGTCTTGCATCTGAAAGCCCTAATCTCCAGTCTCTAGAGTGCTGCTTGCCACTCGGATGATCAGAACTGGGTTGTTTAATATCACAAGTCACCACACTTGAGAAAAAGAGAAATACTAGTTGTTACTCTATCATTTTTTTAAAAAGAGGAATGAATAGAATACTTGAACTGACCTTGTCATACCACCTACTAAATGTTCAACAAGTGGTATATGTTATTTGCAAAGAATCCATGGGTGTTTTGTCCATGGATGAAGAAGAAACCTGCCCCAAAGAAATTCAATTCTCATTGCTCCTTTAGTTGAAGAAACCTTTAAGTATTTTCTTCCTGGCTATCTCTGGGATCGCAGATTAAGATTTAGTATGTGTGGTGGATGTGGATATATGGGTAGACAAAAAGAACTCATGGGAGACTGAAAAGATGCTTTGCTAAACTAATGTGTTTCTATGTCCTTTGCCTATGACAGCATGACTTTGGGCTATTTGCTGTATAATTACCAGTCCCTGGCAGCAAAGCCTTTCTCATTTTCCTGACAGACTATGCACTAACCTATCTATCTTTCTCCTTGGGCTATCTGCGGTGGGAAAGCATCACTGTGGAGCTATTTTACTGGGGTCTTCTGTCAAGATGGAATCTTACCTGAATTATGATTGGGCACTTCCTACATAGGTTCTCTTAAGCAAGTCATGTTGCCATTCATACCAATTTCCCAAATGTAAAAAGGGAATACTGCTTCTATTTGTTTACATTGTTTGAGGATAACATGTTATAATGGATGTAAAACATATGTAAAACATGGTAAGTGCTCAGCAAATACTATTTGTTCTCCTCATTCTTCTCAGCCAAGAAGTAAAACAACAATAAATCCCTATAAACACAGGCCAAGCCAATTCTCAGGGACTGCTATCATTTTTGTGGGTTGTCCATACAAGTAGTTTAGGAGGAAAACCATCTCAGCAGCTATTTTTTTCCTCAAAAATTCGTAATAGTTTTGGGGCTTAGGGGTAAATACCTTTTCTGATAACAAGACTGGTCTTAAGGATGAAAGGTGCTTAAATCTCAGTGAAAAATAATAGCAAATTGGGTTTGGGAATCTCTGTTTTATTATGATGGAATTGGAGAAAGAATCAGATTATTATATTAAGTGCTACCTTTAGAAGGATAGAAGAATATAAATCCTAAAAGCAATTTATAGTTTTCATGATGTTGACTGTTTTCTTGTTTTTTTTCGTTCACTTCATACTGACAGTGAAGAAATTTTGTGGGATCAACACTGTTACTCGATTTGCAGCTGACAGCTTGGATGTTTTAAAGGGTATCTACTGTGCTGAAGGAATTTTTCACCTACTTCAGAATTCATTTTTCTTGTAAATACTACCTTTAGTGATTGTCTTAGCCACAAATCTTTCTTAAGATGATTTCTCGAAGATAAAACATATCTGGACCACAACTAATACATATTAGTCACTTACCTGTGTTTTTCTTTTAAGAATTTTATTAACTAAAAAATCCAAAATTATAATATCTAAAAATACAATGATTAGACATACTTTGTGTTTGGTTATTATTTTAAAATCAGATTTATTCACCTGACTACTAAAATGACAGCCTATAATTAATAAATTAAATGCTTTATCTTACACAAACACACACACACACACACACACACACACACACGGACAATCATGTCCATAATTAACAGAGCTATGCTCCAAAATTTAACATTGCTTTGCAGGGTATTGTTTATCATTAAATTCCTTTTGAGAGCATTAAATTTCAAATAATAGGCTTATTAACAATATGCCAAAGGGAGACAAGCTAAATATTTCTAGAACACAAAGAAAAGTTTCTAGTAGCTGCACTTATATGCTGTGAGCACCAACCAAGCTCACTCAGGATAACTTTCAGGAACACAGAAACTTTTGGAGGAAATCATGGCCAGAGTCTGCAAATAAACAGAGGAAAGGAAAAGAAGTGACCACCTGAGGGCTTTTTATGTGTCATTTTAGGTTTTCACCTATTTTAACTCAGTTATAATCCTGCAAGTTCAGGCTGTAGACTTCATTTTATACCCAACAAGTCGGTGAGATGATATAAATTTCTAGAGGTCCCAAGGCTGATAAATGGTGAGCCTGGGATTGACAATCCAGATGTGCATAACTTCACATTCTTTCCAAAGCATTTATGGAAAATGAAGATGCTCTTCTGCTTTTCTCTCTCTCTATCTCTCTCTTTGGTTCCTATGGTTTGAACTCAGAGCCTCACGCTTGCTTGGCTTGCTTGCTTGACTGGAACTATGCCACTTGTGCCATGCCTTTGCCCTGCTTTTGGCCTGGCTGGACTTCAAATTCCCATCAGCTGCTTCAGATTAGCTGGGATTTCAGGTGTGAGTGACCAGTGCCAGACTGGGATTCATCACATGGTTGCATTCACTAAAGGACTATTATATTACTATTAACTAATTTTAGGTGCTTGTATCTATGCATGCTTTTTGTTGTTGTTGTGGGGCTTGAACTCAGGGCCTGGGCACTTTCCTGAACTCTTTTCCTCAAGGCTAGTGCTCTACCACTTTGAGCCACAGAGCCACTTCCAGTTTTTGAGTGGTTAATTGGAGATTAGAGTCTCCTGGGGCCTTTTCTGCCTAGGCTGGCTTTGAACCAGGACCCTCAGATCTCAGCCTCCTGAGTAGATAGGATTACAGGTATGAGCCACCAGTGCCTGACTTACATGGATTTTTTTATTTGGTCTCTCAACAAAAACCATTTTTTCTTTTAATTTCAAATTTTGTTGTAAGATGATGTACTGAGGAATTACAGTTACATGATTCAGGTAATGAGTACCTTTCCTTTGAACAGTTTCACACCTTCCCCCATTCTTTCCCAGTTTTTCCCCTCCTGACCTTCCTCCCTGAAAAGTTGTATAGCTCATTTCCAACATACTGTCTAGTATGTTTTACTCTGAATTGGTTCACCCTTTGTCCTGTCATTTCTGTGCTTCCCTTTCTTGTCCCCAAATCAGGAAAAAATTATATACAAGACAAAGGATACAGAAATCAAAATCATCAACAGAGGAATAAATCAAAGGAAAAAGGAAAGAAGAAAAGTAAAAAAGAACTGAACACAGTATAATAAAAAAAACCTCTTCCATTTCTTGGAGTTCGTTTCAATAAGCATCATATTACATGATCTTATGCACATAGCTATTGAGCTCTTGCAATCTTCTCCTAAGAATATCCTCCTTTATTCTCACTGTGTGATTGTTCATGTTGTTTTTTAATTAATCATGTCCAGGTGTGATTATTTGTCTTTTACTTATTTTAGGTTATGGTTTGAGTATTGAATATTCTCCTAAGTTTATATAGTAGTATATTGGGAGCTTATTTGCTAGCTAGGAGTTTGGGGAAGTGATTGGATCCCAAGAGCTCTGACCTAATCACTGGATTGATCCCTTGATTGATTCCTAGTATGATAACATTACTGGCAGATGAGGGAAATAACAAACAGAACATGTGTATCACGTTCCCTGCTTCTTCCTGTTTCTTTCTCTGCTTCTTGGCTACCATAAGTCACATGTTCCCACCACTAAAATATTCTGACTGGCTTTGGGCCCAAAGCAAGTGATCCAACTGATCTTAGACTGAAACCAAAATAATGATTTATTTTGGGTTTTTGTCACAGCAAATATAGTATTTCAGAAATAAGCAGTGATCCCTGTGCTTATGTTATGCTGTGGGTGTATATATATATATATATGTGTGTGTGTGTGTGTGTGTGTATATATATATATATATATATATATATATATATATACTTGTATTATTGCAAACATTTAGTTTCATACTTCAATATGCCCCCTCTCCTTCTTAAGATCTTCAGCTTTTAGATGATACATAGCTGGCTAAAATAAAAATCACAATCCCAGCATACCTTGCAGTTGAGTAGGGTTGAGAGACTAGGTGGTCTAGTATGACTGCTTCTAGGAAATTTCTTTCAAGGAATGATGTGTAGTTCCATTGCCCTTGCTCTTCCTTCCTTCTTTATGTTGCTTGGAATATGGGTATATTGATGAGGAATCCATTCTGGAAAATGAAATGTAGGCCTATGCTTAGCAGAAAGTTGAAAATAGCTGGGCTTACAGATGATAGAAGACTGCCCAAACAATCTCTGTGTCACCTATATACAGCTAGGACAATAAATACACTCATCTTATGGATATTGTTTAGAAAGAGAAAAAAATCAGATTTCATCTTAATGTAGATAGAGACAAAACCTAGTATTAAAATATTACATATTAAATTTGCAGTTTTAGTTTTCCCTGATCAAAATGCCTAAATGCCTTTTGTCTATTCCTTCTTTACCTAGCACTAAACTGCCCTAACCCCTATATTTATACACAGAGTTCTTTCTCCATTTTATATTTTTCTTTTTTAAATTGTTATTGTAGAATTGATACATGAAGGGGTTATACTTACATGAATCAGGTAATAACTAATGAGTACAATTATTTTTGAACCATGTCTCATCTTTCATCACTCTCTCATGACTTTCCCTCCCCATCCACAAGATATCCAGCTTATTTTCTACATAGTGTCTATTGAGTACCACTGTTGTATTTGTTCACTATATTCTACCTTTTATGTGCCCTTGCTTACCTTCCCAAATACAAATAAACTAACAACACAAAAGAAAAATAAAACAAAACAACAACAATGGCAACTAAAAATGTCTCGTTGCATTTTCTTGGAGTTCACTTCATAAAATATTATTTTATATGATCATCTGCATGTAGCTATTGAGCCTTTATCAACCACTCCTTGTGAATATGTAGAATCCTATGTAATTTTTCATGTTACTGTGTGTGTGTGTGTGTGTTTTAATCATTCACTGTCTTTACTTGTAGATTTATAGGCATATTCTAGTTTCACAAATGAAGGAAACCATGCAGCCTATGTTTCTTTATCTCTGGCTTACTTTGCTCAATATAATTTTTCCAAGTATTTCCATTTCCTTATGAATGGTACAATGTCATTCTTTCCCATGGATGAGTAAAATTTCATTGTATATGTATTTCTTTATCCATTCATCCACTGAGGGATATCTAGGCTGATTCCATATGGAGTAGGATTGCTGGGTCATAGAGAAGCTCTGTGTTTAGCCCTTTGAGGAACCTCCATACTGCTTTCCAGAGTGGTTGAACAACTTTACATTCCCACCAGTAGTTTAATAGAGTTCTCCTTTGGCCACATCCCTGACAGCATTTGCTATTGTTAGTTTTCCTAATAATGGCCATTCTAACTTGAGTGAGGTACAATCTCAATGTTATTTTGATTTGCATTTCTCTTATGGCCAGAGATGTTCAACAAGTGTCTATTCACAAATCTTTTCCTTTTATGAAAACATTAGCTGAGCTTCTGGATCCTACTATGTGTGTACCTACCTGTTTTTTACATATGTTAATTGCTTATTTCCTTTTTCCTCAATTCAATTTCAATTTGTTACAGAAAGAGTTTTAACTGAGCAGTATGCTTCTACTTATTGCTTCTTGATATTTTAAACAGTGTATCTGTTAATAAATTTGTTAAAAATATAAATTAAATATAAATTGTTATGTGATAAACAGCTATATCCAGAGTTACTCCTTGGTCTCCCTTCTTTTTTTACTTAGGAAAACTGAAACTGCAGAAAAACTAACCCATTTTCTTATATTTCAGCAAAACTCCTAACTACTTAGTCTTAGTAACTGGAAATTATGCTTATTTTCTTAATATGATCTTACCCGTCGTATATCTAAATTCACATTTGTATAATGCAAGTTATACTTTAGCTTTTATTAATTGCACTAGTATGGTTATGTCTGAGTGTAAATAAATAAATAAGATAAAAATAATTCTGGGGCTGGGAAGATGGCTCAGTGGTAGAGTGCTTGCCTTGCATTCCTGAGCCCTGGGTTCGATTCCTCGGCACCACATAAGCAGAAAAAGCTAGATGTGGTGCTGTGGCCCAAGTGGTAGAGCTCTAGCCTTGAGCTGAAGAGCTGAGGGACAGCGCCCAGGCCCAGAGTTCAGGGCTCACAACTGAAAAAAAAATTCTGAATGATCTTCCCTTCCTTGTTCTTTACCATTGTTTTGAATAGTACAAGTAGATAAATGACACATCATACAGTTCACTTTCTTCCCAGTGCAGCGTTGACTCCTTAACAATTCTCCCTAATATGTTATCCAGTGTGAGTTAAAAGTTCCACATGCTGAAGCACTTTTATCAATTCCCTTGGAAGATTATGTCTCACATAGTAGTTTGGAACACACCAAAAGTTTCCTGAAACATAAAGTAAGGACTCTTATGGTTGGCATTTGTGAGATGTTTTTTCTGCCCACACACTGCTCTTGATTGTTCTCCCTGACTTTAGGTTCTTGCTTTTATCTTTGAATATGTGATTGGATACTATGCGTATTTATTGACTGAATTGTCCCTTTGTGAATCTATTTGACTTTTACTGAATTTTGAACTCTTTCCAAATAACTGTGAAATATATGATGGGATTATTTCACACTTTGAGTTGAACCATCACTTCGTTTCGTTGTGTAAGTATAAATTCAATGCTACCAATTAACATAACCATTTATCTGATGTATTAATATTTTTTCAGGGTGCTTTTAAAAATATATCCAAACTTTGGTAGATCCCCAAATCCTGTTCTTAATGAACAGCTTGAATAAAATCGTATTCTCCTTGACCAGATAAAAATTAACCTTTTAATGGGGTGACAAAAGGTGAACAAATGCAGCAGTCGCACTCACTAGACACTATGTTGAAAATGAAGTAAACAACTTGTGGGTGGGGATAGGACAGAAAAAAATTGGAAGAGAGTGAGGGAAGGGGTGGCATTGTCCAAAAAGAAATGTACTCTTTACCTGACTTAGGTAACCATAACCCTTCTGTATATCACCTTTATAATAACAATAAAAAATTTTAAAATGGCCTTTTATTGACAAGTCAATAAGTTGACAATCATTTATTCAAAGTCTCCAACTGAGCTGGGTGCGGGTGTCTCATGCCTGTAATCCTAGCTACTCAGGAGGCTGAGATCTGAGGGTTGGAGTTTGAGTCAGCCCAGGCAGGAAAGGGCATGAGATTCTTATCTCCAATAAACCACTCAAAAAAGCCAGAAGTGGTACAAAAAGTCTCCAATAGCAATTTCTTTTGCTTCAGATAGGATCTAAATTCCTGGCTATGAAGTATGACAATTAGCTCTGTCTGCTATACCAACCTCATCTCCTTGTTGATTTTAGTTCAATTGCTTTGGATACCTCTAGTTTAAATAAATGTGTAGTTTCTGCTTTTACTCTAAGCTTTTAGTAAACCTCCTGCTCAAACTCCACATTCTTCTCTTTGGAATTCTTAATTTCCTAGTTATCCTCCTTTGTCATTGTAAGTATTTTAAACATTTTTGTCTCTTCTCCTAGATTGTAACAGACTTGGCAAGTGTTTAATAATTTGGAAAAGAGCACATAAATGTTAGTGCATGAGTCAAAGAAAATAAATGCTCAACAAACCCATGTCACAGATAATGAAATTCTATTATGATGGTTTTTATATGGATTAAAGGAATGATAGAATATTATTGTTGAAAATAAACTAGAATGTTAGCTAGATCCATACTTTATTTTCCAGATAAAATGGCTATGAGACAAAGAGAACCAGCATAACTTGGCAAAGCTCTTACAGCTAGTGCTAGATTTAAGACCAAAGCTCTGTTCTTTCTGATGAGTGCACTTGGTTCCTACATATCTTCTACTATGCCAGATTTTGCATTTCTTGGTATTTGTCACTGCATCATACCTACCTTGAAAGAACTATTCCAGACTTAACATTGAGCTTTGCTTTCCTGCTGAGCTTCTACTCCTCAGTTTTCCATCTTAGGCTCAGCACTCATAAGATAACACTTATAAGAAAAGACAACACATATATCCTTTGTTCTCTATTTTTATTCAGTGCTATTTGTTGATAATGTATTTTTTCTTACAATATTGATGTGGCTCTATTTTTAGACTTGACTGCATTGTTGAAACAGCTCTGTCTTATTAAATGCTACCTGGAGACTGAAATTTCCCTTTATGCCTTCTACTCCTCTTAGCCCGGCTCTAGCACCATTCATCAAACTGAAGAAGGAAATGAACCACAAAGCTTTGTGTATCCCTGAATGAAGTGTAGCATTGGAGTAGACCAAGTGAAAGAGGTAGGACTGCTGCAGGCTGTATAATACCTGAAACACCCTGCTATAAAGGATATGTAACGTTTAGTGTTGTAGACAACTTATGAAACCATTTAGTGTTTAAAACCACTTTGAGCCTGGGAAAGTCACTTGTAAAAATAAATAAAGTGATTAGATTTATTCTACGAGGGGAAAAAAGGACAGAGCTCAGTGAGAACATGAAGGGCTGTGTTCTTCAGGGCACCATAACCGATCACATGTATTGATTTAAGAGTCATGTGAATGGTATAAAATATTAAAATGTTGAGAGATGTTTACTGGCTTTTTAGGTAACTTTTAATAAGGTACATTCTAGTTTAATTTGATCACCCGTTAGGGAAACCACTCTTGCTGAACCATTAGGAGATAAGCTAGTAAAATAAAACACAAAGCTTCTTGGTGGATGTAGCATTATTGCAAGGCTTGATGAGAATGAAGAGAGTCTAAATTAAGCAATAACAATTGAGAAGCAGGACATTTCCTGGGGATTAATGACAGACTGGGTGGAGCTGATGGACCATGGCTACTCTGTGGGCCATTAACCTCAGTTGATCATTAATTCCCAAGAAATACCTGATGGTGAGGTCATTACTATAATTATCACCTTAAAGGGGAAAAGGATAGTAGGCTCTAGAGTGGTAGAGTTAAAGGAATGGTGATTATTTCATATAGAGTGAGTGTTTTACAGACCAAGAGGCTATAAGGCTTACTGAGTCGTTTCTCAATTGTAAGTGGGAAGGTAGCAGAAACTGCTGCTCCTTACCGGGAGGATTGAGTAGAGGAATGGGACAAGGAGGTGTGTTTGAAATACAAGTTGGGGTTGGGAATGGAGATCAATGGTAGACGTTTGTCTGGCATATGCAAGGTTCTTGGTTCAATCCTTAGTATAATTCAAAACAAAAGCAAACAGTGAAGGATACAGTGTCTCATTCAAACTCACCTCTTGAACAATGGTTGGTAGAACAGTGAGAGTGTTTCTAGTGATGCAAGATTTCCAGCAATGGCATGTTTAGATAGGGTTCCAGGTCAACATATATGTATTGCCTTATTTACATTGCTTTTACATAACTCTAGCTAAATGAATGAGGATAATTAAAAAGATGAAGAGGAGAGTGAAGGCTGGGTTTCCTCAGGGAATGAGTGTTATCATGAGTATATACATACACTAGGCTTCAGTAAAGATGTAGTAGACCTAGGAATTTCTAGAGACCACCCAGCAGTGGGGATTATCTGATACACCTTTCCATTTCTGAAGTGAAAGACTTTTCCTGGGAATAAATTCCACCACGTTTTGAAATCATGGGGGCACTTGCAAAGGAAACCAAGACTTTCTAGAGGATAAGCAGCTTTATGTGGGCGGGAGCAAAGCTTGATTCAAATTATTGATGGTATTTATTTAGTTTGTGAGACTGACTTATTCTAGTTCTCAGGCTTCTAGCAAAACAAAAATTATTTAAATGACAATCCCCTACTGTTTTAATTGAAAATTGCCTTTACCAAAAGGATCCCACAGGCAGCAGAACTCTAAAAATCTCCTGTTGTGAGATCCAGTGGTGCCCGAGGGTGGTCTTGCTGCTGGTGATATTTCAAAGCCAAAGATTTCTATACATAAATGGAATCGGAATCAGAAGATTAAAGCCCAGACATAGGGGGTGAAATAAAGGGGTTTCTATGTTGACTCACCCTCTTGACCTTAAAAATTCAACTTATTTCAACCATCTAATCCAGTAGAATCTTACATGTTCACTAAAGCATTTATCTGCTAGTTCAACCTTTGTCGAGACGCTTTTTAAGTGCCAAGAATTGTGCTATTTTTTGAGAAATGAACGGTAAATAAGCTATCACTCCTGACTGCTGAAGAAGTTCAACTATATAATCATTGACATGGTTAAAAGAAATGATGAACAATGAGGAGTAAGGGTTATGAAAAAGTAGATGTAGAGAAAGGGCAATGGTCCATTGATCTATGATCTTCTTCCAGGAGACATCATGAAGGTCAGGCAATATACCATAGAAAATCCTGGATCTTAGTCTTAAAGGATGAATGGGGATTGTATTGTGACTCTGATGGAACATTGCTTTCTCCACAAAACAACAAAAGGAATTCAGCACATCCCTAAGTGGCAAGAAATTCAAATATAAACTGGAATAAGGGGAGGTGACCTGAGATGAAATTAAAGGATTCAGAAAGTTCAAATATGAACTTTATATAATGATAATGAATCTGAATTTTATTCTCTAGTGTAGATTACGATATTTAATATATAAAGACAGACTATATGACTGTAACATATAGACAGTTAGCTAAGGAGGAAATTAAAACATCTTAAGAAGCAATCTATTGAGGTTAGATTAGATTTGGTTTCCTGCTCCTGTGTGGAATTAATTTCTGTCTTTTCTCTTTGTCTCTATAATTCTAAAATGTCTAATTAAATAAGGCCATTCTGGAAGCTAAGTGATAAATGGATGGAAGAATATAGTAAGTGAACATCTTACAGGAGGTAGCAGAAGGCACAGTTAGACTGATCTAGACAGCAATGAGTAGGCATGAAAGGAAGATGTGAAAAATATTTAACAGGTTGATGCCCAAGATAAAGGCATTGCTTGACTGCTTTTGTGTGAGAAAGATGGAGTTATTTAGGACAAAGTGAGAAGAGGAGGGGGGCATTAGACAATATGAAGAATAGAGGAAACATGTGGTTGCAATTTGAGGCAAAGAAGGGACAAGGAAAAGAGATAATTAATTTTGTTCTGACCATATTGATTTTCAGGTGCAAGCGACTGAAAAATTGTTCCACGAAGAAATTTAGTAAGGGCCTTAAAAAATAAGATAGGAGTGGTGCTGTGGCTCAAGTGGTAGAGCACTAGCCTTGAGCTGAAGAGCTGAGGGACAGCGCCCAGACCCAGAATTTAAGCCCCAAGACTGACAAAAAAAAGATGAGGAAAGCATGTTAAGCATATTGACAGTAAAAGATGATTGAAGACAGAATCTTTAGAAATAATAATATTTGAAAACAGATTTCCCCAGCCAAACTGTCAGAGACAATCCAGAGAGGATATGGTAGAAAGTATATGGATAGCAGACACTTAATCTCATATGGAATGAGAAATTTGAGTTTGTTGATCCTGGTGATGATGTTCTATAACATGGAGGTAGATGAAGAGGATAATGGTCAAATTATGTTGCTCACTTCACATTTTTGGTTAATGCTATAATTAAAATTGCACCTACTGTCATTGACTCTAAATTCTACTCTAATAAATTACTCTCTGGTTTGTGATTGCTGCCCTTCTCATGCAGACGATGATATGTGCTTGAGATTAGTACTTTAGACCTAGGGAAGTTCTTGAGGAAAGAATAAACTTTGATTTACCCAGGTCCTGCCCTTCCAGCCACCACACAGAAATCTACATTTCCAGGCTGAGAATGTGGCTTAGTGGTAGAATGCTTGCCTAGCATGAAGCCCTGGGTTTGATTCCTCAGTACCACAGAAACAGAAAAAAGCCAGAAGTGGCATTGTGGTTCAAGTGGTGGAGCACTAGGCTTGAGCACAGAAAGGCCCAGAACAGTGCCCAGGCCCTGAGTTTATGATCTAGGACTGGCCAAATAAATGTAAAAGAGAAAGAAAAGAAAAAGAAATCTACATTTCTTGCAGGCTTCAGTGTCTGGTTGGACGTATCATGAGTAAGCAAGCCTTGACTTAAACAGTACACACCTATCACTACTAGGCTTAGTTGTGTTCTTTTAGTTTCATTTTTTGAATTTACTCAGTATGTGTTTCTGAGCATTTACTGTATGTTCTAAATACTGGATAATGACTTCAATTCCAAAATATTGAATTCAAACTAACTCCTGATTAGTAGTTATATAATCAGAAAATAAGCAAGGCAAAAACTAGTCAGTTAAATAGCATTACGTGAATATATAGACGTGATTTGTAAATAAAAAAGAATGTTATGAGAGTTGGGTCTACCAGCAAGTATTATCTAATATTATATTATATTAAGTTTAAAACTTTAACTAGATGATTTAGATACCATGGTGTATTTTTTCAAACTTACTATTAGAGCTGAATTCTAACAAAGTTATTCTCCAAAATACTGGACTTTTTTATGCTTCTAGGAATGATGTACCATATGCTGTTGCCTTTGATATTAATAAAAAAAAGGTTGAAAAAGAAGTGTGGTATGTAAATAAAATTCTGAGTGTGAGCCAGAAAGTCCTTGCTCTACTCTTACTACATTTGGAAAAAGTTCTCAACTTTTCTGTATCTGTTTCCTCATCAATAAAAATGATTCTGTTGAACTTTAAAACTCTTCAGACCTCTTCTGGCTCTAAGATGTGGTGATTCAATTGCAGCCTAATGTTCACAGCAAAGAGGTGGAATCAATAAATGTATTTATTTTTCTACAGATTACATACTGTTAACCTTCACTAAAGATAATTGCTGTTCCATGCTCCACAACACAGGTGCTACTAGATTCTAAATAACATTTTTATTCAATGAATGGATGTTGGTGTCAGGACTGAGGAACCACTGTAAACACTGCAAGGAGCAACCATCCTGATTTTCACATTTGGCTCTATCCACTGGCTAACCTCCAATCATCATCAAATCAACCATTTGTTTTCTCTGGTTTTGCCTCTAGAAGAGAGAAAATTTCATCTTGTTTATTAGCTTTGTAATAATTTGCATTTAAAAATTGTTTGAGTTTTTACTATGACTTGCCAAAAATTTTATTTATTTTCTGGTGATTCTCTAGCAAAGATTCTGAATTTCTTTCCTTCTTCTAAAGCTCTTGGTGCAATTTAACTAATTATGTTGACCTTCCTTTTCACTGAGAAGATAGAATTCCCTATGAACAAACCATTTAAAAAATTCTCCATGATTCTCCTCAGGTGACATTGATCAAGATACATTGTACTCATAATTTGACACGTTGAATTGACTCCTATTGTACAACTACTAAAAGATAATAAATTTTGACATTCTTTTTTGAATTATAATTGAGGGAAATTGACATATGATTCAATATGCATGCTAAACCATACCATCTGATAACTTGGAGTATGTATTAAGCTGTGAAACTATCACCACAATCAAATAGCAGCCATATCTGTTCCCCTTCAACTTCCTTCAATACCTTGCAATATTTCATTGTTCAATCTCTGCCCCCCAGACAATCACTGTTGAGTTTTCTATGACTATAGATTACACCTTCTGAAATTTTACACAAATTCATATATCTATAATATGTATACATACATCTCTTTGGTCTGGTTTCATTCATTCATCTAGCTATATAGGATTGGGCTATAGTTTTTTTTCTTGTTGAGTAATATCTACTGTGTTAGTCAGCTTTCTGTCACTATAACAAAAATATCCGAGACGATCAACTTTTCTCTTTCTTTAACCTTGAATATTTTTAATGATTCTACTTCTTACTGCTCTATTGGTTTATTAACAATAATGCTTGGTTGTAATTTTAAAATTATTTCTTTAGGGTTTATATTATGTATATTGTACTATTAATGTCATATATTTATATTTACATATATTATAATTCATATATATTACATATTTATATAATGTAAATCCCATAACACATCATGATTGTTTTGTTTTCAGTGATCATCTTTTAAGATGTTTAAGTAATAAGAATAAAGCCTTGGCACTTGGCTTGCATTTATAGTATTTCAATTCCTTTAATCTTTTGTGTGGATCTAGGTTTTCATGTGGTATCATTTTCTTTCTGCTCAGAAGATTTCCTTCAGCATTCACCAGCTTTTAGCTTTGCTGGCAATGAGTTATTTCAGCTTTTGAATGTCTGAGAAAGTCCTTACTTCACTTGTTTTCCAAAAATTTTTTTGGTAGGACAGTATATTCTAGATTGAATTCTTTCTTTTAGTTCTTTAAGCATTTTTGTCTATTGTCATTTGTTGTTTCCTATAAGACATCTGTTACCATTTAAACATTTTGCTTCTGTGTGTACTTTTTCTTCTTCCCATAGTTGCTAGTTGCTTCTAAGAGTTTCTTCTTATAACAGGCTCCTTATATGCCATACTATTCATCCCCCCGTCTCTCTCTCTCTCTCTCTCTCTCTCTCTCTCTCTCTCTGTGTAGTGTGTATATGTGCTTGCTCATAATGTTTTTGCTTGGTTAAGTTTCTTGGATATGTGTGTTTATAGGTATCATCAAATATGGAAGTTTTTCAGCCACTACTTTTAAAATGTCTTTCCTATTTCTTCTTTTCTAGGGACTCTAGTTACCCAGACTTTTTGTCATTTAAAATTCTCTCACATTTCCCTTATGCTTTGTTCATTTTTTGGCAGCCTTTTTCCTCTGTGTGTTTCATTTTGGAGCATTTTTATTACTGTGTCTTCAAGTTCACTAATCTTTTCTTCTGAAATGTCATTTGTCATTATTTTCAGCCTAAGTATTTTACAAAGCAGACATTATAATACCCACTTCTAGAAATTAAATTGGGTCTCTTTTATGCCTTCTATATAAGATGTTCAATCATTTCTCTACATTTTGAACATATCAAATTAGGTTATAATAATGGTTTTAATTCCATCTGTGTTATATCTGAGTTAGTTTTGATTGGTTGACTCTTTTCTTCCTCTATGTAGGTTATAGTTTCCTTCTTTTCATACTTAATGATATTTTTACTTTACCTGTTGATTGCTAGGTATTTTATTTCTTTTTCTTTTTAAATAAGTTTTTATTGTGAAAATACCATACAGAGGGGTTACAATTTACATGAGCAAGGTAATGAGTACATTTCTTATCAAGCATTGTTGCCTCCTCCCGAACTTAGTCCTTGTAGTTAGGTTATATGGAAAAAGGTTACATCTTCAGGGACTTGCTTTTTAATACTTTTAAGGTGGGACTAGAGCAGGTATTATACATCTTCGACTTTGGGGAACAGCTGTGATCGACTTTGAGAACAGCTGTGATCCCCCAGTTCTTGGTACTTAGCTTGCGTTTATTATTTCAATTCTTTGAATCCTTCATATGGATCAAAATTTCCACATGGTATCATTTTCTTTTTGCTCAAAAGACTACTTTTAGCATTCACCAGGCTTTTAGCTTTGCTGACAATGAGTTGCATGTCTGAAAAAGTCACTCCAGCACTGAGTGGCTCATTTGCTGGCCTTGGTAGTTGTTTTACATAAAAGTCTTCTTCAATACCCACTTGAATATTCAATAGGGACCATCTCCAGTTCTCTGTAACTCCCTTTCTATTCATTTTTCTCTTTAGTATTATGCCCTACAACTAACAGAAATCTTGACTTCCCTAAATTGCAGCTGTTTCTTCAGCTCAGGGAGTTCATTGGCTCTACTTAGATCTCTCCCTGTGTCACAATCTAAAACATTCTCTGGGATATATGTGTATATGTGTATATACATATACATATATGTATATATATACATATATATATATATGGCAATCACAAGCAGGATTCATTTGTTTCATATTCCTTAGAGTTCACTTATTTTATTTACAGTGTATTACAACCATAGTATTACTTTTCTTTTTTTTATTTTAGCATTTTTGTTTTTCAAACAGGAGGATAAAATTGGTCCCTATAATTACATGTTGGCTAGATGCTTTTGTTTTTCTTTTTATTATTATTTAATGCTAAGAAAGTTTTAGTTGAGTAGTCCTGTAATTATAGTTACTGTTATTTACTTAAGTTGGCTTCCTTCCTCAATCATTAACCTCAAAGGCACAAAATGTTCATTGTTTGTCTTTATCTTCTCAGTAGTAACATAGTGCCTAACACATAATGGGAATTCAGTACTTGCTAGTTCAGTGAATAAACCCAAATTCAGAGTAAACCTAGGCTTCTGTGATGATCTGTTTTACAGATGTATATATGTAATACAGATCTTGAAAGCTATCTATTCACCTGTCTGTCTGTCTGTGTGTCTGTCTGTCTATCTATTTGTGAATATATGTGATGTCAGAGTGTATTTTTATATGGATATATAAATGTGAGTATCTTTTACATTGAATTTATAGTTCCATCATTCTCTTTTTTTGGACAGTCAAGATATGTTTAACAAAAGCTTTTCTGCAGCAAAGAAAGGCTGATTAGGTTTTATTTCAACAAAATGAACAACAAGATTGATGCTTAAAATATAAAGGTGTTACCTGCCCCGTCTTTACTCACTCTGAATATTAATAAGTATGCATGGATGGCTGTTGAATATTAAAGAACAAACACTAATTTCAAGATTCAGAAAGAAAAAAAATCCATGACAAATATTAAAGTAAATATCTCATGTGTAATTTTTAAAGTAATTTCATTGTGAAAATAAAATTGCACTGTCAAATAAATGTATGCAGTTATATTACAAAATAAATATGTGTTTGTCACCATCACACTTGGAAAAATGTCTTACAAAACAGTTGTATTTGCTCCTTTCAGGTTCATTCAGAATTCTAAGGCAAGATGGGCTGAGAGGAAGCAAAATCTTTCTCTAGTGGGCACAAATTTGGTGACCTTATCCTTAACCTTTCATCTACTTGTGCAGCAAGAGAAAAGTGTTTCTCTGGGACACTTCAGAGGATACAAACTATTAAAGTTAATAGTGGCTGACTCCATTCCATTACTTTTTATAATATTATATTTGTGTTTGTCTGTCTGGTGTAAATATAACTTAGTAAAGGCGAATTAATTCCACAAATTATCTACATAAAGATAATGAGGAAAATAAGTTACCTTTAAGGAAGTTTGGGTAAAAGCCAATCTAGTTTATATTGGCTCTTGGATGACTTTCAAGCCTGGAGGCTCTGTGAGGATCAACAAGACCATATTGGAATCTCAGGGAAGCAGACACAGAAGGTTTCAGAGGAGTCCTGTCACTGAAATTCCCTTTCCTTCTGGAAAAGCAAACTGCTAGTTTGTTGACCATCAGGTATAAAATATAATTTTTCTCTCCCTCCCAACTTTGTGTCCGCTGAGATAGTTTTAATTCATATGATTTATGCCTAAATCATTTGAGCTGTGGGTCTGATGGCTCCTTGAGGAGTTTCAAGTAGTGAAAGCTATAAACAGGCTGATAAATAGTGAATTAATAAAAACTCAGGGTCAATAAAAAGAAATATTTTGCAGTTTTTTTAAAAACAGAAGTTTAAAGCAATGTCTTCCAAGTTAATTGCCAGGTTTGTTTTTGTTAACTAAGTACTGACATAATATATGTTAGTAATTTTGCTGTGAAATTTAGAACATAAAAAATTTTAATGTAGATTTAGACTTAATTTCTATAAGTCTTTAACTGAGAAAAAAGTTAAGACAACAAAGTAAATTCAATACTATATACATTCATTAAATGGAAAACAAACGTTTATTAAGATAAATTGTTCCTGTTATTTCAATCCCAAATATTAGTGACCCTGAAGATGTCCCATATGAACTAATACAATAACATCTTGATGGAGAACAGCAGTTCTAGAATAACAATAAAAACATAGAATTATTTTAATTATTGCTGTAGTCAATTTTTATATTCTCCCCAAATTCACATGGTGAAATCCTTATGCCCAGGGTTAAGGTATTAGAGAATGAGATTTTTTTTTTGTCATAGAGAATGAAATTTTTTTCACTATAAGAGGACCTGAATTGCTGCATTCCTGTCTTCCTCCTTTCAGGACTCAGATAGGCATCACCACCTATGAATCATAAAGTTGGCTTTCACCAGATATTGCATCTGTCAGGACTTTTCTGTTGAACGTTCTGGCCCCAGGAATCCTAGAAATAACTTTTATCACTTATAAGCTACCTGATTTACAGTATTTAACAATCATGCAATTCATTACTTTTACACTATTAGTAATAATACTTAAAACTCAAGTCTAAAGTACAGAGTTAGTAGCTAATGGAATTATTTACAGATACAAATAATAAGATCCAAGAGTTGAGGGAAATATTGAAACAGAATTAAAAGAAGCTGCTATCAGGTTGGATATTGCAGTAAATGGAAACAAAGTAGCTGAAGTAATATTTAAGCACTTTTCGTGTTGAATAATGTTAAACAAATATAAAACATTTTATTCACAGTATTTGTAAGATTTCTTCGAAACTATTCACTCTCATTCTTTCTCCTTTTCATTTGACTCCAAAATTAATCTATTCAACCTATTAAGAAGAGCATCGCAATCAAAGCTAACCTTCAGCTTTCACCTTGTCTGAATTTCTTCAGATTCTAAATTGGTGAAGCACCAGATGAATAAAGTCTTGCTATATTTATAATTCCAGAATAAATAACACAGCAGTGGGGAATGAGTTTCTTTAGGGATTCCAATTACTCAGAAAATGAGTAATTGGCTAATCCCATATGTAGATTTTCAATTTACAATTATTATGTGCTTAATCGTTTATGGATATTTGGGATCATGTAGAATTGTCTAATATGATGTCAGGAAAATAAAACAAATGTGAAAGATTCATGATATGACATCCAGGAGATTTTGACCTAGTAAATCCAAAAAACAATTACCAGTGATTGATGGCAAAAAGTGGTAATAATTCTCATGTTGTATTAGAATGGCAATAAGCAAATGGGGCAGAACAGAATATTAACTTTCTTATATGGACTATATTCTTTTAGGACTGAAATAGATCCCATCATGTTGATATTTTATGATAAACTTCTTTTTGAATCATCATAGGCCAAAATAACTTATATATTAAAAGATGATAAAACCACCTTTTTTAAAATGTGCTAATTGGCAGGCACAATTTTCCTTTAAAAGCATTATAGGTGGTATCATCCTTAATAATTGTCTAGTTAGTAGAAGTGGGTCTTCCATTACTGGAGATTTTTTCTCCAGGCTAACTGAATACATTATGGGTATTTTAAGGGAAGAAGAAACTTACTAGTGTGCACTCACAGACCACATGCTATCACCACCCAACAACACATACTTATGCATGGGACTCTGAGGGACATTAATGAAGAGAAGTCCAGCAATGAAATTTAGGGAAATGTTCCATCCATCCATCCGTCTATCCAATCAACATATAAATATTTATCAAATACCTACCTATTGAATACTCAGGGATATTTTTAACCTTTAAGTATACACAAGGAAAGCCCTACAAGGTTGTTTTTGTTTTTTGAAAGAAGTATTTTAGGTAGTTATTTTATTGAAAAGGTGATGAGTAGGGTGTTACAGTTACATAAGTAAAGTAGTGAGTACATTTGTTTTTAATCATTGTTACCCCATCCTTCATTATCTCCCACTTACCCCTCCCTATTCCCCTCTCCTTCCCCCAGTTGTAAGGTTCTTATCCTGCATAGTTGCATTGGTTCATCCTTTGTCCTGCTGTTTCTGTGATTCCCTTTTCCTTCCACATATTAAGAAATCTTACATAGGAAATACATGGTACCAAATACTAAGAGAAATGAGAAAGAAAAAGGTTACAAAAGAAAAGGTAGTATTTTCTTTTAATCACTTTCTCATTTAATCCTATAGAATCCTGTTTCTTAAAAAAAAATATGTACTGGGCTGGGAAGGTGGCTCAGTGGTAGAGTGCTTGCCTTGCATGCATGAGGCCCTGGGTTTGATTCCTCAGCACCACATAAGCAAAAAGAAAAAAAGCCAGAAGTGGCACTGTGGCTCAAGTGGTAGAGCGCTAGCTTTGAGCTGAAGAGCTGAGGGACAGTGCCCAGGCCCAGAGTTCAGGCCCCACGGCCAGACCCCTCCCAAAAAAATATACTATAAGCTATTTTTATAGAAGTCAAATTGAATCAGAAACCCCAAATCCTTAGAACTCTAACTTCTTTTTTTAAATTTTTAACTTATTTATTTTTTATTATGAAAATACTGTACAAAGGGGTTACAATTACATGGGCAAGATAATGAGTACATTTCTTATCAAGCATTGTAGCCTCCTCCTTTTTTTCCCCTTCCCATCCCTTCCCATCTTCCCCCCCCCCAACCTGTCCCCCATCCAAAGGTGGCTCAGTGGTAGAGAGCTTACCTAGCAGGCATGAGGCCCTGGGTTCGGTTCCTCAGGACCACATAATCAGAAAAATAGTGCTGTGGCTCCAGTGGTAGAGTGCTGGCCTTGAGCTGAAGAGCTGAGGGACAGGTGCCCAGGCCCAGAGTTCAGGCTCTATGACCGACCGAAAAAACAAAAAATTGAAGGTTTTTATTCTGAAGAGAAGCAGAAACCACAAGTGAACATGCGTGTCTATCAAATAGGAGCAAATGATAACAGCTTTAGAGAAAAAAGGTGGCTGATGAAGGTTATTGAGGGATGGTTTTCATGGAGAATAAGTAGAGAAGCCCTCCCTGATCAAGTGATAGGAGGTTCATGTTGCTGATAAAGAGGAAAAAAACACTGAGGAAACTGGGAGGTGTTACTTTCACCCTGCAGAAGAACCAAGGCAGTACTAGAGAAAACGTGCTTGGCTTCTTAGAACAACAGCAGTAGTGAAGACAGTGCAATTGGAGAGATGGGAATGAAGGGGATGAGGTCAGAGATCCAAAGATTGTCAAGTAGGAGAGAAAACAGGTAGGAACAGATTATGAAGCCACACAGGTCACCAACAGAACTCTTGCTTTTTTTAGAGATGTGACAAGGTTGAATTTAACTTTTTCTCTTTTTTTCCCCCCCAATACCATGGTTTGAACTCAAGGTCTCAAGCTTGCTAGGCAAATGTTCTACTATGTAAATCTTGGCTCGAGTTTGTGTTTTTTTTGATATAGTCTCACACTTTTTATTTGCTCTAACCTTAAACTGGGACACTCCCAATGTCTTCCCTTTGACAAACTGAGCTGACAAGCAATACTTTTGACTTCTTTTTTTTACTTTTTTGTGTCGGTAGTGGGGCTTGAACTCTGGGCCTGGGTACTGCCCCTCAGCTCTTCAGCTCAAGGCTAGAGCTCTCCCACTTGAGCCACAGGGCCACTTCCGGCTTTTTCTGTTTATGTGGTGCTGAGAACTTGAACTCAGGGCCTCATGCATGTGAGACAAGCACTCTACCACTGAGCCACCTTCCCAGCCTGACTTCTAACTTTTTTTTTTAAATGACATTTCACATAACGTTTTGTGTAGAGGACTGATTCTATGGGGACAGAGTATAAACAAAGAAAGTACTTGGAAGGTTTTGCAATAACCTGGGATAGTGCTAATGCTTAGGTGAAAAGGATTCATAAAGAGAGAAGACTTGTGATATACAAACCAACAGAATTTGATGGTGAATTGGAAATGGGGTGTAAAAAAAAGGGAAATGTCAAAGATAAAGCCAAGCTGCATTTGGTCATTGTAGCTGGCAAGACAAGTTCCTGGGTATTGAACAAAGGATAGGAATAAGATGAGGAATTTAAATACATGATCATGTCATCAATACAGAGGGAGAGTTTTACTTCATTTTTCCCTATTTGGATCCCTTTTATGTTTGCATCTTGTCTTACTGCTGTAGCTAGGCATTCTAATACTAAATGGGGATGTGGACAGAAGGGAATCCTACTACATTATTGGTGGGAGTGTAAACTTTGGAAAGCAGTATGGAGGTTCCTCAAAAGACTTCACATAGAGTTCCTCTATGACCCAGCAATCCCACTTTGGGCATTTACCCAAATGATCACAAACAAGACCATACTAAAGCTACCAGAACAACTATGTTTATTGCAGCATTATTTACCATAGCTAAGATATGGAACCAACCCAGATGCCCCTCAGTAGATGAATGGATCAAGAAAATGTGGTATATA
>NW_012267248.1:15161626-15161951 GCF_000151885.1 Dipodomys ordii | reverse complement strand
TTCTAACACATTTATAAGATTATTTCTTTGTTGCTTTGTATGTCCCTCCCCTACAGTATAACCCCTGCTTTCACTGTATTTGATGTCAGTATACTTTGTGGAGGGGAAGGGGAAAAATCGTTTAAATAGGGATAAAGGTGGACCCATTGCAACAATGAGAAGTACAAGTCATTATGTCAAAAACAAACTTCACAACTTTGATGGGGGGGCGGGGAGGATTGGGTGTGGGAGGAGGATGGGAAGGGATGGAAAGGGGAAACAAAGGAGGAGGCTACAATGCTTGATAAGAAATGTACTCATTATCTTGCCCATGTAATTGTACCCC
>NW_012267248.1:15129227-15161576 GCF_000151885.1 Dipodomys ordii | reverse complement strand
AAAAAAAAACAAAAAAAAGAAAATCAAGAAAGTCAATCTGAATATCCATGTTTGTTCAAAGGCATAAGGTGAGATTAGCTTGGGAGTGAATAGAACGGAATTGTAGATGAATGCCTGGCTACTCTAACAGGTGGAAGTGGGAAAGCTGAAGAATTATCCAAGAGGTAGGCATGGTCGCTGAAGTAAAAGAAAGTCTAGAGTGAATAGTGAGCCTGATGCCAATGAATTCACCATTTCAAGAAAGGGCATGCGAGTAATAAGGTCTTCTAGGAGCTCTGATTACAACCTGTATGAAAGGGTCCCATGTGCCTATACCTGAGTTCGGTGTCCTTCTTACGGCAATAGGCAGGAGTTCCTTAGATAATTGACTGGACAGAGAGCTAGTCAGGAATTAAGTCTCAGAAATGGTCTCTAAGAGGTATAAGTATAAGCCTTAGTGAATTCTTATGTGATTTTCATCAATACTACAAAGGTCTCTCAATCATCTTTATCAGTCCCCAAACCTTGAGTGTTTCTAACCATGACAGCAGAGTTCTGCATCTACCATACAAATTGACAGGATACAGCTTTCATAGTCAAGTAAAAAGCACTCTGACATTTGGTGTGCAAACTATTGTAGATTGAGATTATCAATAAAAGGAAATGTGATGACTTCTTTCTCTCTCGGCTCTCTAGATCAGAATAGAAATAGACAATCCTTGCTCTTGCATTTACACTAGGCACCCATGCTGACAAAGTTAAAGCATTTGATATTTACATATTTATTCTTACAACATGAGGTCCTTTTAGTGAGAATTGTAGATATTAAGGTGCATAAGAAATCCTAGCTACTCAGGAGGGCAGGAAAGTTTGTGTTACTCTTATCTGCAATTATCCACCAGAAAACTGGAAGTAGCACTGTGGCTCAAAGTGGTAGAGTGCTTGCCTTAAACAGGAAAGAATAGGTATGGTGCCCAGGACCTGAATTCAAGTCCGACAATTGGAAAGAAAAAAAAAAGATGTGTAAGAAAGTTTCCCTGGCTCTAAATGGGAGTTGATGGAATATGGCTGAATTCAAAGTCCTGATTTGCACACAAGGCTATACTGTTCAGCCCATAGGATACTCAGAGCCTATACTCAAAATACTCAAAATAGGTGGCAGCACATTAAAAAATAAAATAAAAAAATCTTTTTTCCATATCTCGAAGTTCATTTTGATTAGTATCATTTTATACAATAGCTATTGAGCTATTGTGATCCTCTTTTAGGACTATCCTAGACAGTATACTGATTATTACAAATGAGGGAAACCATGGAGCCTACCTTTCACTGGATCTAGCTTACTTCACTTAATGTGATTTTTGTGTGAAGTTATTTCTTTTTTCTTTTGTTTTTCCTTTGGTTCATCCTCTGTTATCACAGTATTTGATTTTGGTACCCTGTGTCTTGTATATACATTCATCTGATTTGGGAAAGGGAAGGAAAATCACAAAATGATGAGACAAAGGACAAAAGTTCAACCAATGGAACAGTGATACTCACTATCCACTATTTGGAAATGAACTTAACTTGGGGAGAAAGGGAGTTGTGGGGGAGGGAAAATGGGAGAAAACGAGGGAGGGGGTAACACTGTTGACAAGAAATATACTCATTACCTTGCTTATGTAACTATAATCCCTCCTTATATCACCTTTACAATTAAATTAAATTGAAAAGAATAGGTTACTAAGTCTTATATGATGACACATGTCTAGTTAGCATTCCTGCTCTGCCTGTTCAAAGGTAAGTATATTCTCTTCTAGTTAGGATGTATAAGGAAAGCTTCAGAGAAGAAGACCTTATATGGATTTTGAGGGATGAATAGGAGTTCAAAGAATAAAGAATGGAAACAGCACTCTCACAGTGTAAAATGACACTGCATGAGGGCTCTAATTTTGTTTTATTTGTGATTTGCATTTGTAAATTATTTTGTCAAAGGACTGTTGATATATCTCTTTCATTATATTAGCTGGGGTTCTCAAGTGAAATAGAGCCAATATGATATATTCAGGAGGAAATTTATGATGAGATAATGTCTTAGGCAATTACGGATGCAGTAAAGTCCCACCAGCTATTCTGCAAACTGAAAGCCAGGGAAGATGATGGTAGCTCACATGCCTAAGAGGTAGTGAGCCAATAGTATTGCTTCAAAGCCAACATTGAAGGCATGGAAACCAGAGGGCTGAGGGCAAATGATCGATGTCTCAGCTCATGAAGTCAGGCAAAGAGGGAATTCATTCTCCCTCTGCTTCTTTGTCCTATTCAGTCCCTCAATGATTTGGATGAAGCCTGCTCACTTTGGAGAGGGCCATCTGCTTTTCTCAGTTCACTCTCTGGAATGCCAGTCTCTCTCCCCAAACATACCTAAGCACACACACACACACAATGGAGTTTAAGCAGATAACAGGTCAGCCCATGATCCTCTCAATTGGACACAAAAAATTATCACATCAAGTATAGGATTGCCTTCCCTCTGGCATCTCTTTATTGGGTATAGCTCTGGGAATTTTCTCCCACTTGAACACAATGATTTTAACACATTTCTCCCTGGTATCTTCTGAGACTTAAGGAAACTGTTGTGTGTGGCAGAGCTCTGTAAAGTGTAAGCCCCATGCATATACATCTGAGAGGTCATCATTCAATGTTGTCAAGCATGAACATGCTGGGGGAAAATAAAGCAAAGCAACAGTAAACATTTCCTAGGACAAGATCCAAGAGCTATACTTGATGGACCTGAGGATCTTAAAAATAAGGTAATTCATGTCTATCACTTTTCATTGCCTATCAAACACAAAAGCTGGCGAGTTCTAGACTCCTTTGCCATTACAAGGACCCACAATAGAACTAAATTGTCTTTCTAGACAATGATGGAACTACCCAGTTGATTTTGCCTCCAGCAAGTGGCCACATGGAGGTTGCATATCACCTCTTCAGTGAAAGGGATTCTCTAGCACTCTGTGCAGGTTGCTTCACTTGAATGTGGCAAGGAGGTAGATAAGTAGCCAGCTATTTATAATGGTTATGGGTTTGTGAAGGTATCTAGGGATATTTCTTCAGTAGCTCAAAACTGAATGCTCAACTGGTAGCAAGAGCCTCAATGCTACAGTTCATCTCTGAAGAGAATGCACATGGTAACTACAATCATGGGCTGCACAACGTGCGCTAGCAGGTCCAAATCCAAAGAACATTTTATTTCTTCTTTTCTGTTTCTCTCTTCTTTAAATATGTTTTATTAACCTTGTATACACAATAATGTCAAAAGAATTGCCAGCACTAAGGTTTGGATTGTTTATGTGTGCTTTGCTAGGCAGGTTCTCTATCACTTGAACCATGCTTGCAGCCTTATTTGCTCTACAGTTTCATGCTTGTGCTTGGGTCAGCCTGGACCACAGTCTCCCTGTTTATACTTCCTTCCACAGTATGGGCAACAGGCACACATCACCATACTCAGCTATTTCTGTTGAGATGGGATCTTTGAATATTTTCGCCCTGGCTGGCCTCATTCAAACTGTGATCCTCCCTATCTTTGCCTCTTACAAAACTGAGGTGGCCTGTGTGTTCCATTATACTCACTGGTTTAGCTGTGGGCTTCTGAATTTTTGTACTGGCTGACCTTCAGCTGTGATTCTTCCAATCTCCACCTTCTGGGTAGCTAGGATTACAGGAATACCCCTGTGTCCAGCAACAAATCCTTTTAGTTGAAGTATTTTCTAAGGGACTAGTCAAGCCTATGGGTGGAAGTACAGTAGATTAATGTTATAAATATTAGTCAGATGTCCTGAAAAGCTGGTGGATATCAGTATTTACAAAGTTATCTTCTGTGTCTGCCATGGTACATTCACTAAGCATCTCCAGGTCATTTAAAGGATTGTTTACTGTGAACCTTAGACATCCTTCTACCTACCAGCATCTCTGTGCTGACATACTTCTACGTTTTACCCTTCTTCCAAAACATTCTATCCCTGTATGCTTACTAGTTTACCCAAAGATGACTCAATTCAGTCATTTCAGGTCCAGTCTGTCTGCAAGTCCATGCCAAAAGGCTCTGAAAAAATGTCAGAAGAAAAGGATTTAGAAGAACCGGGTCACTTGTGGCCATATTTCCCCCAATGCTGTTACTTCTGCCATTGGCCTGTGGCACAGCTTGCCCTGGGGTGGAATAGAAGAGTGCTTCCCAAATTCCCATGCACATAGAAATACCCGCATGTGGGTCTTATCAACCATCACTTAGATTTTGCTTAAGCAAGCTGAGAGACTGGTCTTCAGTTTGGGATATTTCTAATAAGCCCCAGTGGTACAAATACTGTTGGGACATAGGCCATATGTTAAATAATAAACAAGACAAGGTTTTTATTGGTGTGGGAGGTTCTTAAACATTCCAATTAGACTCAGGCTCTAGTCAGAGTACAGAGCATAATATGATATATAAACAAAGAAATATTGTCTTCTAACAGCGTCTCCCTGGCTTGTCCCCTGGGATCTAGCAGAAAATGATTTCATTATATTTATCAAATGCTCTCTGCAAAACATATTGCTATGAAAATCAGTTAAGCGTTTGTGATCAAATAGAATGACTCAAGTGCTATAATTGTCTAAAGAGTGATAGACGAGAAATTCGCCAGAGCTATCTGGGTGCACAAGATCTTATAGCCTGTTTCATCCATCAAAGGTTTTCCTCTATAGATGTCAGCCAGGAGGGTTATCTGTATCGTAAACACTATGCAAAGCTTTTTGGATCCTTTCTCTGGGACAGGTTGACTCCATTGACTATGTTATCAATCAGGGCATAAACCACAGCCTTAATGTTATCTGCGACTCAGAAGTTCACCCTGGCACACTCACTGCTGGGGAATTATGAGTCATGGGATTGATCTAACACAGAGAGCATTGTGCTGTGAAGATTATGGTATCTTATTAGAAAAGGCTCTGCCCCAGATTTGTAGCGGTTAAAATCAGAGCATTTCTCTCGGATACCTTAGGGAAGATGAAAAATGTTGGAACCTGTTTCTATTTACTCATATGTGCTCCCAGGATGCCCGGGCATGAGCAAGAGCTGTGGAAGATCTCACTTATTAGTATGACTTTCCCTTTGGGGTGTTATTTAAAAAATATTTGTACATATTTCAAATCCCTCAATCTGGTTTGTGGCAAATGGTTACTTAAGCAGCTTCTTAATTATTTTGTTCCAGTTTTTGCAGAAGGACTATTGCAGATATTTGGCATACAGCTTGGATGTTAGAGGTCTTTAACTACCCCCTCAATAGGTTTCAGGGAGAGAGAAAAATTTTTTAAGTGTTAAATTATTGCTCTCTTTGTGTACACTGCACAAATAGAATTGATTGTGGCCCTCAGCACAGGAAAGAAATACTCGCACAGCTGCATGGTAATAATTTTTATGTGTGTTAGAATTATGTGCTTGCTATTTTGTCATAATATTCCAGACTGAAGCTTTGGAAGAATGACATGGTTATAATAATAGCAAGTGGAGTCACTCTGCAGATCTCAGGTAATAAATTATCTCATGAACTTGTAGATTAAATGTAAGCAAAATCATTTAAAATCAATGAGAGATAAATAGAAACAAACCAAAACAAGTGCTATTTTGCAGTGATATTAAACAGAATCATTCACTAAAGGAGACAAATGAGTACAAAGCAAACATGGACTCAGACAAAATTTGACAAGCAAATTTATGCCCTATCTTTGCTCTTACCCTTATGTCTAAAGTACCATGGGCAGCTGGAAAGATGCATATACCTAGTGTAGCAGGATTTGGGCTCATGGAATTCATTGACTGTGGTGTCTGAGACCTACAACATGCAGAACCATCATGAAGCCCATTTCTTTTTGTAGCTTTGATGAAAACGAGATGGTGTCATTTTCTAATTGATGGCTGATTTGAAACAACTGGGCTGGGCATCCAGACATAACCTTAGTCCTGTTTCCTGCTTTTCCAGTTTATATAATCATGTGGCCTGTCACATATCATTCCTTAGACACACACACACACACACACACACACACACACACACACACACACACACGGTTTATAAGCACAGGAAAGACAAGCAGTATTGTGAGAAGGGCATTTAGCATTGTGGAGCTGTTCTCTTGCCTCAGATTACATAGGAAACAGCCAATTAGGAAATATAGTAATGCTGAGCTTCACAAAATGTGTGTTTGGTGGTAGATTTGACTATTTACAAAGACACTTGAGAATTAAAACTTAGGAAGAAATCCAAAGTTGGAGTGATTGCAGTGTCAGAATTTGGTTCATTCTGATTATGATAATGCTGAGTGATCCTCTCAAAAGATTAAGAGTGCTTTCAAGCATAAGTTGTAATGGCAAAATAGGGTGCAATTACCTGTGTGTGTGTGTGTGTGTGTGTGTGTGAGTGTGTGTGTGTATGTGTGTGAATACACCCATATAGTCACAAGCCCTTGTCTCCCACTACCTGAGCACTGTTAATACTTTCCAATTGATTTATGACCTATGTGATCCAAGGTTTGGGATAAAAAGTAGCATCAAGAAGGTAAAGGCAGATGAGACAACTCCAAGGTAATTTTTACAATAAAATCCAGGATTCTCACCCTTGAAGATTATTTCTTGGCAATGAAAATAATGGTTATATGTCAATGCAGTTTAAATGTCCCCAGTTCATAGCCATCAATTTTATATAGATAATTGAATGGTCACTGAAGGAATTATGTCATGTTTGTCTACTCTTCTTTCATAGGAACGGACTGTAACCCCACAGCTCTAATGGGCATAGCCAGTTCCAGGGATGATAAGAGATATCTGTTTTGTCCTCTACTAGCCTACTACTTAGTTGGCAGCTTGTTAAACCAAGCGAAAACAAAATCTCTCTCTCTCTTTCTCTGTCACACACACACACACACACACACACACACACACACACACACACACACACACACACACAAAGTGAAGGGAGGAGATTGGAGGTTCCAAATGGTTCTTTTTATTTTGCTACTGAGCAGCAGACTGAGAAAGTTTAATTTTCTAAAATCGAACGGTGTGTAAGAGGCAGAATCTGGGTCTCTGACTCCACAGTTCTTCCTCTGCAGGATCACTTCTCTTAGAAGCTGTAACCTGGAGGGAGTTTCTTTAAAATGTGCTTTACAACTCCGTTGTCTCTCCTCTCCTTCATCTTACAAATAATAATTGGTGGTCTCTGTAAGCATTTCCTTCTGCTAGTGAGGTGGGAGGAGACAGGCATAAATCAGCCGAGTACCCCACAAGTTGTTCACTTTGTATTATAAAAAGTATGGAGAAGCAAAATGGGCCATAAAGAACACACAAAAATGAAGGTGGTGCCCATCTTAAGTCAAGGGTCAGGGATCTTGAAGAAGTTGAGTTGAGCTAGTACAGATGTGTAAAGGCCTTGCTGGAAGTAGCAAGGCATGTTAGCAGAGCTGAAAGAGTTCCAGGGTAGCCACTGACTGGGAAAACAGCATGAGGCCTGGGGACCAGTAGGAAATGTGCCATAGCAGGGCCTTGAGGAGGACCATGCTGAGTTCTCTGCTTAGTCCTAAAAACAATGAGCTCTTGATACTTATCTAAGTGTGTTTTGTCTTCCTCCACATAATAAGAACTGGTTTTAGGAGAGAACAAAAGTCCTTTAAAGTTTCAGTATTTAATTTTCTTCCCGGAACTTAGACAGGAGCTTTCCAGATGATCTACAGTATGGCCAGCATTCTGTCGAAGCAAGGTGCTAAGCAAGCAGTTACCATTTTCCCCAATGTGCAGGGGAAGGCCTTCCAAGGGGCAAGATGAGAGCTGGTACTTGCTCAGGACATTAAAGATCATTCATGGCCTCTGGCGAAGGCCCTCTGAAAACTATAATTTGTCCTTTCCCTTATCTCACTTTTAATGACGAGTACAACAAGTTTACTTTGAGATGGCTTTTGCTCTTTTGTTTTCAGAAGGTTTAGAGAATCAGCCCATCAGTGCTTAAATGAAAGAAGTCCTCCATTCCTAAACTTTCATTTTTAAAGTGAAGACAGGGTGACCTTTGGACTTATCTCTTCAATCATCAAATAGGCTTGCTTTCCCTGGTGCCTGGGTCTGTGCTGCAGGCACTGCGAATTCTCCTAGAAGTGAAGTTATAAATGGTAGCTTATTCCTGGGGAAACCCACAATAGCATTAAATATCTGGCCTTTGAGCTCAGAGCATCTCAGAAGGGAGGAAAGGAAGAAGAGAATTTCCTTCGCTCTCTCCTGGGTGCAATTTTGAAAAAGGGACTTTTTTGTTGTTGGTGGTGGTGGTGAATTAGAGTGATAAAAGAAAATCCCATACAGTTATTTGGGGGTTGGGGAGTATCACTAGATTAGGGTCTCTGAATAGTTCCGGAGTGGCCTCCTGGCTGAGTAGGGACAGGTTCTGAACAGCACTGCTTTGGGCTATGGTTAGGTAGCTGCTATATGACCTGTGTCAAGTTCCTATGTGGGCCAAGGAACACAGATAGCAATTTCTTTGTTTCCTGGCTTTGAACAAGTGATAGAAACAGGTGACTGGGCTTATGGTTTTTTTTTCTCTCTCTTTCCCTCTCTTTCATTTGTTTGTGTAGAAATGGAAAAGCAGAAGCAGCCTTTGCAATTTCTAGGAGAGCAAACAGCGCACTGGAAAATACACAGGACAATCACCAAGCGCAGCTCCAGTGGCAGCGCGGCCCTTAGCTGGGACAGAGGTGGCAGCTGTGCGTGTGCTGGAATTCAGGGGGAAAATCCAGGGCGCAGACAATGCAGGAGCTCTTGGGAGCTGCTGCGTGGGGGTGGAAACCCCACTAATGATCCTAGATCCTTGGAGTCAGAGAATAAAGGCAGGCAACTGAGCAGATAAGAGCAATCCCAGGGATAAGAAATCTAAGCTCCTTGGGAACAGAGACCGTGTCTTGTGTGTCACTGAATTCTCAGAGCCTATATTGGCAGGACTCTGAATGCATCCTTAATTGCTGAAGGGAGAAATCAGACACTGGAGACAGGAGGGAGCCAGCAGCCTGGTGGAGTGGTAGAGGCAGGACACTCAGCTTTGAGACTTGGGAAACAGAGGATATGGGGTAAGAGAATTTTTCTGTCTTGTCTAGGAAAGCTGGAAGGACATCTTGTTTACCTGGGCTGGAGGAGTGAGCCAGTGAAAAGGAATTACCTGTGATGATACTGGACATTTACAATGAATATTTTATTTTTTTCAGAAATACTTGAATGTCTTACCTGCCAGTTGCGGAAGTGGCTGTATGGCTAGAGTAGGATGTTTGAGTATATCATGTTAAGTATGCAGTGGGCAAGAAGCATTTGTGGTAAACCCACCATCAGCTCAGGTCACTTTCTATGGCCTGTCTTAGGAGCCCTAATTCTATTGGGTGCTCCTCTAAGAAAGAGTAAAAGGTCCTTGGCCAATAGCTGAGGGAGTGGAGCGGATGAATCCCTTCTTGTGGAGATTCACCCTCTGAATAACATAAAAAGCTTTGGACTTGAGTAAACAGGCTTTGTTTGGTTTAATCCAGGGTCCCATCTTGGGGGAAGGGGCTCAAGGAAAAATAGATTCCCATTGCTCTTGAGCTCCTATTTTCTACACCTTGGAATACATTGCTGTTAGGGATAGCTTGGAAAAGCAGACTAGGGTTTTTATTTGTTTGGGAAAGAGCATAGACTCAAAGGTAGCTGAAATTTTCCTTGGACCATTCTGAGCATCTTTTTTTTTTTCAGCACTAGTATAGAGTAATGGCTCCATTTCATCAAAGTCTGGGTCTAAACTTAGATTAAATCTAGTAGATGAGTGAAGAAAAGAAGAGGGGAAGAATACACTCAAGAATTCAATGTGGGTCTGGGAATGTGGCTTAGTGGTAGAGCAAGTGCCTAGCATGCATGAAGCCCTGGGTTCAATTCCTCAGTGCCACATAACAGCAAAGACTGGAAGTGGCGCTATGGCTCCAGTGGTACAGTGCTAGCCTTGAGCAAAAGAAGCTCAGGAACAGTGCCCAGGCCCTGAGGTCAAGCCCTAGGACTGGCAAAAAAAAAAAAATTCAATGTGTATCCTACAGAATTAAGAAGGGGTAGATAGGGAGGGGTGAGTGAGAATGTTGAAAAGGGTGACATTGATCAAGATATATATTGTATTCATAAACTGTTTAGTTAAATGGCAACTTCATTGTACAACTATTTACAGATAATAATAATAAAAGAAAAACAACATTAAAAAAGAAATGTCAAAAAATAAAGAAACCTTGAATTGTACCCTTAACCCCCCCCAAAAAAAAGAAGAAAGAAACAAAAAAACTTCCATAATATCTATTACTAAACAGTGAAAGCTAGTTACTTTACTTTCTCCTGAACTATTTCTTTACCTGCTTCTTGTGCCTCTTTTCTCAGAAGGACATACAGAGAAGAAAGCTGAGCCCAATTCAATGAAGCATAACTAGGGTATACGATAGTTAAGTAGAACTGGATTTTCCATTTGGAAACAGAATTCTTCTTCTACTAGTCCTACCAGCAAGAGGTGGAAAAGCCAGCAGCATTCTCTATATTTGTAGATGCAGGAAGCTGTGCCCTGAGAGATAAGAGTTATCAGGCTTTCTAGCTAGGTGCTACAGAGGGGCTAGCTGGCTCCTTTCTGTGTTCCTTTAAAATAGTCTGTTGCACAGTATCTAATCACCCCATGGATAGGACATTAACTGTAGAGGAATAAAGCTGAGCTGACTGGCTTTAACCACTCCTCTGCTCACAGTTGGATTTGCTAGTTCTGTACTGATTTGCCAGGAGCCAATTGTTTTTTACTATGCTCTTTGACCACTAAAAGGCCATTTGAAATAAATAGAAAAATTTATCCACTAGGTGGAGCTATATCCTTTGTTCTCTGATGGATGCCTTTTCTTCAGCTGAAAAAGTGTTTGATTTGGGTGGGGACTCACCCCAAAGAGTAGACATTCTTTCCTTTCTTTTGCCTTTTTGCAAGAGATATAGTGTTCTAATGAAAGATGTGGAGAATGAGCCTGCTGTTTTAAATTTGTGGGAATGAGATGCATTAAGATGTACCGGGTAAAGCTGTACTCAACAGACTGCCTGGAATTCAGGCCCATGACTTGCTAAATGCATATTAAATGACGTGCTATTTAACTTCTTACTAGTTTTGCTATCTGTGAAAATGGAACTAGGAAAATTGAGCTGAGTGAGGTTGGGATAAATGGGGGGGGTGGTGAGTGAAGGAAGGGGCGATCAGCTGCATTTTACTCATAAACTGATCTGTTGAATTGAAACCTCTGTGTACAGCTACATTTAAAGATAATAAAATTTTAAAAAGAAATGACACCAGCAATCCTCAACTTCTCCGGTGCTTGTTAGGTGGCTCCACTGCCAAACTTTCTGGTTCAATGGGTCTGGGGTGGAGTCTGAGAATGTGCAGATAATTCTGGTGCAGTCTCAGACCAGACTACTGTCTTGGGCAGGGTTATGTCCATCTTTTTTCGGACCTCATTCAGGCAGAGTAGCTGTACCTGGTGGGTTGCAGGGACTTCTTTCCAAACTGGCTTACAATTCAAGTTGTTCCACTCTGGAGATTTGTTTCCTAGAAAATAAAACAGACAAACTCCTGATGAGGATTGTAATTCCTCTCCTCTCCCTCCCTCCCTTCCTTCCTTCCTCCCTCTCTTCCTTCCTCCCTCTCTTCATTCCTTCCTTCCTTCCCTCCCTCCTTCCTTCTTTCTTTCCTTCCTTCCTTCCTTCCTTCCTTCCTTCCTTCCTTCCTTTCTTCCTTCCCCTGCCCACCTTTGCTTTGGTGTCTTTTTACTTTTACTTTTCAATATTTTTATTATTTTTAAGGAGTTGTACAAAGGAGTTGCTACTCAACAGCAGTTTATAAATAGAGTGTCACCCCTTTCAACATTGTCACCCACCCCTACCACCCCATCCCTTCCCTCACTTTTCTTAATTTTTAGGGTATACATTGAATGTTTCATTTGTCATTTCTTTTCTTTTTTAAGTAAGTTTTTTTATTGTGAAAATACTGTACAGAGGGGTTACAATTACATGAGCAAGGTAATGAGTACATTTCTTATCAAGCATTGTTGCCTCTTCCTTTGTTTTTCCCCTACCATCCCTTCCCTCCCACTTCCACAACTACACTCCCCCCTCCCCAGGGTACCCCCCCCAAATTGTAAAGTTCGTTTTTCAACATCTCATTGTTACAGTGGGTCAACCTGTATCCCTATTTAAACATTTTGTTTTTTCTCTTCCTCTCCCCAAATTATACCGACATTAAATACAGTAAAAATCAGGGGTTATACTGTGGGGAGGAACATACAAATCAACAAAAAGAAAACACATGATACCTTATAAATATGTTAGAAACAATAGCAAGCAAGAAAAAACCACTTGTGTCCCTATCTTGGGGTTCATTTCCCTTAACTTCATCTTATCTAATCATATGTACATAGCTTTTGACCTTTTCTACTTGTCCCAGATATATACTAGTTATGGCACATAAGGGAAACCATGGTTCCTCAAAAGACTCCACATAGAGCTTCCCTATGACCCAGCAATCTCACTTTTGGGCATTTACCCAAATGATTACGAACAAGATCACCCTAAAGCTACCAGCATAACTATGTTTATTGCAGCATTATTTACCATAGCTAAGATATGGAACCAACCCAGATGCCCCTCAGGAGATGAATGGATCAAGTTAATGTGATATATATGTGTGTGTGTGTGTGTGTGTGTGCATATATATATATACATATATATATGTATATATATATATGCACATACAATGGAATTGTATGCCTCCATCAGAAAGAATGACATTGCCCTATTTGTTAGGAAATGGAAAGACTTGGGAAAAAATATATGAAGTGAAATAAGCCAGGCCCAAAGAAACGTAGGTCTCATGGTTTCCCATGTCATTTCTTATCCCCCAACTCCTCCCCTTCGGACAGCGGTGATCTGACTCACACCAGAAATGCTCAGGGTTTCCTAGCTGATTGCTTAGCAGGTAATTCTCTCCCATTAAAAAATGACCCTCAGCAAAGCTGTCCCTGGGCTTAGGGCATGTGTTCATACTTGTCTGCCAAATGGATAAGTGCATTGGGAGTGTCACCCATGGTCTGGCGAGAGCAGACTTCACTCAGAAACCTTTCCATCACCAGCTGTATGGTCATGGGAACAACCTCTTCCTGGACAAACACCACTCACAACTCTCAGGTATTACTGTGATTCGCAGCAGCATGTTTCTTCCTACAATGTCTTCTGAAATTCTCTGTATTCGGCCACTTTTGAACTACAAATATGGCAGTTTTACATGATTCAACCTAATAAAATGTCTGTATTTTAAATCAAGTAGATGCTTAATGGAACTGCTTTTTCAATATGCTTTTAATCCTGAGGAGTTGCATTCCTGCTTCTCTTTCTCTGGATGTATGTCTACATCTTGAGGGACTATTAAAAAAAATAAGCCTGATGTTGGCACTGAAAAAATTCACTTTTATTCCCAGTTCAAGATGATCCTTCATCACTATTTTCTCATTGGAAGAATGATTCTCCTTCATTTGGAAACAACTGGCAGATGTTCCCTGCTGAGCTGCCTCTCCGTTTTTTTTTTTTTTCTGGAATGCTATAGTGTTGAAATTCTACCTGCAGAATTGTCTTTCTTCACTCTTGTCACCCATTAGCCCAGAATCTGCTACCTCTCTTCTTTACCCTTATTCAAACTATGCATTAACTTTTAATCTTCAGCAAGACCACCCAGTCTCTCTTCTTATCTCTGTATGGCCTTTAAAAAATTAACAATTAGCCAGGCACCAGTGACTCACATCTGTAATCTTAGCTATTTAGGACACTGAGATCTGAGGATTGTGATTTGCAACTACTCTGGGGGCAAGACATCTGAGAAACATTTACTTCCAGTTAACCAGAAAAAGTGGAAGTGGACATGTGGCACAAGTGGCACAGAAGCAGCCTTGAGTAGAAAAAGCTAGGAGATAGTGCCTAGACTCTGAGTTCAGGCCACAGTAACAGCATGCATGTGCATGTATGTATGTGTGCACACGCTTGCGCACACATGCGAGCACACATATATACATATACACTCACATACAAACCCAGTAACAACAACATAATGATACATAAGCTATTATTTCCGTTATTATTTCAGTTATACAAGATGCAACAGAAAAGCTTTAAACTCATCTATTATTGAGTCTTAGAACTTTTGGTGCAAGAAAATCAATAAGATACTCTTGGGTGAGGCAGAGCCGTACCATTCAATAACCATTCAATACATACTTATTGCACCCAGTTTCAGCTGCATGTTTGCCCTTCATTGAAATATATTTATTAAATCATTTTTACAATGGAGTAGATTTTGTTACAAAGAAAGATAGCTGAAACGTGAGCATGCAGGTCAGCTGGGCCTGGGGAGAGAATGGTGAGGAAGGAATGCATTTCTCCAGTCTCTAAACATGATCACAGAAGGACAGGATGATGTGATTCATTATTACACCTCATTTGTCCATTTTGACAATTGCTGAAGTATGAATTATAATATAAATGTGCTATTTCATATCAGATATTTGTTATATAAATACGCTCTTTTATATATTTGTTATGCTAATTTTTTATCAGTTGTGGGATTTGAACCCTGGGCCTGGGCGCTGTCCCTCAGCTCTACAGCTCACGGCTAACACTCTACCACTTGACCCACAGTGCCACTTCTGGTTTTCTGGTGATTAATTGGAGATAAGAGTCTCATGGACTTTCTTTCCACAGGCTGGCTTTGAACTGTGAGCCTCAGATCTCAGCCTCCTGAGTAGCTAGGATTATAGGTGTGAGCCACTGGTGCCCGGCTTGTTAGACTATTTTATTTTATTTTTAAAGAGGTGACTCATACTATATCCACATTTGCAGGTTAAATCTTTCCACTCTAATAACTGTGTGATTTTTGAGAAAATCATTAAACATCTTTTTTTGTTCTCTTTGTTGGTTGTGGGGCTTGAGCTCGGAGCCTGAGTGCTGCCACTGAACTTTTTTTTTAATATTTCTATATATTTATTTAAAAAATGTCATACAGAGGGTTACAGTTACATGAATAGGGTAATGGGTACATTTTGTAGCATTGTTACCTCCTCCTTTGTTCCCTCCCTACCATCACTTCCCTCCTCCTTCCCCAACTCCTCCCCTCCACTCTGACATTGTAAAGTTCATTTTCAACATAGTGTCCTATACATCTGGTTTTCACAATGGGTCAGACTGCATCCCCATTTAAATGTTCCCCAATATCCCTTCCCCTCCCCAAATTACAAATATATATGTGTATATATATATATACAAGGTGCAGAACACTGGCATCAAATCCAGTGAAAACAGGGGTTATACCATGGGGGTATGTAAAAGAAACAAAAGAATCACATAGTGCATTGTAAGTACATTAAAAACACTAGCAAGAAAGAACAAAACTGCTTGTATCCATGTCTTGGGGTACATTTTGCTTAACATTATCTCATGTAGTCATATGTACATAGCTTTTGACCTTCTCTGCTTGTCCTAGGTATGCACTAGTTATTGCAAACAAGGGAAACCATGGGACCTATGTTTCTTTGGGCCTGGCTTACTTCATTTAATATAATTTTTTCCAAGTATTTCCATTTCCTAATAAATGAGGCAATGTAATTCTTTCTGAAGGAGGCATAGAATTCCATTGTGTGTGTGTGTGTGTGTGTGTGTGTGTGTGTGTGTGTGTGTGTGTATGTGTATGTGTATATCACATTTTCTTGATCCATTCATCTACTGAGGGTTATCTGGGTTAGTTCCATATCTTAGCTATGGTAAATAATGTTGAAATAAACATAGTTGTTCTGATAGCATTAGTATGGCCTTGTTTGTGATCATTTGGGTAAATGCCCAAAAGTTGGATTTCTGGGTCATGGGGGAGCTCTATGTGAAGTCTTTTGAGGACCTGCTACTTTTCCAAAGTGGTTGAACAAATTTACATTCCCACCAACAATGCAGTAGGGTTCCCTTTTGACCACATCCCCTCCAGCATCTGTTGTTACTAGATTTCTTGATTATCAGCATTGTAACTGGGGTGAGGTGGAATCTCAATTTTGTCTTGATTTGCATTTCTTTTATGACTAGAGAAGTTGAGCACTTCTTCATGTGTCTATTGGCCATTCTACAAAGCCATAGTAATAAAAACAGCTTGGTACTGGCACAAGAAGAGACCTGATGACCTATGGAATAGGACTGAAGACTCAGAAATGAACCCACAACCTATAGCCACCTAATCTTTGACAAGGAAGCTAAAGAAATAGAATGGAAGAAAAACAGCCTTTTCAGTAAATGGTGCTGGCAAAATTGGTTAAACCTTGTAGAAAACTAAAGCTAGATCCTTATATATCACCCTGCACCAGAATCAACTCCCAATGGACCAAAGACCTCGGAGTCAAAGCAGACACCCTGAAAACATTACAGGATGGAATAGGAGAATCTCTAGGTCTCCTTGGCACAGGCCAAAATTTTCTTAATAGAGACCCGGAAACACAACAAATCAAAGAAAGGTTGGACAAATGGGATTGCATGAAGCTGCAGAGCTTCTGCATGGCAAAGTACATAGCTAGCAAGATCAATAGAATGCCCATGGACTGGGAGAAGATCTTCACTAGCCATACAATGGACAAGGGTCTCATATCTAAAATATACTCAGAACTCAAAAAATGAAATCCCTCCACATCAAATCCTCAAAGAAACAACTACCTGATTAATAAATGGGCTAAAGACTTAAAGAGAGACTTTTCTGCTGAACTTTTTTGCTCAGGTCTAGTGCCTCACCACTTTGAGTCACAATGCCACTTCTGGTTTTCTGCTGGTTAATTGGAAATAAGAGTCTCACAGAATTTCCTGTGAAGGGCTGACATTGAACCGCAATGCTCAGATCTCAGTATTTAGTATTCGAGTATCTAGGATTGCAGTGATGAGCCACTGGTGCCCGGTTATTATTTAACTTCTTGGTGACTCACTTTCTCCTCTTTTTAAAGTGGAGATGAAAGTAGCAGTATTTCACAGAGTTGCTGTGATGACAGAATGGTTTATGTTTTCTAAAGTGCACACAGCATTGTCAAACAAATGATCATTAGATACTAGCTGTTTTTAGTTTCAGAGAACATCTCAGAAAAATATAAACTCTAAAAACATGAAGAATAAAGAGGAAGGAGGGAGAACATAGTCATACAATTTAATGCAAATCCTACAAAGTTATGAGAACTGAGGGAACTGTTGGGAAAGAGGTGGCCCTGAACGAGATGCAATGTATTTATGAACTGCTTTGTTGAATGGCACCTGCTTTGTACAATGACTTAAAGATAACAAAAAAATATGAATAAAGTGGAGCTTCGCCCTCTTGCTGTTGTAGCCATGGCTTTTAGTAAGATTATCTGAAATTTTCATCCATGATTTACATGGTTTCGAGATTCTTAATTCTTTTGTAAACTATTCAATACTCCAAAGCAACGAGTTTATTATCGGTAGGTTCTCCTGCTCTTTATTTTTTCTTTGCCTCTTGGTATTTAAGTGAAACCTTCTCTTGTCTTAATTCCAGTTTATTTTTCCTCATTAATATGCTTTTACTCTTCCCATGCCTTTTTCTCTCTCACTGTGTTTACCTCTTCCTGATATTTACAGAAGTACAAGTGGGAATTTGTGAACTTAGGCAAACTCTTCTGACAAGAGCTCCCCGGGGATCTTTGGAAGACATGGTGGTTCTCTGGGTTGCAGCCTTTCCAGCAGTGTGAAGGTGGTGCCCCAGGCACCATGTAAAGCAAAAGCCAACCAATTGGAGACTAGACAGACGGGAGTGCTACCCTGGCTTTTGAATTTCTTCAAGGATTTTCAATTATGAAACAAACTCACAAAGCACCACATACAGTCTTTAACACTTATATTGTCATGGGAAGAGTGATTGCTTCCATGGTTCTTCAAGAATTTCATAAAAGGACTGTGGGCAGGGGTGGGTGTGTGGTTCTTGGAGATTCCATCTTGTTTAGATTATTTGCGCATGTTGGGAATTTATTTTATGCTTTGAGATTCCACGGTTATTTTTGTTTGGTTGTTGTATTAGTCATGTTTAGGGTGAAAAAAATATCTAAGAGATTTATTTGTGCTTTTCTTGGATTTTATAGCATGGTTTAACTCTAGAGTCTTTTAACCCCCAAAGGGTATCTAGAACTTCACATTGAGTTTTGTTTTTCATAGCTGGATTTCATAGCTGTTCATGTATCCTATTTGTTTGTTTATTGGACTTCTTATTCTACTATGTCGTGTTTAGAATCAAGTTAATTTTTAGCATCTGTTATGTTCCTATTACTTTTTTCTTATAAACAAAAGCTATTATTTCATTTTTGATTCTGCTAGCTGCATCATATTGGATCATCTTGCTCCAGACTATATCTATAAAAGCCACTGTCTCTCAGCTTCTGAACTACTAGGCTCTTTGACAAATCAGAAGAACACCTCCAGGGAGCAAGGCTGATACAGCTGTGGTGGTGGCATAATGGTGGAAGGCCTAAGGATACCATGCCTCAACCATCACTACTGTGGTAGTAACTCAAGACCATGTCCTATGCCATGGGAGTATGGGGTATGCAGATGTATTTCCTTGGGTATGAATGGGCTAGGGTTGGCCATCTTTCTAATTTCTTCCTGTACTGGTTAGTCCTGCTATCAAAGACAAACAATGGCTTGCTAGATCTGCTGATTCATTTTAGCTAGTGGGAAGTTTGAGATGTCCTGGAGAGACTTGAATGCAAGTCAAGAAATTTGGTTTTGCCTTACTACTCATAAAAAATTCTTTTGGCCTGAAAATCAGAATCAGGACATTAGATCCAAACAGAGAGTAGTTCGAAAAACACTGAAGTCTTTGTCTCAGTAACATGGCTTGCTTGTTTAACTGTTTTTAGTAAAACTCCTTGAATGACTGCTAATCAAGATCTTCAAACTACTAAAACAAAATATCCACACCATTATTTCTAAACAAAAAAGAACTGAAGCCCCAAGTGCTATATAGCATATTATTTAATATTATTAATACTAGAATGAGCAGATCACAGTTGGAAAGCCCACTCACTTTATCATCTAGTCTATTCTTTCAAGCTACATACTTCCCTGTTAGTGCATGATAAAAAGAACACAAAAAATTGCCTAAATTTACTATGTGACGAAAATAGGCTTTATTATCTCGAACATATATGTGTGTGTGTGTGTGTATATATACATATTTATCTAACAGAAGATTTCCAACATTAAGATGAACGCTGAACATTTCCAAATTCTAATTGTGAAGCTCTAATGTTGTGCATTAGGAAATGTTGTGCCTGAGGAAATGCTTACTTTGGTTGCCAAATTAAGCTAATTTACACTTACGAACTAACGAAACATTTTCTTAGCATGACACAATGCTTACATTTTACTTTACCATAATATTATACTTTCCAATTTTCCTACTATTTTATAAACTTGTCTAAGGTGCTAAATATTTCATGCTTTGAACTATGATGTTTCATGGCCTCCTGGAGAACTGTAATGCAAAGACCCCCAAAGGTACTGATGTGAACTGTCATTGATATTACAAACTGTCCGGGTGGATGTGTAACCTGCTGAGAAGAATGTCATTACTATGAGGCACATCCTAAAACAATACAGACACTATCATTATTTCCGGAGTATTGTTCTATGTCTATTAGCTTTAACCCCTCACTCCGGCTTGATGCCATTATGCATTTTGTTCTTTAAACAAAAATGTCACAGTAAAATCAAATCAGTCAAGTTACATATAATACAAAGAGATGTCTTTTATAAGCTTATCTGGGAAGGCCGCTTCCAAGTCTCTTTATATATTTTACGTTTTCCTTGATTTCTTCTATTTTCCTTAAGTAGTTGTACAGAGGGGTTTTATTTGAACATGTCTAGGGAAATGGAGGGAAGGGTGGCTTTGGGAGAGATTTGGGAAGATTATGAAAGCTGTGATGCTGATAAAGATTCACTGTACACCAAGTATATATTTATTTCGTGGCTCTCTCCATATTCTTCTCTGGGTGTTCATCTTTATTTTTTATTCTCACAATGAAGCTCAGCCAGAGTGTTTGTGCACCTGAGATCTCTGAAGTTCATCCCTAAGCTTTTGGAGGTCACTCAGGTGAATTAGTTTGGACCTTGCACTGTAAGCTGATGTCTAGCCATTCGCTTGAAAAGCCAATGTCTTGATCATGACTTGGAAAAGAATGAAGCATGTTGTAGGGTGATGATTTACCTGGCTGGGAATTAGGCATTCATGCTGAACCAGTTAGAGAGGATGCTTCATTAGCTGTGGGAAGTATAGTGTGTTTTCTGACAAATATCCCTTAGAAATCAGATTCCAAAGTCCCCTTGTCCTTGGGTGGTTTATTGCTCCCACGTTCTCTGCTTTGCTTTGTTAGTCTGGATTGCTGCCATTCCTATGATAAAGGCAGTGGGGAATGTCTCACCTATCTTGGTAATTTGAGCTTTTTGTCCCAATTTCCAGGCAAGATTTCAAACTTTTAATTACCCACTTAGTAAAACCCAGATGTCCCATTTCAAAGACCCATTCCCATTAGGGAATTTTCATTTCCAGGCCATAGTTGGATGCAATCCTCACATTTTACTGCATCCCATTTCCAGTACTTTATGTTTGCTTTTTTTTCCTGTGTAAATAGGACTATAAACTTTTAATTCCGCAAACCTATTTTAGATAGAATTGGGAGTATACCAACCACAAGCTACAGCACTTTGACTTTCCATCTGAGCTATAACTGGTTTCTTTTAAGATATTTCTTGCATGTACTTGGTTCATAAACCTTTTTTGGGTGCTAAAAGGATAAGTGACTTTCAATTTGAAAATATATTTGAATGTTCTATCTCATACAGTTGAAGGAATACCCTGGTCAAGGTCTTACGACATTTACCTGACAGTGATTTTGATGAACGAATTCATCACTGGGTTGGAAAAAAGCCAGAGTGAGATGGCTCTTGGATCAATTTACTGTGACCATGTGTATTGGCAGAGAGTGTGGGTCTTGTGTGACCTTGTTTACACAGGATATTTTCACAGCTGTGCTCGCTGAAAGTCTCCACTTCAATTGCTTATCTCCATTGACCAAACTGGCTCATCTAATTACCTGTTGAAGGTGTTCTGCATCAAATAGGCTTTTTCCAATTTCAAGAGAAGCTACTTGGGAATTTAAACCAATTGTATTGATATGTGAGTAAAATAACAATGTGAAAATTTAGCTTTCTTTAATGTGCCCATTCCAATGTGAATTGAAGAACAGATGAGGAAAGCGTTTACTTCAAGGTGGCCCATTCTTGTGACCTAGGGGTGAGGTCCCATGCTAGGTGAGGACAAGGGTGGAGTGGAATGTAAGTAGTAATATTTTCTCTATGAGGCATGCCATGTTATTTACATTGTCCACACTTTCAAGTGTTTTCTCAGGCATGAAGGATCCCAAGTAGAAAAAGACATTTCAATGGTAGAGCCACAGAGTTAAAAAAAATCTATGTGAGATGCAACAAACCCGAGAAGCACAAATATATCGTAGTGGATTAAACCTTTGTTCCACCTTTACTACCCCTTCCTGACACCATCTACTTCTCTCTTCTTACACAGCAAGGCCACTTGAGTCATCATGTTGCTACCACATATTTTGGCACCAGGGACTTTTGCACTTATTGTTTCCTTGTATATTGCTGGGCTCCTTCCCTACGTCACTACATGAGTGCAGTGATTTTAGAATGTTCTTCCCCCCAATGCTCTGGCCTTAACACCTAGACTAACACATAGCCTACAGTAGATGGCTGATTAATTCTTGGGAAAGACATGAATGAATATAAACTTCCAATGTACTATTAAAGGTAGCTCAAAAGTTACCACCCAATTGGAATTTTTGATTCTTTGTCATATTGTGTTTTAAAAAGGTGCTGCCTTTTGAACATTTTAATAGCAACATGTGTTGTAAGGTGGAGACTCAGATTTGAAGTAGAAGGTTCCATCTCTATAGAGTGGACTGAGGCAAAACCTAGTGAAAATTTAAAGCTTTTGTCTTATTTCCCAAATGATAAAGATTGTTAATGTGGAAGCTTATGACTTAGCCAAATGTGATGGGTTTTATGAAAACTGAAATTTAACTGAGAGACAATACCCAGTTTCCCACTTATGCCACAGATAGTGCCATCTTGATGTCTTTGGTCCTCAACTTTGCCTGGCATCCTGCTACAGCACTCAGCATTATGTACAATGGCTTTACTGAATTCACTTGTTGTCTTCTAGTATACTGCTTGGAGAAACAATATTAGTCTTGCCTTTCAGCCCATTTGACAAATTGTCATTGTTTGGATAGGTGTAGTTATTCAGAAAATGTGCTGCTTTCAGGATATTTTCCTTTTAGTGTGTTTTTTTTTGTTAAGTCTACTTTAAATAACCGGTAACAAGTATAAAAAGTTATACATAACATTATATGAATATTCTGTATCTCCTAGTTCTGAATATCTAAATATTTGTCCTAGAAGAGTAACTTTATTGACAGTTTGGCATTAAAGACATATGTATGTTTTGAAATTGTTAAATGAATATGTATTTAGAAAAACACAAATTATATGAACCCGATCAGTTTTGTAAGATACATTAACCTCTGCTTATTTCCTTTTATCCTGTTGTAGAAGTTGAACACAACCTGTATCAGTAAGTGTTATGATAATAGATTTTAATAAGGAACACAACATTACTTCTTACTGGCAGATTCCCCAGTTCTCTAGCAGAGGGGATGGGCTATCGTTGGTTAGCATGTGTTCCAATCTTAATGCATATGCATTTGTAGCATTTCTTTAATTGTCCAATTTGTTTTATGTTACCAGGTGGTTTTGATTAATGATCCAAAACAAGTGAATTTGTGTACAGAAGACAGAAAGAATTATAACTCAGATGGTTGCTTTTAGGTCAGTACAAGTTACATAGAAAATATATAATCTTGTTACCAATGCAACATTAATTCCCTCCATATTGAGGGGGATGAAGTACCTAATTAAAATTCTAACATTCCTTTCCTTATTCTTAATCTTCCTACATTCTAGTAAACATCTCCTGTGCCATGAATGAAATATTTTTCACTCTCAGACACTGAGTATTTATCAAAAAACAGCTTCAGTGCTACCATATCCTGGAAAGTGAAAGAAATGATTTGAGATTACTTGTTCTCCTGCTACCTGAGAGGGGAAAAAAAGGATTCTTCCATACCCCGCATCAGGAACCTGGGAGCCTAAACTCCATTGCTATTGCTCTAAAGGTATTTTTACTTATACAACTTTTCTTTCCTTAGTAGAAATAGAATGCTTACTAAGTGACAAGAAGTGTTTTAAATGTTTTACAAATATTTCCTCTTTTCTTTTCCTTCATCTTTATCTCTAATTCTGTCTCCTTTTTCTCACTGTTTCCAATGGTCTCATGTACTACTAATTTCTGAAGACAAATCTTTTTTCCTGATAGTGGGTAAATGCAAGTTGTGAATGGATTTCTTATTGGAGATATTTATGTATATGGAGGTGGGGGTAGAGAGTATGAATGTATGAGTATGTGTGAAAAGCATCTTCATATAAAGATGGAGGGTGTTCTCTTGGGTATCTGTTTGGCAACAAATGGCATTGTCCCTGTTAGATTTTATTTATTTATTTGTTGTTTGTTTATTCATTTAGTTTTGCCAGTATGGGGCTTGAGCTTGACTTCCCATTTGCTCATCTCTCTTATTCATGGCTGGCACTCAACCACTTGAGCCATGCCTCTAACCCAGCATTTGGCTAGTTCATTGGACTGTTCTGCCTGGGCTGGCTTCCAACTGTGGTCCTCCAGGTCAGCTTTCTAATTAGCAAGGATTATAGACATGAGCTGTTGGTGTCTAGCTTCTGCTAGTTGATGTCTGGTAGTCACTGATCTATTTTATCTTCAGCTATCTATTTCTTCATAAGGAAAGTTACAGGGAACAATTAGTCTTCACCTCTTGGAAATAAAGAATGCAGCATTTTACCATAAACTATGAGAATAAAAGGCATCTTTGACCTCAGAAATAAAATATGCAAAATATCCTAGGTCTACACAAAATGAGTTATAAGCACTTTGTTTCATTCATAATTTGTAATATAAGACTTGTTACTGGAAGATTCACATAATAGATTAGGTGAAGGAAAAACTGATTTTCATGCAAAGTCCATTATTATGGATGCATGATGGATGAGAGTGGAATCTGAATATACAAATGAAATTGGCCAGGGGAGGGAACGAGGGATAATATCCCTCAGGGACAGTGCTTGGTACAATGCTGAGTACACAGTAGGTGCTCAAAAAATATTTGTTGAACAAATGGATCAATGATGGAATTGGTTTCTGAAGGTTAAGAACTGTTAACATCAAAGAGCAGAGCTGCGATGAATGAAATGTGTATCCTGTGTGCACTTTACTATTTTCACTGACACCTCAGAGTTAGGGGAGGGATCATTGGATGCTAAGACTGTGAGCACTCAGGAGAAAAAGACATAGTTTATTGTACTTCCACAAAGGTCAGTCCTGGGGAGTATTAATTGTGAGGGAGACTAAAGAACATTTGGGCTGAATGTCAGGGGAAGTTTTTGAAGCAAAAAGTGGGTTAAACTCCATAACAATGCCAGAAGTTAGACACTCAAGGGAATGGACAGAAATCTCAATAAATGAACAGTACAGAAGGAGACTTTAACCAAGTCCTGGAGAAGGGGGGTGGGTGGATTCATCAGCTCAGGTGGAGAATGTACTACCAAGCTTTCAGGTTTTATCTTACATCTGTATTGTGTATAATTGCACCAGAATTGCTTGAAATGCAAAGAAAGAGCACATAGAGGGTATTTTGCAGCCTGTAGGATTATCTCCATGACACAATGCTTTAAAGATGCTCAGGTATTTGGACAATGATGTTCTTATTAGTTGAGATTCTGGGAGAGGCAGAAAGAGGTAGATTTATTCTGTAGTGTTTTGAAATGGCATATTTATCAACTATTCACATGATTAAATATAAATGTCTACAACAAAGGAATGGATTCCAACTCTAATTAGAAAAAGTGAATTAGTGATTCTTTTCAGGTTTATGATTTCCAGAAAATTAAATTTGAGGACAGTGATGCCATGTAGCTTAAAAGTGCTCAAAGTCTCTACTATCCCCTGGAGCTAAAAATCCTCTAAAAATCAGCTTACATAATGAAGCCTTTGTTATAACTCAAATTTGCTTATATTATATAGAGTGCTTTGTGCTGCATATTTTGTAAGTTAATTTTGAAAGTCGAGCTACTTTCATCCAGGAAGTGAAATTGCAGGTCACTGTGTAGTACCCAATAAAGCAAATTGTTATAAAATCAAGAGAGTTTCAACTCAACTCTAATACAAACTTTTATTTTCTTTTCTATAAGTTCCATTTAACACCAGTACATATCTGGTACCTTTAGCTTCCTAGTACTTCTGGGTAAGTTCACTTGTCATTTTAGGAAGGTTTAAAGGGAAGGATCTCTTGCTCTTGTAGTTCATTACCATGTTCAGTTAACAAAACTTTCTGACTTATTTCACAGGATCATATTATGTGTGGCAATCAATTCAAATATTATCAGTTTTATAAGTAGATATGTATATGTATATCTGTATGTATATACATACATACCTAAGAAGAAGAGAATAAGGGACCAAGAAGGAGCAGAAAGAAGAGGAAGAAGAGGAAGAGGAGAAACAAAAAGATTTTGAACTCACAGAAGTTTTCTACAAGAGCTTTATGACCCAATGGTTGGTTTCTCTATTTGTTGATGAGAACATCACATCAAGGATTCTTTACAAAGCTGCCATTTTCTGTGATATAAACTAAGTACATAGAACTATATTTATTACTTTTCAGTGAATCACAAAAGAGCCCGGGAAAATTATTAGCACTTATGAGTTATGTTTTCAATGATCTGATTTGACATATAGATTACCTGGAAAGACCCAAATTAATGTTACAGCATTTATACATTTCAGGGTGGATCATGAGTAAGGACCTAGGGAGAGAAACTCAGAGAAGAGTATTGTAGTATGACGCACTAGGTCAAGTGCAGAGGCTTCTCACAGCCCTAAAACCTGCTAGACATCTCCACTAAGTGTTTCAAGGACAACTTAAAATCAAGAGTTACTTTTTTCCTAAATGTGCTCCTGTAGTTAATGCTAATCTTAGCTAGCAGGTACCCAATTAAAGCTAAAAACTACTGCAGAGGCCTGTGGCCCCAGTGCTCCAGGACCTGCTTGACCCTGCAGTACCTGAGGGAGCCCTGGACTTCCCACAGTGACCCAGTGGAAGTCCCTTCAGTTTGTAGGTGCTGTCTTGAGAACATAAACTGCTTTGAGCAGACACACCGATAGTGTTTATAATATGTACCTACAGCTATATTCCTAGCTCCTCAAGAGGCTGAGTATTTGAGGATGGAAATTCTGAGTCACCCAGGCAGAGAAATCTGGATCATCTCCAAGTAACCAGCAAAAAAGCCAGAAATGGCTTTTTGGTAGAGCACAAGCTTTAGCTTAAGCAAGAATGTAATGTCCTGAATTTAAGCCTCAATACTGAGCGTGCGTGCACGCACGTGCACGCACACGCACACACACACACACACACACACACTACCTACAGTAACAAAGAAGCTATTTTCCTCTGAATCAAAGTAGTTTAAGAACTGTGATTATGTAAAGACAATAATACATGATATTGGTTTTTTTTTTTTTTACTAATTTTCACTTTTTTTCAATCGTGATTGCAAGAATCCACTAATTAGCATTTTCCACAGAGAAAATGAAGAACATACCACAAGTCACCTCAATACTCTTTGGAAATGAACTCTTGTTTTTCTTCTTTACTTTTCTTCTTTTCTTTTTTTTTTTTTGCCAGTCCTAAAGCTTGAACTCTGGGCCTATGCTCTGACTCTAAGTGTTTTGCTCAAGGCTAGTATCCTACCATTTGAGCCACAGCTCCTCTTCTAGATTTTTTTGGTTGTGAACTGGAGATAAGGGTCTCACAAACTTTCCTGCCAGGTCTGGCTTCAAAGTGAGATCCTCTTATTTTATCCTCCTGAATAGCTACAATTACAGGTATGAGTGAACCTTTTCTTTTTTTTTTTTTTTTTTTGAGCAAACAGGGTAATATGCCTCTAACTCACATAAAATATTTTAGCCTTTCAAAAGAGGCTGTAAGACTGGGAAGGTGTCTCAGTGGTAGAGTGCTTGCTTTGCATGCATGAGGCCTTGGGTTTGATTCCTCAGCACCACATAAGCAGAAAACCCCGAAACAGCACTGCGGCTCAAGTGGTACAGTGCTAACCTTGAGCTGAAGAGCTCCCAAAGTTCAGGCCCCATGACAGGTCCCCCCCAAAAAAAAGAAAAGAAAACTCTGTAAAAGTGACTCTTATAAAAACCTCATATTCACTGAGGGTATGAAATCATAGCAGTCTTTCCACTAATCTGCCTGGCAATTTAGTTCTTTATAGCATAACCAGAAAGTCAGTATGCCCTTGGTTTCCTACCCTACCAATGCCTCTGCTAAAACAACTTTCATTGGCTCAGAACAAGAAGAGGGAAGAAGAAGGAATGAAAAGCAACTTATAAAACCAAAAAAAAAAGGAAAATGGGAGCTGACAACTTATTAGCTCTTGTTTGGATTTGATCACGTATTTGGGAAGCTGTGCATAACCTGAGTCTTCTCTGACCCTTGCATTTCATGCATCTCCAGAGAAAGTTTAAGGGCTACCCTTCCCCAGATCCATCTCTACAGACTTTTCTGTCCCTCAGTGACAGGAGCTGCCTGCACTACTTGGAGAACAGACATTTTGTCTCCCTTTAAAGCCCCCACAAACCATTAGATCAAAATCAAACTGAATAAAGCAGCTCAGAGATGTCTGACTGTCACAAAAGGCTCTCTTTCATGCTCCCGGGGAACCCCTGCCTTTCAGTGCTACCTGCAATCCCATCTTACAGAGCTCGTGGAGAGGTGATTTGGTCTGAGGACAACTCTGACAGGAAAGCACACTGGCTGCTGCTCCAGGCCTGGCTTCACTCAGAGGCCTATCTCTACTTCACTGCCTGTCTGAAATTAGCTCTCATTGGCTTTATGGAATTTATCTCTCCAGATTTTTCTAGCTGTAATTATAGTTTCTCATTTACAATGGAACATTACACTCTTTTGGGAGCTACTTCATATACTTGGCAGCCGAGTAAGGTGATCATATGTCCCGTTTTTCTTTCTTTCTGTCTTTCTTTTCAAACCGGGACAGGTCTTTGTTTTTGCTGAAGTTTGCCATTTCTCCTTGTGACTGATGTGCAGCCTCTTTTGTGCTGACAGCCAAGAAAATTCTGGACTATTGCCCTGTTTGCCTCTGGAGACTGATGCAAAGTCTTCAAAGTAAAGTCAGTGGATTAAAAAAAATTTTTTTTTTCAAAATGGAATTTACCAGAAACAAGACATCTTCATGCTTAGGAGAACCTCACTCTCCATTGCAAAACTTCCAAAAGCTGGAAGCCTGGACCTGCCTTTCTGAGGTTCACAGACCTATTTAATATCTGCTTGAACAACGAAAAAAGGTTCCAGGGCCATGAGATGGCTAAAGATGCAATTTTATTTTATTTTACGTTAGGTTCTCATTTGACACCAAGAGAAAAAGGTTTACAATGATTTTCAGTTGGATGTGCTTTGGGCAGAAGAACATGTGGTCTTCTGGTCAGTTGTTCAGAGAGGCATAATCATGGCACATTTGTTTACTCCCAGATTCCCCTCAACTCTATGTATTTTGCTACTTTCGTAAAGAAGAATATACACTTGCATGTGAAAGACTTAGGTTGCATGAATTATATAGCTCATTCACTCATCCTCTGTGCAAGGTAGTTATGTTTGCTGTAACAAGTACATACCATCACTCCCTTGTTTACCCAAGAACTGATCTACCTAATCACTGAGATAGAAACAAACATATCATCCACTCCTCTCCTCCAGACCATTTGAATACATTATCCATTTATTTGGTGTTTGGCTCAGGTTTAAATGAGTCATTTAATAATCCCTGTTCACAGCAAGGTAGGTTTCAACCAGCTGGCATCCACAACTCACAGGATTGTTAAGAATTCCAACCAGGATGGGAAGCCACACTCCAGCCTTCCTGAAGGGCAGAACACAGCTCTGCCACAGCTCTCATGGCAGGAGTTTCAAGCAAATCTGTGCCTAAGGTAATGAAATGACCAGGAGAACTCTAAGGACTTCAGGAAATAGATACCACTGTCTGCTCTAATGACTAGAAGGGTTATTGATAAAACTGTTTGAGGCCGATTATCATCACAGATAGAGAGGCTCTATTCCACTCAAGAGGCCTTTCAGGGGTTCAACAAGACAGGCCATGGCCTTAATCCACACAGAGGTCATTTCCTAGTTAAGGTCAGTAACTTCATGCATGGAAAATAGAAGACGGGGCAGGCACAAAGAAAGACAGCATGCTAACATGCAAACTCTGCTCTTTGTATTATTCATTAGGTGTATAGTTTATGGGCTATCTAACCACCTCACTCCCCACCTGAATTCCCAGCCCTCATTTTCTGCCCTCATTAGTCTACGTGGCACAAGGGAAGCAGTCAAAGAATTAGTTGAATGGATATATGTAGTGTGTGATCAATTTTGAAAATTGCAAAGTATAAGAATGTATAATTTAAAGACATGGAAAAGGTAGCAAAAGAGAATCATCTATTTTGTAAGGATGTTCAAATACTCTTGATCTATAGATCTACTTTGCATCAAGTATATTCATTAAAATTAATATTGATCAAAATATCTCCCCCACTTATTCTCAGAGACCCCAGATTCAGCCTGCTTTCTGCTAAGTTGATCCATATCAAGTGGGTCTTAACCAAGGACCTTCTGCTTGCAGCCCATCTTTACAGTCTTGAGAGTTTTGCTTGTCTGTGGCCAGGCTGCTGCCAGTTTCCAGTTGGTAGACACCATAAAATTTCATCCAATGCATATGACATCAGTTGTCCCCTCTCATCACAAAGAAAATGCCAAAGGTGTGGAGGCTGAGAAGATGGACTGCAGGCTTCCTTTCCTGCCCCAGCATTCTGTAGTGTCATGCTCCTGGTCTTATGAAGTCCCCTTTAACAGCCCCTTCACTCATGGTGGCAAGCAAGACAGGCTGCTTTTCTCTGAGCTTCCCTAGCTACAGCCGCTTGGCATTCTCAGTCCACAGATGGCTGGTGCCTGGTGGGTACCCATGCGGGACTCTGAGCATCTCCTGACTGCCTCTGTCCTCTGCTTATGCCACCATGACCTGGAGGCAGCTGTGCTGGTGCCCTGAGACTCAGGCTGACTTTTGCCCATTGTTGATGACTGAAAGTTTCACCAAGTTGGTCATGCGATAGAGTTTTGCTTCTTGTTTCTCTGAATGTAAGAGGCTAAACTGAGTTCAGGGAGACAGCTCACAGGCCATTATCCTCATTCACATTTTTCTGCTCTTGGTCTGCTCTAACCTGAGTCTTCTGTTCTATTCACAGCTCCAGTGGTAGCAGTGGCCAGAAAAATTGGGAAGAGGGGAGCAAAAAGGGTTGTCTACACAGAAGTTCTTGGCATCAGCCTTCCAAAAATAGCCTTTATGTGTGTTTTAATTTTGCTTGCATGAATTATATTGGATTTCCCAATAACATTTTGTATTTTTGAAAATATATAGAAAGGAAATGGCTCTGTGGCTGTAGTGGTAGAGCACTCGCCTTGAGCTGAAGAGCTGAGGGACAGCACCCAACCCAGAGTTCAAGCCCCACAACTGACAACAACAACAACAAAAGTATACAAGGATTTTTTTGATGGTACTGGGTTTGAACTCAGGCCCTGGTGGTTACTCTGCTTGCTTGCTTGCCTAATGCTCTACCATGTGAGCCATGCTTGCAGCCTTGCTTTTTGATTATTATTTTAAATATGGAGTTTTGCGAACTTTTCTGCCTTGGTTAGTTTTGAGCTATGATCCTCTGGATCTCAAGCTTCTTATATAGTTAAGATGAGCCAGTGTCCACTTAGAATATTAATTTTTATTTACTCAAATCTTCTTCAGTAACTGTCGGTAGCCTCACATAATTTAATTTAAGTCCTGAGAGTTTTGTGCTTTGAGATGCTATCGTGGATGATGGCATAAATGTTTGCTCATTTTTATTTAGTTTGGTGCATCATCTTTTGCCTGCAATCCCAAATCTTTGAGAAGCAATGATTGGGATTATAATAATCAGAGGCTTGGCTTTGGCAAAAACAATATCCTACTTGAAAAAATAAAGCAAAAAGAACTGGGGGTATGTCTCAAATGGCAGAGGACTTGCCTAGCAACTGCAGAACCCTTGTTCGAAAGCTTTGTTCAAAATTCCTGTATAAAGCTGGGTGCAGGTAGCTCATGCCTCTAATCCTAGCTACTCAGGAGGCTGAGATCTGAGGATTGTGGTTCAAAGCCAGCCCATGCAGGAAAGTCTGTGAGACTCTTATCTCCAAATAACCACCAGAAAACTGGAAGTGGCACTGTGGCTCAAGTGATAGAGTGTTAGCCTTGAGCTGAAGAACTCAAGGACAGAGTCCAGGCCTAGAGTTGAAGCCCCACAACTGACAAAAAAGAAAAAAAAATCCTGAATAATATCAAATATATTTTGTCTATGCAGGAAGATGGCTCAGACTTAAGACTGTTACAAACATAGGGGGAAAGAGACAGGGAAAGAAGCAAGAAAGCATAGTAAGAGCCCCAAAATATTTATTATCTAAACAAAATATTTATTATCTAATCCCAATTTCCTTATAAATCTAAGTAGTTATTAAAGCTAGATCCATATATATCACCCTGCACCAGAATCAACTCCAAATAGATCAAAGACCTCAGAGTCAAAGCAGACACTCTGAAAACATTACAGGATGGAGAAACCCTAGGTCTCCTTGGCACAGGCCGAAATTTTCTTGATAGAGTCCCAGAAACACAACAAATCAAAGAAAGGTTGGACAAATGGGATTGCATGAAATTGCAGAGCTTCTGCATGGCAAGATCAATAGAAACCCCACAGATTGGGAGAAGATCTTCACTAGCCATACAACAGACAAGGGTCTCATATCTAAAATATACCTGTAACTCAAAAAATTAAATCCCCCAACAACAAATCTTCAAAGATACAACTGCCCAATAAATAAGTGGGCTAAAGACTTAAAGTGAAACTTCTCTGAAGAGGAAAGAAGGATGGC
>NW_012267248.1:15128265-15128657 GCF_000151885.1 Dipodomys ordii | reverse complement strand
GAAGTAAGCCAGGCCCAAAGAAACATAGGTCCCATGGTTTCCCTAATTTGCAATATCTAGTATATGTCTGAGTCAAGCAGAAAAGGTCAGATAAGGTGGTGTTAGGGAAATGAACCCTAAGATATATATTCAAATGTTTTTTTCTTTCATGCGATTGTTTCTAACATATTTTTAAGATTATTTCTTCGTTGCTGTGTATGTCCCTCCCCCACAGTATAACCCCTCCTTTCACTGTATTTGATGTCGGTATAATTTGTGGAGGGGAAGGGGAAAAACAAATCTTTTAAATAGGGATACAGGTGGATCTATTGCAGCAATGAGATGTACAAGTCCTTATGTCGAAAACGAACTTTGGTTCGGGGGGGGGTAGGGGAGGGGGAAAGTAGGGGGAG
>NW_012267248.1:15107531-15128215 GCF_000151885.1 Dipodomys ordii | reverse complement strand
GGGGGAGGATGGGAAGGGATGGGAAGGGGAAACAAAGGAGGAGGCTACAATGCTTGATAAGGAATGTACTCATCTTGCCCGTGTAATTGTAACCCCTCTCTACAGTATTTTCACAATAAAAAAATAAGTCTAAGTAGTTACATACTTGCATGTGGTCATTTAAAATTAATTTAATAAAAATACAGCTTTTCTAATTATTTTTCAGATATTTAGGATCGTTATGAAAATAATGTTGGCTGGCGGGGAGGGGGGGAGTGAGGTCAAGTGGGTGGGGAAGGAGAATGGAGAGAGTAAAAGTGGGCGAATACAGTTATAATATTCAATGTACATATGTGAAAATGGAACCAGGCAAATTGAGGGAAGGGGTGGGGTTGGGAGAAATGGAAGAGAATGATAAAAAGGTGACATTAATGAAGATGCGTTATAGTCATAAATTAATATGTTGAATTAAAACCCCCTTGTACAACTATCTAAACAGAGTGCTTTTTCTTCTGGGCAGATGATCTCCTGGCCCTGGGTATGAGCCACAGAACACTGGTGTGTTTCAGTTCTGCTTACCTCTACTCTGGAGCCATGGACAGGGGGCCATTCTCAGATACTCCACTGAGCCCCGGACTATGTACTTTTACTTTTTTTGCTATTACGTGTTTGTTTGCTTTGGTAAGAATTTGTAGAAAAACATGAATAGTAATGATGAAAGCAGTTAGCTAGTTTCATTCTTAGATATTACTGAAAACACCAAGTTAATGAATATTAAACACCACTACTAATTATTCTGATGAAGAGAGATATTTGCTGATTTGAAATATATGTGGGTCTCATCTGTCTGAAAAAAGAAGCCAGTGATTTTCCTGTTTTTCAGTAGTGACCAGTTAGAAGTGGAAAAATAGACTCAGCCTACTATCTAGAAATAAAAAATAACAAAATATGTACTATTTGTATATGTGTATATGAATAGCACAAAACTTTGAGGCACCATATTAATACCTAGTTGTAGGGACACAAAGTTGCAAATACAATAAATTCTCCATGAATTAATATATAAGTTCAAGGTATTATGAACAAAAGTCCCAGGAGAACCACGCAGAATGCCAAGTTTAAAGTTTATCGGAGAGTGCAAGTACTTTCTTCTCATCATAATTTTTAGAGATATTCTTTTTAATCAGTGACAGATGAATTTTACATATTATCCATTATCCATTGTTTTTGGTTATCTATTGACATGATGTAACTCTCCTTACTTGGTGGACTGATTTTGAAATGTCATATGAATAGATTTTCATAACATTATGTGATTGTTGTATTCATAATTTCTTTTCAGAACAAAGCATCTTATCAATTGATGGCTAAATTTTATGTTAGTTTATTAAGTCGTAACATCTATTTTCATATACAAAGAAGTCTATAAACTCTGTATAATGTAGTTATTTATTTATTTTAGAAATTTGTTATAGCCTTCTTCTGGCTTTATGAATTATGTTTGCTAATTTTCCTTTTTTTCATATGCTCTGACAAAAATTTTATGATGATTAACTTGAGATTAGCTTGAGAGAAATAATTTAAGTGATATTTTGTAATGAGCCTCCACATTAAATGTATTTGTCTCTTTATAGCTTCTCTGATTTTCTGTATTATTGTTCACATCCATTTTTATACAAAATTAAATTTAATCCAACATTTAAGCTCCTGGCACACATTTTACTTAGGATGCCCTGATGATTCATATTTGTCTATATACTGTAGCCCTTTAGTAATTTCACTTTTGTTTGTGTTTTTCTTTTATTCATTAGATCCTATGGAGAATTGCCTATTTTCTTGTTCTCAATAAGAACTAGCTCTTACTTTTTAAGAATTAAAATGAGAATATTTACTTTATTTTACATTTTTGGAGCATTTACTTCATACATTACTCATTAGTTTGTTTTCTTGAAGCTTTTTAAGCAAATATGTCTATGCTTTATCTTTCTTCCTTAAATTTGCTATATAGACACAGAGTTAATAATTTCATTTTGCTTATGTAAAACTGGTCATCCACAAAGTTAAAATTATGCCATTAGCTTCTGCCCCCATTGCATGTAGAGTGACAATCTTAATGAATATGTAAATATGGTGATTACATTTTGAATAAAAGCCATATATGTTTACAAAGAAGTAATTCACTTTCTTGTTCCTGCAGAATCATAGGGGCATTAAATGGAACTGATCTTGCAGTTGGTATATAGGATCAAGCAATTTATTACAGAAAGAAAAAAATCTCAATATTTTACTAGAAATGGCTAGCTAGAGGTAAAAAACATTTTTGGCTCTGAGGATTGAACCTAGGGTCTTGTGCTTGCTAGGCAATTACTCTACCATTTGACCTATGCCATCGGCTCTTTTTTGTTTTCCTAACTTTATTTATTAAACAGTGTTGCTACCATGGCACAGTCTAGCCTCAAAGTTGCATTCCTCCTGCTTCTGCTTCTCAGTCCTGGGGCTCTATACAGATGTGAGCTGCCACACACTTGAAAATAGGGATTCTTCTTTAGGTAGTTTAGACTTATGCAAGGCGGAACAACAAGAGCAAAACAATAGAAAGATAACAATTGTACACTTCCCATTCTGAGGTATTTCTTTCACCTGGTGGCAACTTAACCATTCTTGCATACTCTACACTTAAATATTTAAAGTTCTTTATGACCATAATTGGAACAACTTTGCCTGATGTTTCAAATTCATCCATCTTTTTCTTGGGTGGAGAGATTTGGAGCATGACCTGGCCAATACTACCCTTTTGAAAACAGTTGGAATTCTTTTTTCTCTGATGATGATGATGATGTAGCTGCACAAAGAAGTTACAATTCCCTAAGTTGGGTTATGAGTACAGTGCTTCTTGATGAATGTCACATCTTCTTTTCTATCTCTTCCTTTCTTCTTCCCCATTTCCCCCCTCCCATCCCTTAGCTATAATGATTACATTTGCTTTCCCTCTCTCCTTCCATTCCTGCGCCCCTTCCCTTACTTTCTGTCACCCCCAAATATGTGGAAACAGGAATACCTGGAAAACAACCAGTTCACACAGACAGGACAGTGGGAAGGTTGTCAGCTGGGAAGTGGGTAAGGATCCCCCCTGCTTAAGCCAGGCTCTGTATTCACTGAGCATGCAGGCATGCCTCCATTCTCTGTGAGCAAGATCCTCAGCCTGGGTGCCCTCTTCCTATGTAGATTAAATGGAAACCATGCACTAGACCTTTTTTTTTTTTTGTTGCTAGCACTCTCTTTTTTACAATTTTTAAACATGATTGAGTTGGTGCTAATTCTATTTTTAGTCTGATGAAGTGATAACTTGTTACTTCAAAACAGAAATTCTAGACCGAGATGTAGCTCTGTGGCAAGGCTCTTGCCTGCGAAGTGCAACGTCCTGGATTTGTTTTCCAATACCAAAACACAACCAACAACAACAAATTCACAAAACAAAAATAGCTCAAAACAAACAAAACAGGGAGCCTGAGTCTTGCGATTTCCAGATGAAGGGCCTGGCATTCCTCAGTCATGGCATGGTTATGACACAAACAATTCAGTCCTGAAAACATTTAACAAATGCCTGCTCCTCTGAAGACTGGAGAGGATGTGGTGGAGATAGAAGCATGAAAGAAGGCTCTTCCCTTCACAAATGGAGATTCCATCCACCAGATTCACCACCTAAGGACCTGACCCCAGCAACTCCCAGAGCAAGCACGGCAAGACCACAGAAGTCCACCAAGTTTATGGTGCCTGAGACATTCACATTCCTCCCCTACTGTGGGATTTTATACTCTCATCCATTTAGCTTGTCTTGCTTTTATGTGAAATCAGATGTGAATCCAAGAGGAGCCAGAGAACTCTTGGCCCCTCAATGGCCCAAAGTGGAAGCAGTTACATTTTATTAAAAATGAAGGAGCTTAGCGGAGTGTTTGAAAATAGAAATGCTACAGGAGCTCAGCAGGTCATGGTAATGCCTTCGGAGGAATTTGCTGAAGGACTGTCTTCCGTGGTAAAGATCAAAGATCAGCCACTGGAAACACAAAGGGTGCATTGCTGTTCACCTTTGCCTGGCACTGAGTCATAAATAAACAGGCATAGTGTGGGCATGAACTGGTGGTGGCTCTTTGAATTTGAGAAACAAGGAAACATACTTTTCTATGTGAAAGGAATGCTGGAGGAATATAATACATGTTTTAATGGGAGTGATACGATCCTGCAACACCAGGATTGGGTCCTTTGTCTCTATGACCTCAAGGAATGAGTCTACGGATTCAAAGGGAGAAATGGTAAAGATTTATTGAAGAAAAAGATAAACAAAGCACCTGCTAGACAGGAGGGCTTTCAAAAGGAAGGCACTGCCTGGGGTGCATTGTGCAGATGTTAATAAGGTGTCTTTAGGAAAGGGCTCTGTGAATCTCTAGCTGGACAGCTAGAGACCAGATCAGTGCTCAGAACCAAACAGAGGCTCTGCACAGCCTTCAGTTCTGTTTGTGTCCTTTAGCCTCTATGGCTGGGAGCCTGTTCTGGCAAATACCTCTGCGGTTCCATCAGTCCATTGTTCACTTGCAAGTTCACTTGACAATGGGCCATGATGTGGTTCCCAGAGGACCATATGTGCAAGTGTTCAAGACCACCCACGGTGATGTGATTTCCCAGGGACCTGCCTAGGGATGCTCAAGGCTATGGTGAGAGACACAGAACCTCTATGGGAGGGGCCATTGCCCTGATTGCTCAGCCAGGCTAATTTTCCTGATCTCAGTAGAAGTATGTCCAGAAACTAGGCTTTCTTCCCATACTTATGCAAAAATCCTCCCAGACACAGCAAATTATGAATCTTTTCTCTATACTGTGACATATATGATTCAAAAGGCATTCAAGTTGATCTGTGTGAAAGAAAATTTGTCATCTTTATCTGTTTTTCTTTTGTCTGTCAGGAAATATTAAGAGAACCAGCTTTTAAAATGAGTTTATAAAATCATAATTTCCATATATTCATTTTAATACCCCCATATAAGACAACATAGAGTGATAATCTAAAATAAATATGTAAGGGCAATTTAGAACAGAAAATATTGATGTTCTTTTATGAATGAGTTAGGAACAGAATACTAAATAAGGCTGAAAAGCTTCAGAATTCTTTCTGAGCTGTGCTTTACAAAATGTATTCCTGATGAGCAGGAAAAAGTGGATTCAACTGTTTTCAAAAATCAATGGACACATGCTTACTTGGGTGGTAGGACCTTAAAAAGATTTGACAAATAGGTGGGTAGGAAGTCTAGAAAATCTACTCACTCAAATTTCATTATGAGCGTATTTTTACATTCATGCTGTGCAGAGTTTGCTATAGAACACTATTTCTGAGATACTAATTGGCATTAAATATCTCTACAGGGTGCCATTGTCTACTGAGTTTTAAGTAAGTTAAACATGTTTAATCAATGCATTTAATGCAAAATAAGTATTATGAATTTTCAAGAAATAAACATTCGGAAAATAATTACCTGTGCTAGAATCTTCTATTGTTTTCCTTAAGTTTTTCTGTAGTAGTTTCAGAATTACAGATTTCACATCTAGGTATTGATCCATTTGAAGTGGTTTACTATACAGAGTAACAGATAAGTCTAATTTTAGTCTACAAAATGTAGATAACAGTTTTCCTAGCATCATTTGTTCAAGTGGCTGGCTTTTTTTCCTCCCGTGTATGTTTAATTAAATGGCTGTTGTTCTGTGGTTTGATTTCTGGTTTTTCTTGGTTCTATTGATATTCAAGTCTTTTTTGTGTGCCAGTACCATGATGTTTTTGCTACTAGAGCTCTGTAGTATAATTTGAAAACTAACATTGTGATATTTTCTGTATTGTTCTTTTCATTCAGGATTATTTTGACCATTCAGGGTCTTCTATGCTTCTGTTTGAATTTGGGATTGATTTTCTGTTTCTATGAAGAATGACATTGGGACTTTGATATGTATTGCAATGAATCTATTGATAGCTTTAGGCAACATGGAAATTCTTGTGATATTGATTTTGACAATCTATGAGCATGGGAGGTTTCTCTATCTTTTGATATTGTTCTCATTTCTTCCTCCAAAAGTTATAGTTTTCATTGTAGATGTTTTTACATTTCCATGGTTATGTTTTATTTTTTTTTAGGTTATTGTGAATGGAGTTATTTTCTTTACTTCTTTCTCAGTCTGTTCATTGTTGGTGTATAGAAACTACTGGTTTTTATATTTATTCTCTAGGCTACTACAAATTATTGGATCTAATTTTTTTCTGGTGTAGAATATGTAGTGTCTTTTAAGTGCAGGATTGTATCATTTGTAAATATGGATATTTTAACTCTGAATCTATTTCTTTGTTTCTCTTCTCTTATTGCTCTTATAATTTCTAGGATTCTACTACTATATTGAACAAATGTGGCAAGAGTGGACATCTCTGTATCATACCTGACTTCAGTGTATATATATTTTTTTTCTTGCTTAGTGTGATGTTGGTCATGGATTTGTCATGTTTTAAGGATATTAGAAAGTCAAATACTGCATATTTTTTGCTCATTTGTGGAATCATGAGCAATATATATCTACTATTGATATATATATAGAGAGATAGACATAGATACAGATAGATATGGATAGATACAATATGATTTAATTATGAGAGTGGGGGAGTAGGGAGAGTGGAGGGACAGAGAGACACAGGGTAAATAATACCAAATACATGATATCTGTGTATGAAGGTGGCATTAGAAATTTCACTGAAGTTCATTTTGATAAACATCATTTTATATGATCATATGCACATAGCTATTGAGCCTTTGTGCTCCTTTCCTAAGAATATCCCCCTTTGGTTTCATTGTGTGAATATTCGAACTCCCACTTAATTTATCATGTCCAAGTATAATTTTTTTTGTCTTTTACCATCCATTGTGTTAATCTGTAGATTTATAGGTTCATTCTAAGCTACAAATGAGGGAAATCATGCAACCTATGTTTCTTTGGGTCTGGTTTACTTCACTTAATAGAATTTTTTTGCAAGCATTTCCATTTCCTTACTAAGGGGCAATAGAGATTTTTTGTTATTTTACCTTTTTCTCCTCTCTTGTTGCTGTTTTTGATTTCTGTACTTTTTGTCTTGCATGTAAGTTTATGTGTTTAAGGAGGGGCATAGAAATGGTGGGACAAAGGGTGAACTAATGCAACAGCAATACTCATGAGACATTGTGTTGAAAATGAACTATACACCTTGTGAGGGAGGAATTGGGAGGGAAAAACTGGGAGAAAACAAGGAAAGAGGTGACATGTACTCATTACCTCACTTATGTTAAGTGTAGCCCCTGTGTACATTACCTTTACAATAAAAATAAATTTTAAAAATCTCATTGAAAACTGATGAGTAAGGGGTAGGAAAGACAGAGAAATAGTACCGTGGAGGGGAATATTCTGGTTAAAATACAATATGTACTTGTGTGAAACACCATAGTAAAACTCCTTGGTTTAATTAATATACACTAAAACAATGGATGGCCATAATTAATGTGTTGGGGAATGAGTACCAGAAAGAGGGGAAAGAAACAGAGAGGGAGGGGAAGGAAACAGAGAGGGTGAGGGAGGGTGAATATAATTGGTGGACATCATAGGCCTATATGAAAATAGAACAATTAAACCAGTTGAAATTGCTCTAAAGGGAAGAAGGGTCAAGGGAAAGTAATCAAAGGGTGAGTTTTGTTGGGGTGTTTCATATACATGTGTGTGTCACAATGAAGCCCCCTTTGCACAACTCATGTTTGCTAATAACAAATTTAAAAGAAATAATATACTTATTGTTTTCTAATTTTACTTATCTCTGTTTTTATATGCTTTTTTAGTTTTTTCTATTTTATTATTATTATTATTAAGGTGATATACAGAAAGGATACAGTTACATAAGTATATAATGAGTATATTTCTTTTTGGACAATGTCACCCCTTCCCTTACACTTTCTCAGATTTTCCTTCCTGTCCCCACACACAAGTTGTATACTTTAGTTCCTTTTCAACATAGTGTCTAGTGAGTACCACTGCTGCATTTTTTCCTTTTTTGTCCCCCAATTTCTGTGCCCCTCTACTACTCTCCCAAAGACAGATATAAAACAAGAGAGAAAGAAAAAAAAGAAAAACAACAACAACAACAACAACAACAACAAAACCCTTGTTCCTATTTCCTGGATATAGGTTTTTTTCCCCTGTAATATATTACTTTGAGATACAGCACCTTGGACCCAATTCTCCAATCATAGGCTTTGTGCACACTCTTTCTTCTTTCTGATGTTTGGCTTTCTATATTTTGTCCAGATAAAAATCCCAGCACATAGTCACAGAGTATCTACTAGCATTATTTCATGTGACTGATTAAGTAAAATGCTTGTGTTTGAAGCATTGCTCAAATGGAATATACATAAAGGCTAGGCTATCCTCTGATCTAGTTGAACCTGTTCTATCAGTGTGAAGAATGAATAGTAAGATATACCTGTCAAAGTGGAGAAAGTCCACAGGGAATATGAAGGTGCACTCTCATACTTCCAGTAGGGGAAATCTGGCAGGATTTGAAAACATTTAACCTAGATGCAAGAAGATTAATTTAAAAAAATCAACTACCTTTAAACATTTGAAAGCACAGCATTTGGAAGAGTAATTTCAAATGTGCCATGACAGGAACAATCTAATCTAATATATAAACCTAGCCAGGTTTCATACTTTCTTTTTGTATCAACATAAGGTGCTTTCTTATGTTTAGAATTGTTCAGGATTGCCTGTAACTGTTAAGAGTGGTATTCAGGCTTAAACAAAGCAAACATTTAGTAGGAACAATGTAAAGGAATGTTTTTATTTACAAATTGCCAAGTGACATGTTTAATAGAATGCTTTTTTACCTATTCTTCAAAATTTCTATAAAATTCAACAAAATTTCATCCTTAAATAAGAATATACATAAAGCAGAAATTTTCTATGTGTTAAGGCACAAGATTCTTATTTCAAGCAGTATGATATGTAGTGTTTGGGGTTATTTCAGAAGATGAATTTTAAGTTTATTAGTACTAGTTTGTATTTTTGTGACTAATTTGAAGAATAGAATTTTACCAGTCAGGATCTTGTCATGTGCTGTAATTCTAGGACTTGAGATACAAAAATTAAGAGTTTAAGGCCAGACTGGTCAATATAGTAAGACCTAGCCTAAAAAAAAGAATTTGTAAGTAAATGTTTCACTTTTTAAAAAAGAGAAATTGCAAATGACTTCAGCTGTCCCGGAGTTTGAACTCAGAGCTTTGTTCTTGCTAGTCAGTTTATTGCCTGAACATTGTCTTTGCCTTTTTTTCCTCTGGTATTTATTTATCTATTTTTTGCTTGTATGCTTGTACTGGAGTTTGAACTTGCTCTGCTTGCTTGGTGAGCTGGTTGCCTGTCCACAATGCTTTTACAACCATGCCTGTGGCCCTGTTTTTCCTGCTGGTTATTGTGGAAATAGAATATCACAAACTTTCTTCTTGTCTGGCTTTGAAGCATGTACCTCAGACTCCTTAGTAGCTAGGATTACAGGCTTGAACTACTTATGTCTTTCTTCTTGGGTTATTTTCCAGAGAAAAGTCTTACTTTTTTCTTGGGCCAGCCTAGATTGTGATTCTCTTATTTAGATGGCTTGATGTGCTACCATGCCAATCTTCTGTTAAGAAGGAAGTCTTGTGAACATTTCTGCCTGGCTTTTCCTAGAGCCACCCTTCTTTCAATTTAACTTCCTTCATAGCTGGGATTACAAGTTTGTTCCCCTACACCAGCTATTAGTTGAAATGTGGGTTTGTGGACATTTCACTGGGGCTGGCTTTGGAACATAGTCCTCCGATCTCCTTCTTCTGTGCAGCTAGGCTTTTGCCTGCAACTGCCACCAGTGCTCAATTATGATTCCTAACTTAATAAATGTTTTGTTAACAGCAGGACTGAAAGGGCTATGACAAAATCCTGACTATATGGAGGCAGATATAGACAATAAAATTCTATTGTTTTATATACATAATTCCAGTTGCTATTCTAATTGTATTAGTATATTTACTTTGAGATAAAATTAAAAATAGTAGTTCTCATTTATTAAAGTATTTTATCCTGCTCTAGATTAACTTGTGGCTCATGGTGGCCCTGTGGATTAAGAGCTATTATTTAGAGCCAGGTACAGGTGGCTCACGGTGTAATCCTAGTTACTCAGGAGGCTGAGATCTGAGGATCACAGTTCAAAACTAGCTACAGGAAAGTTGGTGAGACTCTAATCTTCAATAAACCACCAGAAAACTGGAAGTGGTAGAGCACTAGTCTTGAGCTGAAGAGCTGAGGGACAGAGCCCAGGCCCTGAGTTCAAGCCCCACGACCAACATAAAGCAAAGAACTATTATTTATGCAACTATTGTTATGAATGACAAAAATATGGTTAGGAAGTAAAGTCCCTTACCCAGTCAATATGGCAGAAATGTCTAGCTATTTATCAACTATCATTGTCTTTTCTTTGGGCAAAAGATGTGTCACTTGTCACAAACTCCCTTGTGGTTACGCATGAATGTGTGACACAGAGTTCTAGTTCCTGAGAGTTAGGGAGCTTGTGTGGAATGCTAGCCAGTAAAAACACTTATTTACCTTTACATAGGCTTTTGTTGTCAGTTGTGGGGCTTGAACTCAGGCTCTGGGTGCTGCCCCTGGACCTCTTTGTGCTCAAGGTTAGTGCTCTACCACTTGAGCCACAGCGGTGTCACTTCTAGTTTTTGAGTGGTTAATTGGAGAAAAGAGTCTCACTGCAATTTTTGTGCCAGGGATGGCTTCAAACTGTGATCCTCAGATTTCAGCCTTCTGAGTAAGTAGGATTACAGATGTGAGACACTGGCACCTTTTTTTTTTTAAAAAAAAATAAATCTTTCTAATTTGTGTTTCTGACTTGATTCTCCTAGCTAATTGAACAAGAGCTCATCTATAGGCTGGAGAAGTAGAGGCTGGCCAATCATGCAAGGGAGATCTGCCTGAAGGTCTCTGTCCAATAGGAGTGCCCTCAACTAGGACAGTGTCTGATCAGTCTGATGGGATGCTCATTCTTATCGTGTGTAAATATGAGACACAAAGAGAAGTAATCAGCAAACACTAGAGTAACAGATGCTGAGGGACTCACAGAGGCAGAACAGCAAGCAAAGCTCTGAAATGGAAAATGTCCCTTGTGACTGAGCTATGTGATTGTTAAAAATAGTAGCATGCAATGTATATTGAAACATATGTGGCTCATTAGCCACAGCATGTTACTGTACCAGAGCACCACCAATTCAGTTCTTGGTAAAACAATGCAAAGAATTAATGTGCCATTTTGGAGGTCCCGGCCTGAAACTTGTGTTATAGGACTAGAAGTCAAGGTGTCATCAGGTATGGTTTCCCATGTGGAAGGACCATTCCTTACCTTTTTCAGCTTATAGACGCTGTTTTCATCTTGATCCATGGCCATATAACATCTTCAAAGCTGGCAAAGGTCAGTGAAGTGCTTCTTACAATGTGATCTCTGTTTCTGCTGCTTCTGTGTCCTCCATTCAATGACTCTTGGGGAAGTATTAGATCCATCTGGATTACCTAGAGCCATCCTCTTTTGTGCCATCAGGTAACTTATTTGTAGGTTCCAGAGACACTTGGAAGCTGTGGGTAATTTGGGGGGCCATTAGTCTTCTGCCACAGTGACTATAATACAAGACTCTCCTGAAAATGCAAAAATTCATAGATTAAGTTCAATTTATTATTACTTGTAAGCATCACTTACTGATATTAAGAGGTAAGGTTTAAAGCCTTGTCTCAAGTCTTGGCTAACCTATTTAGTAATCATAGATAGACAACAGTATTTTACGTTGGTTTTCTTTTCTTTTTTCTTTTTCTTTTTTAGTTCTCAATGACATTTAACATTGGTTTTCTTAAAGCAAGATGGCCCTACCTTAAGTGGTTACAATATATCTCAAATTTGAGCATAGATGATTTCTCCAGTCCTCAGAGCTATAGAGTTTTATTCTGAGCATCATTTAAATTTGAAACAAACCATCATCAGTCATTTTTAAGTAAATATCTAATATATTGTTGTTTCTAAGACAGGCAAGAAAAAAGTGAGGATTTTGTTATACACATGGGATGCACACAACTGTCCAATACAATGTCATAGCAATAGTTTAAATAGTACAAATTCTCTAATACTATTTCTCAAGTGAGAGAATAGTTCCTTTACTGTACTTTCCTGGAAGGTACCCTTTTTGTCCAGTAACAGCTCTCAAATGATGAGGATCCCTCGAGCCTATGAATCATGATTGCTGTCTAAGATGATTTGTTCATAAACATATCAATTGATCATGTATATTTATTTCTGTTTCACTGCTAAAATGACAGAAAATAAAACAAAAATTGCTTTTTACTGAAAGGACAAAATAATAGACAAGAGAGGAAATTCAGTGTCAGAAGATGAGAAGCAAATAGAAGGCAACTGGCTCAACAGAAGTCAACACATAAGTAATTCTGTGGGGAGGCAAAGAAAGAAGAATTGTAAAGCATCCAGTAGATATTCAGAAAAGCACAGAAGTTTGATGGCCCCAGGTATTTGGGAAGCAAGCAAAAATACTACAAGGTAGATGGATTGGCTGAAGTTGACCAGCAGCTGGTCTTCCTGATCGACATCTCACTTGTTTAGTTTTGGCTCAGTGACACCAGGAATAATGGAATAACTTAACAATGACCTCAACCCAGATTCAAAAGTCAACAGAAACATGATCTCCAATCACCTAGTGTTCCCAGTCAGATTGTTAGTGTGCTATTAGTGATTATGAACAGATAGACAAGAACATTTGAGGAATGCCTCTAATATAAAACTTAGACACCAAAACCAACAGAAAAGAATTAAGATACAAGTAAGCCAAAACCCACATCTAGAAAGATTCTAAAGCTTAAGAACACAGTAATTAAGAAAACTTATGGGGAAAAAAGTATTTTTAGCCCTGGATTTTATACCTAGTAGGTTGCCAGACATTCAAGTGGCCACCATGATCTCTGACACCTGCTTTTTGTGTCCTGTGTGGCACCTAGGACTTGCTCCTAAGGGAGAAAGGATAAGTCATGAAACTTTAAAAAACATCTTATTGAAATTTTTCTCTCCTGTGGTATTGGGAAACCACATGACAATTTTTTATAGCTCAGAACACTTTCTGCAGACTACTAGCAAGCAATGGAAACCCTTGGTCTGTGTCTGAAAGGAACTGAGTTCTTTCAATTCTCCAATAACCCATGTGAACTTAGAGGCTAGTATTCCTATAGTCTATTCTCAGATGAAACTGAGACCTGAGATAACACTTTGATTACAGCTTTGATAAAAAAACCCATGGCACACAGAAAAAAATGTGTTGATTTAAACTGCTAAGTTTTGGTAATATCATTATATAGCAATATTAACGAATACACAAAGCAAAAATTATTCACCTGTGAGATAGAATGAAGATATTTTCAGACATATTGGGTCTAATCAATCTTGACTCAAACTCAAACTCCCTGCAGCTCTATATCTGTCAGAAATGGATGGAATTCAAAAGAATTTAAGGCAAGAAAAACTAGAGAGTGGCAAAAATAGACAAAATATATTGTACCAGCATGTGGTAATTACGATGGGAATCTTCCATTGTGAGCAATATCAGCCAACTGATGTGGAAGAGAGAACCACACAATCTATTTTTTTGTAACATTTGGCACACTGTAGTAGGAAATAGTACACAGATAAATAATAGGTAACAAAATTCATAAAATTGAATGGATAGGAACTCAAAGTAACTCAATACAGACTAAACTGGTTGGAAGATTTGTACATATACAAATTTGTGCATATATAAAATTGCCACAATCAACAGTATTTTTAATTGCAAATGTTTTATTACTTTGTATTTATTTTTCTATCCACAGATCCATTATAGATGGTAAAAAAAAATTAACATTTAAGTCAAATGAGTAGGTGACTTAAACTTCAAAGCATGACATCGGGTTTCTTCCAGCACAGAATGAGATGTGTAGTACGATAATCTGAATGGGATTTCATTTCATACTATTTAAAGTTCTTCAAAATGTGCACATTTGCTTCAACAAATTAAATGCCAGAGAGCTACTCATTAGTTGCACACAAATCCAGTTCAGAAGGAATTCAAAATAATTAGGATAGAATATATACTTTCTATTTCCTCTACAGTGGAAAACCCTTATCATTTCAATCATCTTTGTAAAGTTGAGCTGTGCTGTCATGAAACATGAAGGCAAAGGAAGGGCAAAGACTGCTATTATGTTGTTTAGTTTTTGACATTATGGGCATTATTACTCTAAAAGAGATAATGCTTTCTTGAATGAATTGGAGTGTTAGGCAGTATATAAGAGAACACTTACCCTTACCCTGACCAGCACATTAATTGAAATGAAAACACTACACCGTGCATTAGGAGAAGTAAATAGAGTCTCTGAAGTAATTCCATCCCTATGCTAGTTAATTCCTTTTTTTGTAAAGTTAGATCTCTACCTCATTGCCTGGCATTAATGAATTTTCTAGTAATATAAAGAGCAGAAGAGAAATAAAGACTAGCGTCTAAATGAATGGAAAAGCCAGCAGGCCACTAAAGGGAAGAGGTGAGTTTGTAAGCTCTTTCTAATAGTTCTCACTTAGCAAGATGCAGCCAGGTGAATGCAAGGCTTAGTATGGAAGAGCCATTGTTACTGCTGTGTAGATATTAGATAGGTTGGGGAAGAAGGAAGGTGGTTTCCTCGACTGGTAACACAAGGGCTTTTATTCAGTTCCAGCAACTCACTTGTGCTATCCAGAATTTATACAATCTGTTTATACCCAAATGACTTCAGTGTACTAGTACAGAAAATGTTGAAAACAATTCACCCTATTGATAAACAATGCTAACATTATATTAATTGCATCAATTATAGGAAATAAATTATATATCTCATGATATTGTAGCATATTATATTATTTATATTATTGCTTAGCTAATATTCTTGCTGGCATCTTATAAACTCAAAGTTCAGATCTCAACAGGGATGATCAACCATCCTACTCTGCTTAGAAATTTCCATTTTCAACACTGAAAGTCCTGTACCCCAGGAAACCTCTGGGTCCTAGGAAAACCACAGCAGTTGCCCATTCTGAAGTACACTCTAAAGCTCTAGTTCTAGCAGGACCATATAATTCAGGTGACAGTAAATTGTGAAATTAAGAATATTGGAGAGCTGGGCACCAGGTGGCTCACGCCTGTAATCCTAGCTACTCAGGAGGCTGAGATCTGAGGATCGTAGTTCAAAGCCAGCCCAAGAAGGAAAGTCTGTGAGACTATCTCCAATTAACCACACGAAAACCAGAAATGGTGTTGTGGCTAAGTGGTAGAGCACTAGCCTGGAGCTCAGGGACTGTGCTCAGGCCCAGAATTCAAGCCCCATGACAGACCAGAAAAAAAAATAAGAATATTGGAGAATATTTTTCTGGAAGATCTTTATTTCCATTCTAGTCACCTTCATTTCACTCTTGCTACACACTGACAAGGATACTTTTCCACACTTTTCTCTTATTTAGAAATTCTTCTCCTAGGATTTTGAAGTGAAACAAAAATCTGTATCTATAGCTATATATGTATATATGTGTGTGTGTGTGTGTGTGTGTGTGTGTGTGTGTATGTATCTATGTATCTCTCTACATAGCTTATGCATAATTATTTATAATAAAATTGCAAATCTTTACAACTTTAGCATGGGGGAGGAATGGGGTGTGGGGGGATGGAGATGGTTAGGGATGGGAAGGGGAAACAAAGGAGGAGGTAACAATGCTTGATAAGAAATGTACTCATTACCTTGTTCATGTAATTGTAACCCCTCTGTACGGTATTTTCACAATAAAATAAATAAATAAATAAAAATTAAAAATAAAATTTCAAATCAATAGATTATATGTATATATAGAAAGCATATAAAACCAGTTCAAGTTTTACAAGCTACCTGATGACTTCTATATTAGTTTTAACATGTTAACAGACATAACATTGTAATATGTACAGAAAATTAAACTAGAAGGAGATGTCTGAAAGAATCAGTAGACTTTATCTTTGACCATAATTAAAAATAAATAAGTAAATAAAAGCATATATACATATATTTTTTTCTTTTCCAAGCTATTCCTCTACCAGTTGAGCCACAGCTTGCCTTTTTGTTTTTTGGTGTTAGTTAGAAGCAACAAACTCAGTGACTTTCCTACCTGGGCTGGCTTTGAACCACAATGTTCTCAGTCCCCTGATCTGTTAGGATTATAAGCATGTGCCACTGGTAACCATCCAGGAGTTTTGCTTTTTTTATGTTAAGTGTCATATATCTTTATTTGGCTATTTTTTCTGAGCCTAGAAACATGGTCAAGCAGATAGATTGAAGTGGTTTTCTAATCATCAGGGTATCAGTGTACTACCAAACCCAGCCAAAGTTATCCCCATCATGAACCAAGAATTGAAATTTACCATTAGATTTTGCTTCTATAGCCTGTGATTTATTACTAAGGATTATATCAGAATCATTTTTGTAACTAATGTGAGAACCCATACATACAAACACAGAATACACACACACACACACACACACACACACACACACTTCTATATTCAACCAATGGAATCAAGGTCTTGGAGTAGAAGACTATAAATGTGTGTTGAAATTGCTCTAAATGTGATTCTGACACCTATCTTCTTCAACATCAATTGTTATCCAAGGCTCAGGTTTTTATTAAGACATAATGTCCCTGAAGGCTAAGATTTGGGGGTTGTTACTCATTATAGGTATCTTAGTAAACTTGAATTTGCCAGTTCTTTTCCTAGAAACAGGTTTTTGATGAAGATAGAGGGGGAGAGTGAATATCTTGGTGCATGAAGAATAATGATGAATGTCTTTAAAAACAATAAAAAGCACCCCCAACAAACATCCATCAAATGTGGTAACTAGCAGTCCCAGATATCTACACACCAACTTCTTACCTTGCATTGACAAGGTTGTGGGATTGCAAGGGTGCCTTTAACAACTCTAAAATAAAATAATTAGATGTTATTGGTGACTGAAGTTTAAAAGTCAAATTGCTCATATTCAACAATAGCTGAATATTCAATGCAGCAGCAGAAGGTAACCATTTCATTAGTGTTTTGTGCAAGACCAGTAAGTGATTCATTATCAATTACACAGCACTTATGCAGATTTGCTTTAGACTTATACCTCCAAGGCCATCCTTCCCACATTTCTTAATGTTCTTCCAGTTTTAAATGGCTGGTCTTCAAATCTGTGATGTGTTCTCATTCCACCAAGGTAGGTCAGCTCAGAAAGGAGAGGCAATTTCTGCCTCTTTTTAATGGAATGCATTTTAACTTCTTACCTGCTAGGGCCCAAAGCTAGCTCATTCTTTTGAAGAATAATGTGAGAAAGAGGCAAGTTTTCTAAGCTAAGGTGGAGGTCACAAGAGCTTTTCATCAGAGAATAATGGTTGACTCAGAACTGGCCTGGCAGTCCCTTGAAGACCTGAGAAATGCTGTGAAGCTCTGAGTGTTTGTCATGGAACAGAAAATAGTGTGGGCAGCTGTAATTTGAGCTGGAACCGTTCTGTGTTCAGAAATTTAATCCACTTTCTCACTTTAGTCTACCAAAGAATGGGGAAGGACATTTTCCTTTAAAGAACCACTTAGAAAATAGTCATTTGTGTATAAAAAGACAGAGGAGAAGGCTAATTGTTCCATAGAGCGTGTTCACTCTTCGAAGGAATTGTAATAATGAGAATAGGAAAAGGTCAGTTGGCAAGATAGTGCATGATTAAGTAAAGAATTAATCAGTTCTATTCACACTCTCCCCTTCCACCTTCCTGGTGTAGGCTGCAAAGTGACTTGTGTTAATGAAGCTAGTTAACAAAGACAAGATCAGTTGGGAAAGTCAGAGGATCATTAAGTAGGGTTATATCTGAGTTATTTGAAGATCAAACCTTCACCTGAATACATTTTGGCAATGTGTGTATGTGCTTGACCCTGATGTTTGGGGCTCATTGTTGAAATCACTACACTGGAGCTGCTTCATTAGCAGGAGTGCCCTGTTCTGTCTTCTAAGAATACATGGAGAATGCCTGCTGGTGCATGGCACTTCTGACTTCTTGTTTCTTGGTTAAATCTACACATCCATGTGAACACAGCATCCCTGGTGTGTAGGCTCTAGATGAGTTTATGTTTAATGACAGAACAGGTCTATTGAATTTCCTTGCATTATTCACACAAGTAAAATACTCTGGAAAGCCAAACAGGTGTGTGTGTGTGTGTGTATGTGTGTGTGTGTGTGTGTGCTAATACTGGGGCTTGAATTCAAAGCGTAGCTGCTTCCCATATCACTTTTTTTCTCAAGGCTGATGCCCTAATTCTTGAGCCATACCCTCACACTGTTGGCTTGGCTTTTTGGTCCTTAATTGGGGATAGTCTCACACAGACTTTCCTGGTGAAGGTGGCTTCCCCCCACAGTCCTCAGATCTCAGCCTCCTGAATAGCTTAGGATCCAGTTCCACACATTTGTAGAGGACCTTAGAGAGAGGGATGGAAAGGAACTTGTCTGTTTAACAGAGAAGAAGTTAACATAATGTTAGGGGAACACACTGTAGAACTTACGTTGTTAGGATATGTACTCAGCCAGATAGTTGCCTGTGGAATTATTGACTCATAACTTAAGAAGCTGGGTGAGATGATTAATAAAACTGAATTCAGAGAACTTCACAGTAACTTTTTAAAAAGGAAAAGGCCATGTCATGTTCATTTAATGAACCCAAAGGGTGTAGTCTTCCATAATGTGTAGGTGTTTCTCAAGACTGGCTGATAATCTTACAAGAGAATGTAAGGTTCGGATTGCTTTTGCTATTTGGGATCTTTTATTGTTCCATATGAATTTTTGGATTGCTTCTATTTCATTGAAGAATGAGATTGGGATATTAATAGGTATCACACTGAATTTGTAGATAGCCTTTGGCAATATTGTCATTTTCATGATGTTAATCCTCCCAATCCAGGAACATGGGAGTTTTTCCCACTTCTTTGGTTCTGCTTTAATTTCCTTTTTCATGTTTTTAAAATTTTCATCATAAAGGTCTTTCACTTCTTTTTAGTTAAGTAACTCCTAGTTATTTTACAAAAGGAGTTGCTACCTATTACAAAAGGAGTTGTTTACCCGATTTTAGCTACATCCTTCTCATTAGTGACATACAGAAAAGACATCGATGGATATGTGAGGGTTAATTTTATACCCTGCTACTTTGCCAAAGTTTCAGATGAGTTAGAGTAATTTGGGAGTAGAGTCCATGGAGTTGTTTAAATACAAGGTCATGTCATCTGCAAAGAGGGAAAGGTTAACTTCATCTTTCCGTATTTGGATCTCCTTTATGTTTTTATCTTGTTTTAGTGCTCTAGCCAGGCATTCTAATACTAAGTTGAAGAGGAGTGGAGAGAGCAGACATCCTTGTCTTCTTCCTGAATTTAGAGGAAATGGCCTTAGCTTTTCACCATTAAATATAATGCTGGCTTTAGGACTGCCATACACAGCCTTTATTATATTAAGGAATGATCCATGGATTCCTGTTTTTCTCCAGAGCTTTCGACATAAAGGGGTGTTGGATCTTGTCAAATGCTTTTTCTGTTTCTAATGAGATAATCATGTGGTTCTTAACCTTGCTCTTGTTGATGTGATGAATTATATTAATTGATTTGCATATATTAAGCCAGCTTTACATCCCTGAAATGAATCCTGTTTGATCATAATATATGATTTTTTGACGAGTTGTTGAAGTTGGTTGGCCAAAATATTGTTGAGAAGTTTTGCATCGATGTTCATCAAAGAAATGGTTCTATAGTTCTCTTTCTTTCATGAGTCCCTGTGTGGTTGTGGGATGAGAGTTATGATGACTTTATAGAAAGAGTTTGGTAGTGAACTTTCACTTTCAATTTCATTGAAGTGTTGAAGGAGTGTTGGTGTGAGTTCTGCCTTGAAGGCTTTGTAGAATTGAGCTGTAAATCTATCTGGTCCTGGGATTTCCTTGGGTGGGAGGACTCTTATTGCTGTTTCTATTTCCATGCTTGATATTAGTAGGTTAAGTTTGTTTAAATCATCTTGGTTTAGTTTGGGCATGTCAGTACTTGCTATATATTTATCCATTTCATCCAGAGTCTCAAACTTATTAGCACAAAGATTTGAGAGGTATTCCTTTATAATGTTCTGAATCTTGGTTGTTTCTATGGTGATGTCTCCAGTCCCATCTCAGATTTTGTTTACTTTGGTGTGTTCTCTTCTTTTTATAAGATTTACTAAGGGTCTATCAAGTTTTCGAATTTTTTTTGAAGAAACAACTCTTTTTTATTTTTATTTTATTTTTTTATTGTGAAAATAATGTACAGAGGAGTTACATTACATGAGCAAGATAATGAGTACATTTCTTATAGAGCTTTGTAGTCTCCTCCTTTGTTTCCCCTTCCCATCCCTTCCCATCCTCCTCTCAGCCCCCCACCCAATTCTCTCCGCCCCCCCCATGAAAGTTGTAAAGTTCGTTTTTGACATAAAGACTTGTACATCTCATTGTTGCAATG
>NW_012267248.1:15055477-15107364 GCF_000151885.1 Dipodomys ordii | reverse complement strand
TCCCCCACAGTATAACCCCTGCTTTCACTGTATTTGATGTTGGTATAATTTGTGGAGGGGAAGGGGAAAAACAACTCTTTGTTTTGTTGATTCTTTTTTTTGTTTTGTTTTTTTGTCGGTCATGGAGCTTGAATTCTGGGCCTGGGCACTGTCCTTGAGCTCTTCAGTTTAAGGTTAGCACTCTATCACTTGAGCCATAGTACCACTACAGTTTTCTGGTGGTTTATTGGAGATAACAGTCTCATGAGCTTTCCTGTCTGGGCTGGCTTTGAACTGTTACCCTCAGATCTCAGCCTCCTGAATAGCTAGGATTATAGGTGTGAGCCACTGGTGGCTGGGCTATTTTGTTGATTCTTTCTATGATATTTTTAAATTTCAAACTCTACTATAAAGTCATAATAATCAAAACAGCTTGCTACTGGCACAAGAACAGACCTGAGGACCAGTGGAATAGAAGTGAACACCCAGAAATGAACCCACACACCTATAGCCACCTGATCTTCAAAAAGGGAGATAAAAAAATAGACTGAAGAAAGACAGCCTCTTCAGTAAATGGTGAGGGCAAACTTGGTTAAACACCTGTAGAAAACTAAAGTTCCAACCTTATATATCACCCTGCACCAGAAATAACTCCAAATAGATCAAAGACCTCGAAGTAAAAGCAGACACCTTGAAAACATTACAGGAAGTAATAGGAGAAACTCTAGGGTTCCTTGGCACAGGCTGAAATTTTCTGAATAAAGACCCAGACACACAACAAATCAAAGAAAGTTTGGACAAATGGGATTATATGTAACTGTAGAGCTTCTACATAGCAAAGGGCATAGCTAGCAATATCAATAGAAAGCCCACAGATTGGGAGAATATCTTCACTAGGCATAAAACAGACATAGGCCTCATCTATAAAATATATTTAGAACTCAAAAAATTAAATCCCCAACAACTAATCCTCAAAGAAATAACCACCAGATTAATAAATGGGCTGAAGACTTAAAGAGAGACTTCTTTAAAGAGGAAATAAGAATGGACAATAGACAGAAATGCTCCACTTCTCTAGTCATAAAAGAAATGCAAATCAAGACAACATGGAGATTCCATCTCACCCCAGTTAGAATGGCTATAATCAAGAAATCTAATAACAACAGATGTTGGAGGGGATGTGGCCAAAAGGGATCCCTACTGCATTGTTGGTGGGAGTGTACACTTGTTCAACCACTCTGGAAAGCAGTATGGAGTTTCCAAAAGAATCCACATAGAGTTCCCCTATGACCCAGCAATCCCACTTCTGGGCATTTACCCAAACAATCACAAACAAGTCCATACTAAAGTTACCAGCACAATTATGTTTATTGCAACATTATTCAGCATAGCTAAGATATGGAATCAACCAAGATATCCCTCAGTAGATGAATGGATCAAGAAAATGTGATATATATATATATGTATATATATACATATATATATATATATATAATGGAATTATATGCCTCCTTCAGAAAGAATGATACAGACCCATTTGTTAGGAAATGGAAAGACTTGGATAAATTATATTAAGTGAACTATGCCAGACCCAAAGGAACATAGGTCCCAAGGTTTCTCTCATTTACAATAACTAGTATATGTCTAGGATAATTCTAGCAGACAAGCATAAAATATCAAAAGCTATGTACATGTGACCATATAAGAAGATGCTAAGCAAAATAAACCCCAAGAAATGGACACAATAAGTTTTTCCTTGTGGCTGTTGTTTTTAATGTATTATGTGATTTTTTTGTTTCCTTTGTATGTTCTTCTCCCTATGGTATAACCCTTGTTGTCACTGTAGTTGATTCTGGTGCCCTGAATCTTGCATACACATTTTTCTAATTTTGGGAGGGAAAGGGAAATAACATAATGCTGAAACAAGGGTACAGGCTGACACATTGTAAAATGAGACATACAAGACACAATGTTGAAAATGAACCTTACAACCTCGGGTTGGAGAGGGAGGGAGGAGTTGGGGAGGTGGGGAGGGTAGGGACAGTAGGGAAAAAACAAAGGAAGGGGTAATAATGCTCCATAGGAAATGTACTCATTATCTTACTCATGTAACTGTAACCCCTCTTGTACAGTAGCTTTACAATAAAAATACATTTAAAACATTAAAAAATAGAATGTAAGGCTGACTTTGTTAGCATTATCTTAGGCTTCATGCCTGGATGAACTTTTCTGAGGTGTAGAGCCTTCAAGTACACAAAGCTGTGCTGCTATTGGCCTTGATTAGTTCTGCCCATATGTTATTTTGTGCTGTGACTTCAAAATTTTCTGATGTAAGAACTCAAAGCTGTGTGTACCTCCATTTCTAGTGCTATTTGCAGTCTATTTCAACCTGAACTCCAAACCTCAGCACATAATCTAACATCTGAGCTATGTCTCTAATCCCTTTTTTGTTGTTAGTTTTGAGAGAAATTCTCACCCTTATGCTTAGTTGAACGAGACCAAGATCATTATATTTATGCTTCCTGTGTAGCTGGGATGACAAATGTGCACTACCATGCACATTGGTTGTGAAGGGATTTCACACATGTTTACCCTATTCTGGTCTTGAACTATGATTTTTCTGATCTCTACTGCCCAAGTATCTAGAAATAAAAACATAAGCCATTTTTTCCAGCAGAACTCTAGATTATGTTTCTCCATTCAAAGATCTAATGGTTAGTTCTCCAATTTTTGTAAGCAAAACTGGTAAATTTTAAATTATTCTTGAATGTTCCTTCCTTCTTTCTTCTTTCCTTTCTCCTTCCTTCCTTTCTTTCTTTCTGCCTTCCTTCCTTCTTTCTTCCTTTTTCTTTCTTCCTTCCCTTCTTCCCTTTCCTTCCCTCCCTCCTTAGGGCACTGTGAAAACTGGCTGTTGTGAGACTGTCTCAAACTGCACGAATAAAAAGAAGTAGAATGAGATTTTGCCAACAGGCCTGCTGGATGCAAGAAACAGCATGGTTAGCTAGCTTAAGGGGGTGTGCTGTAAGAGGCTTAATTTTCTTTTTCTTTTTTCCCTTTTCCTTCTTTCCTCTCTTCCTTCCTTCCTCCCTTGTCCCTCCCTCCCTTTCTCCCTCCAACCTTCCTTCCCTTCCTTCCTTCCCTTCCTCCCTTCCCTTCCTTCCCTTCCTTCCTCCCTCCCTCCTTCCTTCCTTCCTTCCTTCCTTCCTTCCTTCCCTCTCTCTCCCTTCCTTCCTTTTCTTTTGGTGCTGTTCTTAAGGCTTGGACTCCGAGCCAGGGTGCTTTCCCTGAGCTTTCTGCACTCAAAGACAGCTCTCTACAACTTGGTCATAGCTGCACTTCTGACTTTTGATGGTTAATTGGAAATAAGAGTCTCACAGACTTTTTTTTTTGCCAGGTTGGGTTCAAACCATGATCCTCAGATCTCAGCCTCCCTAGTGTCATGAGCCACTGGCTCTTGAATAATTTTTTTTTTTGGAAGAAGAATGACTGAGTTTGTGATCACTGCTTTCCTAAAGAGCATTAGAGATTTATGTTATACAAGTATAGTAAAATAGGCACCAATATCCTGCTTCTGTTTCTAGATGTACTTTTTTATTAGACAGATTTGGCTACAATGTAAGGTGCTCTGTTCTTATGGATTAGTAATGATATTTGCATTTTAACTACAGTTTTGGTAGGTAGTTTTGTGGAGGGGTAGGGAGAGACAAAGAAAGACAGAAACAAAGGGAGAGAGAGAGAGAGAGAGAGAGAGAGAAAGGGGAGGAGGAAGCCAGCACATATATGTTTCATGTGTAAAGGTGAGACTGGGAAGGAGTTAATGAGTGACAGCTTTAATAATTGCCCTTGGATTAGTGTAAGAAACCTGTTTTATTTGTACTTTAATAGCTGAAAAGCTACACAGACGACTGCTTCAATATGTACTCGTGACCTTACTTTTGTAACTGTAAGCCCCTGTACATCACCTTTACAATAAATAAAAAAGGGAAAAACATTATTAAGTATGCGAGATAGCCTTTGAAATGTTTAACAATTTCATCCAACTGTATCTTGTCTGAATAGGTCCATCAGTTGCTATGAATTTAAGCACTTTCATTATTGTGGACTCTATTTTGTCTTCCTGATTGTTTCAGATCCTGCGATGGAGGCAAATCTATACTAAAGGAGTACTAATAAAGTAGAACAACTTGAACTAAACCAAGTGAAAGAGAACATTCTCTCTTCCATCATGGCTTATATTACATTAGGAAAAGGAATGTATAAATATAGATTGGGATAATTAGAGAGAAAAATCCTAGGGAAATGTTCTTCCTTTTCTTTTATTACAGGGTAGAGTTTACCAAGGAAGGCATTTATAAACTTTTTTTCTCATACTCTTCATGGGAGACAATGTTTCATTATCAAGGAAATTGGTGGTAGTAAACTGCCCATTTCCAATTTCTTTTAAAGATAATATTCATTTCCTAACATGCTTTCATTTTGTTTTCTTTTAGAATCCTTCTTATGGGATAACTCTTTCATTTTCTGTGTGGTAAAGGGTCTTCCTTCACTGCCTAGCCATGTGCTGTTTTGGCTCTTTTTTATATGCTTGCCAGTTTACTCCCACTGTCTGTTAGTATTTAATTATCCAACTACCTCATAATTAAAATCATTCCAACTGCTTAAGAACTGTTGTCTGGCAATTTTAAACTTCTTTCTTATATATACATTACATATGAGTAACCTCTCAGGCTTTCTGGATATGTGGTTTTTAATTCTCAACTTTCCCAAAACTAATTGGTGACAGTGAACAAAAATTTGTAGCTGAATCTTTAATGAATGATTTTTTTTTCCTCCAGAAGGTGAAAAGAAATGAGAAAGGAGAACGTGATACAGAGAATTAGAATTCAAATTGCCTGGTCACAAGTCAGGGTCTATTAATTATTATGGTAACAAAACTTAAATTGTCTCATTATTATGTAACAAAAGAATGGTTGGGATTATTACAAATGGCATTTTCTTGGTTCTTGTCAGCACCGTGTACATACACAATTGAAATTGGGGGCCACTCTGCTCCTGTCCTAGTTTACATTCTCACTGTCCCTGAGGTGGTACAGTGATAGCTGTCATGCATCCAGAAACTTGGTGGTATTCTCTCTGAAGCCCATCTGTGAACCAATTTATCAGCTGGGAGGGTCACAAGTGAGCAATGTGTTAAGCGGATTTGCATGAAATAGTCTATTTTCTCCAGGCTGAGTTCACAGCCTTGTTTTTTTTTTATTTTTTCTTTTCTTTTTTCTAATCCGTTCTGGTTGCAGCACTATTTCTACAGAATATCGTTTAGTCACGTATGAGCAGATTGTAGGTCTTCAGATCTTCTACTGCTCTACCCCAAGATCCGTGTTCACCTCAGCACTGGCAGCATTCTCTTAATCACATCTGAGAAAGAATGCCCTGCTGCTCTCCTTCTTCTGGAAGCTGAGGATGGGCAATGCAAAAAGATGGCATTCAGGAGACTAAAGGTATATTATGAACTTCCACTAGACCTCATGCTTCCCTGGGGGAGAGTTTAGAAGTCTATTTTCTGTCCTTAATGTTTGTGTTCTCTCATTCTCTCTCTTTCCCTCCCTCCCTTTCTCCCTTTCTTTCTTCTTCTTTTTTCTTTCGCTTTCCTTTTCCCTCTTTTTATTTATTTCTCATTGTCTTCACATAGTTGTAAAGTTTTGCATTGTGGACAATGCAATCTGTTAGTTTATGAGAACAATTCATCTTGATAAATGTCACTCCTTCCCTCAATCCCCTCCGTCATCTATCTCAGCCTCACCCATCCCTCGTTACCTGCACCCATGTTCATTGAACATGGCATCTTACATTGAGCCCTCATTCTTGTGAACCTTCAACAGTATTTTAAAGATTATTTTTCTTCAGCTAATTTTACTCAAAGACACGAAACTACTTCAAAATGAAGAAAAATTGTTAAGTACTAAATTTTGAGGTAGAAGTAAAAACCCTTATTGACTATGCTACATAAGTGGCTAATGAGATTTGAATATCTCTCTAAAATGTAGTTCCATGTATTTCTAGAGTTGTCATTTTCAAGGACTGTCATTTAGTGAGATCTTCTCCTGGTGACCACATTTTCAGTACTTGAAACCAATGTGTCATCTTTTGTCATCGATTACATGGGAAGGATTTTTTTTTCTTACTTTGTAGGAAACAAAATGTCAGGTCAGACACAACTACTTCATGCCTAAAAGTCAATCAGGTTAGGAGTTAGACAAAGATAGTCTAGAAATTATGAAGGATGAGTAATAGTTTAGGGAAATACTATCAAGTATAGACCCTTAAGAATTCTCAAGTAAAATCATTTCCCTTGGACTATAGCATAAATATTATACAATTAGATGCTCTTTTTTTTCTTTTTTTGTTGTTGGTCATGAGGCTTGAACTCTGGGCCTGGTGTTGTCCCTTAGTTCTTCAGCTCAAGGTGAGCACTCTACCACTTGAGCCACAGCACCTTTTCCAGTTTTCTGGTGGTTTATTGGAGATAAGAGTCTTAGGCTGGCCTTGAACCATGATCCTCAGATCTCAGCCTCTGGAGTAGCTACGATTATAGGCAGAAACCACTGACACCCGGTTTAGATGCTCTTTTTTTAAAGAACTGACATTTATAAATATGGAAATGTGTTTGCTATATTTCTAGAAGATATGTTGGATACATATTCCCCATTAAAAATACTAAAAATCATGTCCTGACACACTTAAATATTGTTCCCATATTAGATTTTTTTTATTTTAAATTCCCATTGCCATAAACAGTGGTTCCAGTGGTGATGAGAGGACATTGGAATTTCAAGATTTCATCCTGACTGGATGTTTCCTGTAAACTTGGGGATAAATAAAAAAGAAACTGGACTATGTGAATTTTGGGGAACTGGAATTTAACATGACAACGAGTTTGTAAAGAATATAGTTTCTTAGTTGGGCGCCAGTGGCTCACACCTGTAATCCTATCTACTCATGAGGCTGAGGTCTGAGGATCTCGGTTCAAAGCCAGCCGGGCAGGCAAGTCTGTGAGACTCTTATCTCCAATAAACCACTAGAAAACAAGAAGTGGTACAGTGGCTCAAGTGGTACAGCGCTAGCCTTGAGCTGAAGAGCTGAGGGACAGCTCCCAGGCCCAGAGTTCAAGACCCACGACTGACAAAAAAAAAAAAGAAGAAAAAAAAAGAATATAGTTTCTTACTTATTACTACATTATGTAAACTCTGAATCATTAGATCCACATTCAAATTTTCCTTTGCTCTTCAAATCAAGTGCATTTTTTTTCTTTCCCATCATTGCAGAGCCAATGTGAGTTATTACTTTGGGCTGTCCAATTTTAGAAAATTTGTGGCTTCAACTTTTAAAAGCCCAACTTTTTCAGTATTTTTATTTATTTATTTTTAAAATTATTTTTAAGTGGTTGTACAGAGGATTTTCAATTCAACATGTCAGTTTACAAGTACAATACACCTATTCCTAAATAAAACATTAATCTACGACATTTGCTGTCTTCTTTAATGAAGTCAAATAACTTGATACTTATTCTAAGACAGTTCTCTAGGATTGTTTAAGATTCATCACCTCTAAAATCCTCCTTTACATTTTGTGCTATGGCTGTTTGTGAACTTGTCATGTTTCTAATGAAAATCTCTCTGTAGCTTTGAAGTCATTTAACAATACTTTGTATATTCCAAGGCCTATGGAACTTCTTTCTTCAGAATCATCTATGCATAATGTAGTATCTTATTCAGATGTTAGAAATGTTTTGTTCAATAACAAAAGCTACCTTTTAATTAATCATTCACAAAGGAAAGGCATGGGCCTCTAGAGAATGATGTGGGGAGAATGTGTGTCTGTGATTGAGAATGAGAAGCACTTGTGTATTTTGGAAAACCGTATTCAATATACCTCTAATTTTGTTCATAATATAAGCTTTAATCAATAGCATTCAATCAAATCTTAGCAGGTGGGAATGTGAAGAAGATAGGTATGGTACAAAGCACCTGATCTGGCTAAAAAAAGAATAAGCAGCTGCTTTCAGTGGATTAGTAACTCCAACAGAGATAGGGCTTATATGAGCTGCACATTGCTATTTTGTGCTACTAAGTTGTGATCTTTATAGCTGCCATAAATAGGATGCATGTATAAATATGTATCTGTAAGTATGTCACGAGGGAAAAATATGAATTAGAGTGTCATATCTATTTTTGACTACAGGGACAATTAATTCTCAATATGTAGAGTTTTGTTTTTCTCCAGCAACATTAGATTCTTGGGTCATCTCAGCCTAATTCCTATATACTTTGTGGACACAAATCAAGGTTACTGAGAAAGACTCAATAGGGAAGAAAATCTTCAAGAAATGAGAAAAAATCATTTGTTCAGTATAAAGTCAAATAGTGTTTAAATTTATGTTCATATATAATTTTTCTCCAGAACTCTAAAAAGGGGAATTTGTAATCAAGTTTCAGTGACTTTCTCTTTAAACCTTTCTCTTATCCCCAAATTAAGTATTCTAACCCATCACATCCTTTCTGTCTATGAGCTCTCATGTTAAGTTTCACACTTGTAAAAGTTACTCATCAATTGTGATTGGGGTATTAGGCAAGAGCAATGAGCTGAAAGTTGCAAGGCTAGAGTTAAAAAGAAGTTAGAGTTCTTTTCTATGTTTGAGAGAAAATTTGAGAGGATTTATAATGTTGTAGTCTGCAAGTTACCTTTGGTATCTGTTTAGTATATGTATGAAATTCACCATTGAGTTTGCTAATATGAAAGAGCATATTTAAAAATCACTTATTGCTTAAGAGAAATGATAATACTTATATGTAATATTCATTTCTGAACATATGTGACACAAATCTAGTGAAAGATTGTTTGACATATATTATAGAAATATGCATTCATATAAACATATGGGTAGTGTAAGAGAAAAATACTGAAAATATGACTATTTAAGTACATTTTGTACAAGTGTAAATATATTCCTGGTATCTTGGTCCAATTTGGCATTTTTCCAGTATATGTTTATTTGCAAATATCTCATTTTGGAATAATTGATTTTTTACTGATAATATATTGGGATACAATTTTAAAATGTATTTCTTTAAAATCATAATACAAACAGTTTAGGAAGAATATTTCTTTTGCATTACATTTGTTTGCAACCCTTCTTTAGGAGTCTGATAAATGAGTTGCAGTAATAATTTATACTAACTTTACTAATTACTTAAATAGAAATAATAGGAGGAGTAAGTTTATTTTTTTTAAAGATTCAATATATAATGGGCATCAAAGAGGCTAGTCATGTACACAGTGTTAAATATTGCTACAAAAGGAAATTTGTTTAGTGTAGTCTGTTGAGTTCAGATGCTTTTTCATTTTTAGCTGTGCTAGGGTTTTGAACTCAGGACATTCTGGCTATAGTTTTATTCAATAAATTGAATCACTTTGGCTCTGAAGCCTCCAGTCTGTACTCAGAACTAAGGCCACCTCATAACTACAACAATTGTGAGCTGGAGCCTGTTCTGGACATGCATTCTATTAGGAGAACTCTAACTTCCAGTAGGGAAAGGCCTAAGGAACTTTAGAGCTTGTTTATTCCAGGGGTAATATCCTAATGGACATTGTTCTTTTCAAATTAATCAATGGTTAGTCAGACCTATCTGCAACGGATATACAAGGCTAATGACTTCTTTTGTGAAAATATCTTTACCCCAGCTGAAATGTAACATGCAGTCATGCATACCACCCAAGCCCAGCCAGTTCTTAGGCTGGTCACCCACCTCTGCTGTTTCCTAATACATGCTCCCACACCTGCACCCATGTGAACACACACACACACACACACACACACACACAAACACACACACACACACAAAACACTTAACTCAGTTACTTGTAAGAAACTCTCTTGTTAATTTGAATCAAGGAGGAGTTGAGACCAAGCTGTATTTGTACAGATGGACAGGTGAACCTAGGCTGAGTGTACTAGTTTTGAATTATTGCTGTAACTACTTACCATGATCTTAACTGAAAACAACACAACTTTATGCTCACACAGTTTGAGGGTCAGAAATACAGAATAGTTCCACTAGCCCAAACTAAGGTGTCTACAGATCCACACTTCCTCTAGAGGCCTCCGGGGAAGGAATCTGCCTTCTGTCTGAGACTCCAGAATAGTATTTCTGGAATTTCTTGCTGGAGGCCCCTTTCATCTTCAGATTTCTACTTCCATTGGTTCACTTTTCTCTCTTTTATCTTCTGTTTTCCTCTTATAGAAATCCCTGTGATAATAGTGGACCCATCTGGATGATTTCAGATTATTTCTCCATTTCAGAAATCCTAAACTATCAGAAATGAAGGATCAAGGGCATTACATAAGATAATGTTTATGGGTTTGAGTCAATAGAATGAGAATTCTTGAGAGACCATCATTCATCCAACTACTGTAGTGAATGTGCACACATGCAAGTTCTAAAACTGTCAAAATGATGAGTGAGTGAAAGGCATGGGATACAGGGAACACACACACACAGAAAGACTGAGGAAAGTGAGTAGCTGTTCAGAGGAAGGAAGGCTGGCCACAGTAAAGGCTCATGGCTTGTGTTATTCCTCTCTGTCCAATTACAGACATGTGCTCCACTTCTTGCTGTTCCTGAAGGCCACAGACCAGCTTCATCTGCTGCGAACATCATGAAAATAAATCACTGCTTCAGGAGGTATCATCAGGCAAGCTCTCATACATATAAACAAAAAGGTCTGGTGACAGGAGAAGCAGATTTGCAATACTGTCTCTTAAAACGAGGTGGTAGTACTCCAGGCATGTGATTTAATAAATATTTTCTTAAAAATTGATGGTCTTTTTGTTTTAAATTTAAATGGTGACAATTTATAATTTGATGAACAGATCCCCATGGGAAAGAAAACTTGTGACCTAGCCTTTGGCCCAGACGTGAGAAAAGTCCTGGGACTTTGAAAAAGGCTTGGGAGAAGGCTTGAGACTGAAGAAAGACTTGTGTTTCAAGCTCTTTCTCATTTTCTTTGCAGCATAATGGCATAAGTTTATCATCCTTACCAGAGTGCTATGATAATCTTATGTGGATGAAAACAGAAGTCTTTGGATACCATACAGATTCTGCTCTTTCTTATAATTAACACGGGAGACTAGTTGATGCAAATTCTCAGAATTTTAGAGTACAGGAAAATTCCTAGAAATCTAAACAAAACCTCTGATAATTAACAAAGCCAGTGGTCCCATTGAGAAACCATAGTTCTATAAAAGAAGTAAGAAATGCAGATAGATGAACCCGAATGTGAGGAAAAATATAAATGATAAAAATCCAATTTGATTTGTGGTTTGCAATCATTTGGCAGAATATTGTTTATAGGTTGGGTGTATGAGAGCTTTGATTGGGTTACAAGCATGTGACTATTAGATAGACATTGTCAGTTATCTACTGTAAAGAAAATTAGTGGTTATTGAAGCTATGATTCCTTTTCATAGCAAATAAATTCCCAATGGTTCTCATTTGCCTATACTTTAAACTTGAGAGAAAATGAGAGGTATCTCGAAAATAAGATGCACGTGCTTTGTATCGGCTAGAAAGTAGAGAAGTACCTGGATATGAAGGAAATAATCTTTTTTTTCTGAAAGAAAACACTTTGTCTTTCTCTGTTCGAGAAAATAGGCATCTAGAACTTTCTCTGCAAGCCAGACACATAGTTGTAGGCATCAGCCAAAATGGGCCTTAATATGTAAAAATCTGGGATCAAAATTCTAAAGTTTACATGAAAACTCCTGACATAATCTTGGCATTGAGCAGAATGTCCAGCTGATAAAGGCTGCCAGCTGGCTTAACCACTCTCAGGGAAGGTCTGATGAAAGCAAAGCTGTTTCTCTTGTTCTGGGAGCAAGTTTATCAGCCCAAGGTTACTTCCTAGGAGAAAATCTTCACTGTATCAATACTAAGGAGATTTCAGGGTGGGAATTTATTTAGCGCGATGTAACTTTGGTTCACATAAATTACTTGCCTTCTGAAGAACAGATATTGGAAAGCATTGAAAAATCACTCCAGGATCCTGTCCTTTTTCATTGTTGTTTTTACTATAAGATGTGAAATGTAAAGCACTCTAGGAAAAAAAATATATATTGTTCCGCTCTCTTCAAGTGAATATTGTGGATGGAACATTCGTGTCTCTCAAAAATTCATATGCTGGAACATTCGCTCCACAGTGTGTGGTTATATTTGGAGAGGTCCTTTAACAGAATAATTAAGGTTAAATAAGATTATGTGAGTTGGTGCACTGGCCCACCAAGATGGATATTTCTATAAAGACACACATACACACACACTCATACACAAATCCACTTGCATTATCTCTGTTCCAAGTGAGGACACAGTGAGAAGATGCCATCTGCTACCCCAGGGGACAGAGCTCTCCAGATACCAAAGCTGCTGGTACCTTGATTTTGCCTTTTCAGCCTTCAAAACTGGGAGATGTAAGGTTCTTATTTAATAAATAAATCTCTCCCACTCCATGGTATTTTTTATTATTTTTATTTACTATTATTTTTTTATTGTGAAAATACTGTACAGAGGGGTTACAATTACATGGGCAAGATAATGAGTACATTTCTTATCAAGCATTGTAGCCTCCTCCTTTGTTTCCCCTTCCCATCCCTTCCCATCTTCCCCCCCCCCGCACCCAATTCTCCACCCCCCCACCAAAGTTGTAAAATTCGTTTTCGACATAAGGACTTGTACATCTCATTGTTGCAATGGTTCCACCTGTATCCCTATTTATTACATTAAGAAAATAAGGACCTAGCTTGCTTTCTAGGTGTGAGTAAAAGAAATAAAAAAAAAAGTAAAGTTGTAGGTTGACATGGAGTTGAAAGTTTCAGTTTACCCTATTGTTTTGTTTGTATGATTTATGCTTATTAATAATTGAAAATAAACAGGATATATTGACTTAAAATATATGGAAATAGTATGGTAAACATCAGAGACATGGTAACTGACGATGTGGACCTGAATGTTTTTGTTTGCTTATGATTTATTTATGCTTAAAAATTTACATAGTGCTTTTTCTGACCCATTTTTCTTATTAAGGAAATAGAACAAAGTGCCTGAGAAACATGCCTAGCCCCTTCAGCAAAGTCAGGAGAAATATCTAAGTTCTAGGTGCAGGAAAGCTGGGTGGTTCTATTCCATTGAGCTCTTTCTAGGAACAGAGATATCATTATTGGATTTCAGATTACCCAGGTAATATTTGTGTATTTCATGGAAGGAAAGTAGGAAACTCATATAGCCTTTTAATAAACTGATCTTCTGGAGAATGGAGCTCTGCTCATCCCTCAGCAACTCTGAGAGTTAACTCTTCTTGTGCCAGCCATCTTCTTTGGTCTCTTTATTGTTGCTCTCTTCTCTCACTCAACATTTCACCTATCATTCTTTCTTTTCTTTTTCTTGCAGGGGCACTGTTGGAACTTGAACTCGGGGTCTGGTGCTTTCCTTTAGCTTTGTCTCTACCACTTGAGCCACAGTTCCACTTCCTGTTTTTTGCTGATTAACTGGAGATACGAGTTTCATGGATTTTCCTGCCTGGGCAGGTTCAAACCATCATCCTCAAATCTCAGCCTCCTGAGTAGCTAGGATTACACATGTGAGCCACCAGTGCTTACCTAACTTTCTTAATCTCCCTTGTTTTCTTTTTTTTTTCTTTTTCTTTTTGTCTTCGAAAGAGCTAGTGTATTTCCAGTGACTGGTCTGTATGCCCACTGATTTTTGATTTTCCAGCAGTTACTTAGACTGTAGTTTGCTATCTCGAAGTATAAACCGACATTCATTTTGCAACTGGAGAAATAGAATCACTCAGTGATTATTTCTGTATTTGCTAAAATTGGTTGGTTTCATACTTTTGCACCTCAGCAGTGGGCAGTTATTTCATCCCCTGTGATATTCCTTGGTGTCTCTATAAATTGACTAACACCACACATGGCAAGGCTTCATTAGCTGTGGGTTGAAGCGCATCCAGGAAACAGGCCCCTCACTCACTCTCTTGGCTTAGAAGCCGTCATGGTGCACTGGCATGGAAACCTGGGGGTATTTCCTCCAATAACATTCAGGAGCTGTCCGAGCTGAAGAAAGCATGGCTTTCATGTTAGCTCATGCATTTTTTCCCCTGACCACCACATCAGTTAATTTCCAGAAAGATTAAACTATCCCTACATACACAAATGTTCCACATTCCCAGGCCATCTGGGGGCTTCCTGAGTTGTCACATGAGAGACCCCAGATGGATTGTAAATCCATCCCTGTGGGTAACAGAGTGCAGTCGTGCCTTGGTCCTCCTGCTTTTCCCCATGGCATCGGATGCTCTGGCCATGATGAGGTTAATTTATGTGGCTTGATGCACTTTATCATCTGTCACTTGTTCAGCCCTTACTGTGCCATCTGGTGTCTCCGAGGCAGTTTCAGGGAAGCAGCATGCATAACAAGGTATCTGCATTCGTGAATTCTTTCAAGCATTTATAGGTAATAGCTAAAAGATATTTTGAGAAGCCAGTGCCCATCTCTGCCATGGATCAACAGTAACGGGGATAATCTGACATCAGGTTCAAACAAAGCCTGCTCTATTTTGCAAGAAAACATTTCTGAATTAGTCTGCAATCACCAATATTGATGGAACCTATTTATTTCAAGACCCTGAATATCTCCATCAGGCTGAGAATATCTTACTGGGCTCTTGTGCAAATCAGTATAAGGCAGAGGCAATGGTGTACTATCAAACAGGATGGATGATGAGACAAAACAGCACATACTAGCATGGGAAATTGTTTAAATCAAAAATCCTGCAGCAAAAAGCCTAAGTGGCCCTATTATAATGATTTCATATCCACATCTCATTTCCAGCAATGTTAGGACCTCAAGAGAGAACAACAAAACATTAAGTAGATAAAACCAAGAGAACAGGTAGAGAATATACTCAGAAAAAAGAGGATGTTACAATCATTTAGAGCGGATTGCCCTGCTGTCTGTCCAGCAGGCTGTGGGTGATGTGCTACTAAGCCATGCCATGAAAAGAGCTGGGATGGGGATTTATTACTTATATACATACATGTATATATATATATACACATATATATATATATAGATATACATATACATATATATGAGTAATAAAATATACATACACACAGAGGAGAAAAGAGAAGAAAATCAGGACACATTCTGAAAGGCACAATTGCAGTGAATGGCAAGGTTCTTGAATGAAATTGGTGTTATGCCCAGTTCTGAAGGAGTGAAGAATAAGCCTTAGGAAGGCAGCTGGAAGGTATGCAGGACACTGCAAAGGTCAAGAGGCTAAGCCAAACTGTTCAACATAGGTACAGGGTCTGTCTTGAGAGAGGGAATCACTAGAACAGAAGGAGCCCTAATTAGGGCAAGTTGTAATGCATTAGGCTGAGATGTTGGGATTTAATTTACTAGGCGCCATAGAACCAGTATGTGTTTCTAGAGAGGTAGAGAATGAAAGTAGAGCTTAAGCAGAAACTTCTTCCTTCAGCAACATGGAGTTACAATATTAGACATGGCTGAAGGCCCAGAGATCTAGTGAAGATGTCCCCTAATGCCTATAGCTGATCTGCAGCTAAGAAAACAGTAAGGTAGCTTCAGAGTATTCAGTGCCAAGCCACATCATTGTGTAAAAATAGCAATTTTCAGTCAAATAATGACTATACCAAAACCAGGAAGCCTTATCATCCCCTCCTCATTCTGTGTGTTAATGACCTCTCAGCATTCCCCATGGGTCACAGGGATAGATAAACACAAGCCAGCAGGTAGCATTTCACATAGCCCAAGTCTGGAGGGTTTCACCAAGAAGAGAGGGACAAAATTAGTCAATTAAATCAAAGTCATGTGATTTAAAACAATGCTTTGAACACTGTCCATTCAGTGTAGTAACATCTCTTGGCACTTTCAGAAAATAAATTGCATGAAATGAAAAATATAGATTTCATTGTCAGGCTTATGTGCTATTTTCATTTATTCTCCAGCTCTTTTCCAGCTATGTGAGATCAGAAATCTACTATAGCCAATCCCTTCTTCAATGCCAACATAGCCCAAGGCTTGCAAGGAAATAGAGGCTCAATAAACATCAATAAAATCATACTATGTGTGAATTTTGGGAGGGGGTTAAAGTAAACTTATCTTTTCTTTGGTCCCAGTTCTGAAAGTATAGCCTACTAATCTGCAGTGGTATGCTTGATGGGAGATCTTTATGACTTGGTGCTTCTCCTTTGCTACAATATATTCTGCTAACTATAAATATATGTATATACATATCATTGCATATGTATTTTGTGGATGCAGATTAATACACATATTGGACATTCTTGGTTGCTCTGCTCTCTTTTATTTGGTCTTTGGGGTCATCATATTTTTCTATAAAAGTTTACATAGCAAACATTTAAATCTTTTAGGGTTTCATGATTTGTCAGAACTATGTAAATCTGCTGGTACTGTATGAATTCCATTACATGCAAAATACAAACATATGGGCATGGATGAGTTTAAACTAAACTTTATTCACAAATCAGGCAGTGGTCATCTTTGGCCAGTAGATTTCAATCAGCACATCTGACTTTTTTGTATAGTATATGAGCCTTATTGTATTATTATGAGTATTTTAAGTTTCCTACTTGCCAACACTGAGTCGATATCTACTTTGCTTCTTTTTTAAATAAATACCAATTATGATCTTTGCACGCAGATTATACCACTTGTTAACTTTTGCACTGTTAACAATTAGGAAAACTGTGTCCTATCAAATTTTGCTGTTTGAGTCCCTTAAGTTATCTTTATTTTCATTTTTTTCTTCTGATACCAGGGCTTGAACTCAAGGCCTTGTGTTCTTGATAAGCTTGCTTATTCATAGCTGGAAAACTATTGCTTGACTTGTATCTCCAGCTTTTAGTAGGTTAATTGGGGGATGAAATCTCATGGATTCCTGTGAGCTGGCTTTGAACCTTGGTCCTCTACATCTCAATCTTCTGAGTAACAAAGATTACAAGTATGAGTCACCAGTCTCTGACCTCCTGGAATGTAAGATGTTATTTTTTCTACAATGATATCAGTTTTGACACATAATAACATGGCAACACACAATTAAGCTTGGCTTCATTTTTTTATGGAGCTATAATGGACTTTATGAGTTGTTTAGGATAATAGTATCTCACATATCAATAACAGTCAGTAATTAAGATTAAGTAATTAAGGAGCCTAATTGCCGACTAGTACCATGGAACCTCTCAATGTTCATTTTTCTCATATTTTCAACTTAATTGGAGAGCTAAGAGTGATGATACTTGCCAATTTCCCAGGTCAGGTTTGTAAGTAGAGAGGGAAAAACTTAGGTAATCATCGGTCATTAAACTGTCTTCTAAGAGGGGCCAAGTTTGTTTGAATCATCTACAAGAGGTTTTAATGCTAATGTGGTTACAATAATCCATTCCTTTCATCACCATTGATAAATCTGATAACAAGAGCCTTATATACATACTGTATAATGAAAACTTTAAAGAAGAAGAAAATGACGAAGAAAATGGGGCTGGAGGTTTCCTCCAGATTGTGTCTTGAGGCATATGGCCATGATAAATGTTGTCTCAGGAATTATGTGTGGTCCTTTTATCCTGTACTCATTGGTGAATATTGAATGGTTGCAGAATCCAACCCAGCTGTTTTCACTGGTGCCTTCTTTTTCTGGGTAATTGTACTTGATTCCTCTCTCCTAGAAAGAACTCTATTTATAATGCTGCCCAACTAATATATTTTTTAAAAAGCTTATTAAAATGCAAAATACTGTTCCCAAAGCAATAGTAGTTTTATTGCCTAAGATACATAAAACAGGTTGATTAAAGAATAAAGAAATAAATGTGAGAACAAACGGCAATCTCCTCTTTACAATGGGGAAAAATAAGCTTTTGCGTTTAATTACAGAGACCCACAGTGAATGGTTACCTTACCCCAAATAAATCAACAATAACAACAAAATCCCCAGTGAATATATAACTATAAAATAGTTTGACTTCCCTGGTCAAAGAGCTAACCTCTAGACAATGGAGTTAGATTTGCATGTTTTGATCCCAAACTTAGTTGCACATATTTACTGGCTTCCACTTATTAAAACACCTTGACATTGCTCATTTGAAACTTATTTATAAGCAATAAATCTGTATATATTTTCTGATAAAGAAGTCAATAATTCTAAGTCCTGGTCTTTCCAAATTAGCTATGTTGCCTTACAAATTGCCTTGACAAATTCTGCCAATCCTGAGAAGCTAATCTGTAATGTTAGATTAAAATATGGTTGAGGGCATTTTCAATTTCATTAACATTTATAGCAGTTTTAGATCATGTATCAAGTATAGCATGTATATACAGAATGTCTACTCTAAGCTGAGGGGTGCGGGAAGAGGTGGAGCTTAGGGAGGACTTCCTGAATTTATAGACTGTTAAAGGAGAAGGGTCAAACAATTCCCAAGTCTCAAAATGGAAAGAATGGTTAAAGAAAAAAGAAAGTCTAGCTGCAAAATAAATAAATCAGTTTTACACTTGATGGAAAAGTTATCATAAAAATTTAAAGCCAACTTTTGGGCTTGAGAGAGCAGAGAGGGAGAAATGTCATAATCACCCTGGTGTTTCTCTTAGCTCCTAAGAGCATGTCAAATAAACACCCCAGAGTCTGTACAAGAGCCGCTCAATAGTCTGGGTGCTGTGCAAAACAAATGTAAAGAGAACTAGTACTACACAGATATGAACTAGTCTTGGTTTCCACAATTCTTTTACCAATGGAAAGAAAAGGCAAGCATTACAATCATGTATTAGAGAAAAATGTAAAAATGAATAGCCGACTCACAAGCAGAGTAGATGGGGGCCATGATGATGGTTTTAATTTAGTCTGATCTTTTTTCCTTAACTACTATCACTGATATTTTAAATGTTATGGTAGAAAAGGACAGGGCACATGACTTTAGCCGGTAGAGGAGAAAAGGGTCTTGTACATTGTATTAACATTAAATCCCATAGCATCAGCTCTACAAGTATCATGTAATCTGTCTCTAAGGCAAAGTCAGGCTACATGAGCAAGGTCGTTGTATTTGGCGGCTCACTGTTCTGATAGCAGTGAAGGGTCCAAGAGGAAGAAGCTGCACTGAGGGCTGCTGCTACGAACATGATTGGAAATGACAGGCAATGATAATTCAGATGACCTGAATTACATGGTCTGATTTGATTCGACTAGCTCATGTTCCATCTACTCAGCAATGATATACACATTTCTAAGGAGAAATGCCTACATAGCTAATGATAACTGACTTCAACATGTTTTCTGGGCTCCGTCCCTGAGCTTTTTTGTTCAAGACTAATATTCTACCACTTGAGTCACACCCTCACTTCTGGCTTTGTGCTGCCTGGGCTGGCTTCAAATCCTCAATGCACAGATCTCAGCCTCCCAAGTAGCTAGGATTACAGGCATGAGCTACCTGTGCCTGGCTTGATTAAAATACATTTATTGAACATTTATAATAGCACTCTCTCCTGATTTCTTTGATTGGCAATAGTGGTCAGAAACCAGGATAACCACTTCATATTCATTGTATGCACTTCTTCAAGAAATTTGGTCCTCTATTTTCATCTTATCGAGTAGGTTAAGTCATGTGCTCCAGAGCACACGTAATTAGGACATGCAGGATGTGGGATGGAAATCCAGGTAGGTTTAACATCAGTGCTTTCCTTCTAACCATTCCATCATAGTGAGTTTTTCTTCTAAAATGCCACACTGTTCTCTACCTGTTTGAAGATGGGTTGAAGCAGCATAGTCCCTGAAGACAACCCTCTACCCTCAATATACTTCTGATAAAAGGGGGCTTCCACTTGGTTATGAAAGGGGTTGGGTGAGTTCAAGTGGAAAGGGGTGGACAAGTGAAGAGGAGAAGGTGGAAGAAGAATGCAATTAAGAATCCAATGCATATCCTACGAAAGGGGTGAGTTGGGAGGGGAGGGTGAGAATGTTGAAAGGATTGACATTGATCAAGATGCATTGTATTCATAAACTGCTTTGTTAAATGGCAATTTCTTTGTACAACGACTTAAAGGTAATTTAAGAAAAAAAGGCAAAAGCAAACAAAACAGAAAAGGACAGTGAATAAAATTAAAAATAAAAAAACGGGTTTCTACCAATCAAAGGTTAATAGGAGTCCTCCTGTCTAATTCCCCTCCTCTCTCCTGCATTGTTATCCTAACATTTGCAAGTTAGAGAAATCAGTTTGGCTGAGTAAAGATCAAGTTCTTATGGGAGGGAAAGTTAGAACACTGACTGGAAGTTAGTTAAAAGGAATGGCAGGTAGATGCCTCAGTACCCTAAGTAAAAGTGGGTACTGTAGTCTGGGAACCTGCCTCTATGGATTTGACCAAACAATTTAGATATTTAACTCCTGGTGCTAAAAAAATTGATGTGATAAGCAGAATAATATGAAGACATGTGGGAAGAACTGTCTTTCGTTTCCCTTATGTGCCTTTCCTCTTTTCCTGACAGTGTGTGGGGGGAGGCTTATGGTGCATTGTGGAAGAAGTAATGGCTTGTCCTTTGCTGCAGATAGAGTCTTAAGTTTATAGTTTCTCACTGCAAATGGTACTGAGTGTGACCTTCAGTGACTTGGGCCTGCTACGTTGAGAGAATGGTCTGAATTAGTTTCACCTGTGTTGGCAGACACTTCACAGGATGACTCAGACTTGGTAAAGAATGAGGAAGTTCAGTGGTTCAAGAATGGTTGTATGGAGTTAAAAATAAAAGAAAAAATACTTCAAGAAAAATAAGTTGGAAAAAGAAGACAATGTGATAGAAAGCGATCTTTATTCCTGTAAGGAGGCAATGAATGGGTCACTGGCTCAGGCACAGCCATAATTTTGGACAAAACCTATCCAAATGTGTGATTCATCATTGTCAGAAGTAGGAATTGCCTTTGCATTTCTCACCCTACATCCATATTTTATTACATCAGCTAAGCTCACAATCCTTCTTTTACCCTCTTTCTTCTATGTTTCATAAAAAATAGTGTAGGTAAGCATTTTCTTCCATGGTGGCCCCTTCAAAGAAGAGAATATACATTGCTTTTGGGGTAGGAAAGCACACAATTTCACATTGCTAGTGACATCTGTGTATCTCAGCATCTTTTCAGTGACATTGAGCTACCCAAGGACCTGCCCTTACTCACCCAGCTGTTGATTTCCTGCCAGGGCATTCTACCACATTAATCCCACTGATAGCCTGCTGTCTAGGTGAGTTTTGATCAATAAATTAAAATAATACTTACTGCCTAATATGTCTGTAGATGATCAACACATAATCCCATATTCCTAACTCTTAGCAACCTAGTTCAGCATCTATAAAGTGCAGTAAAATTTAAAAATGTTCTAATACTTTCCAATGTATCTCAGTTTCCAATAACAATTTTATAATGGAGAACAAGTATGTGATTGAAAAATAAATGGATTCATATTTAATAAAGTATAGTAACCACTAAATTAACTGCTAGAGCAAGAAGATGCTTTACATATAACTACTAAGCTTTTCAAATGTACAGCAACTGTTGGATATTGTGAAACATCTTGTCCAAACCATGTCTAGTTGACAGATGTAGCCCGTCTCTTCAGTATGACTTTATATTATCAGATAGAAGAAACCCACGTATCTAAAGTAGAAATCTATATAGATTGACTTTGTCTTCTCTTAGAAGAGTGGCTTCAGGGAATAAAATGCAGCAATATAAAAATGCATGAATATAAGATGCATTCTGAGTTGATGTGGTAGTTGTGAATACCAGAGGGATCATCTAGAATGCAAGTCACAGTTGAAGTGAAGTCTTCTTAGTTGTTGTGTCAAACTGGAATCATGTTTCTATCAGAACATGTTTCATTTAAAATATATTCATTTAAATGTTTCTATTTTCAATAGGGAAATGGATGGGTATCACAATAGAAAAGTTATATGATCTTGTAGAAGTAGAATTTTATTATATCATATTTCCAAATCTAGTAAATGATTTCTTTAAGTTATTAGATTGTCTGGATAAGCAATATTCCTATTTTCAATTAATCAGGAAAAAGATTTGAATTTAATACATACTTGGCTCAAAATGATAGCAAACAATATAACAACTGAGAAATAAATTATATCAGAACAGGGTATTAGTAAGGTGCATTTGCTCTCCACAAGTTGACCATTAGAAAAGTATTAGATTTAGCTTTGATCTAAACAGCAGAAATGTGAGACACAGACTGATTTCTACTTTAATTTTTGAAAGAAGGTGGATGAATAAGAGGAAGGCTTGAATTGTTAAGTATTTATTAACTACCAGGGGCTAGTCTTCAAATCAGGAGTATATTCTCAATGCATTTAAATAAAAAGTATTACATAATTGTTTTATAAAGTATCATCAGATATTGAAGGGCATTGAATACAACAGACTATTCTTGATGGCAAGCATATAGCTCAGTGACTGCTCTGTAATATAATACTCTTGTTGAAAAACCCTGGTTTTGTTATCTTAAATTTTGTACAAAATTTGTCATTTATTCATTTTGTGTTTGTTTCCTTTTAGTTCTGGGTCTGTTTCATGTTTTTCAAATGTTGACTAACAACATATCAATATGAGTCTTTCAAAAGCATATGTTTTATTCTCAATGGAAAAAAAGTTCAAAATATTTTTGAGTCGAAGATAAATTTTAAGTTAAGTTTAGTTCAGTGTTGTAGGGCTTAGTGTTCAGGAATTCCTGGAGGATGCAGGTATCATTTTTGTCTACCACTTCTAAATTATTCACATAAAAAGGGGAGTAATACTTTTACTGAACCCCTTTTCTGAAGTGAAAAGGGCTGTACAGAGTGTTTAATAAGAATATAATAGCTGTAGCCCTTTGTGACATCATCAAAATTTATTTGCTTGACTGAGCTGCCCACTAAACTAAGAATGCAACCCCTTCCCCATCCTAACCAGGAAGAGGTTATGACAGGTGATTATGTTACAGGGTGTGTTACTTTGGCAATGATTTATTATCTAATAAATATCTTCTAAGAGAAAGAAGAAGAAGCTTTCATAATGCCTCAGATAAAACAACTACATGCTTTAAAATTAAGTAGTTAAGTGGATATGATTTTATTACTCTTCATTCTTTGTGAAGTAAGGTATTTCAGGTTGCAAGACTTTCTTTTAGAGAAATACAAGAAAAGTAAAAGTATTAATAATGAGCTTAGAAAAAACCTATTAAAATAGGTTGACAATAGGTTTTCTGACTTTCAGTGTTCTATCTGTCCTCTTCTTTCCTGTCCTGTCTACTAGTCTCTTCTTTTCCCCTCTCCTCCCTTTTCCCTTCTCCATTCTTCTTTAATGTTTTTTAAATAATTATTTCTCTGAGAGTCTACGAAGAGGAAAAGGTGAAATATTATTATTGTTGTTGCTGCTGCTGCTGTTGTTATTTGTTAAAATAAAGTTCCTTTCATTGTTTGGTCAAAGTTCTGATCATCTGGAATGTATATGAAACTTCAGAAAAAACTTTAGTTTAGTCCCTAGTTTTCCCATATATGTTATTCCTTTGTGTGTATATGTGTGTGTGTTTGTGTGTGTGTGTGTGTGTGTCTGTGCTAGTACTGGGGCTTTAAATCAGGGCCTTTTGCTCTCACTTGGCTTTTTTTACTCAACAGGCTAGTACTCAACCACTTGATCTACTCTTCTACTTCTGGAACTTTGTTGATTAATTTGAAATGAGTCTCTTCATTTGTCTGCCTAGGCAGGCTTCAAACTGTGATTCTCAGATCTCAATCTCCTGAATAGCCAAGATAATAGATGTGATCCACCAGAGCAGACTACACCTGGTTTTTGAATTATTGTGTAGCCAGAACAAAGAAAGCAGTAAGGGTTAGGCTTATGATTTAAGTTTATTTGTCAGGCAATAAAGAAACTTTAGAAGACTTAGTAAAGACAATAAAAAGTCCAAGCAGAAGCTGGTGCCGGGGGCTCACATCTGTAACCCTAGCTTCTCAAAAGGCTGAGATCTGAGGATCACAGTTCAAAGCTGGACCAGGCAGGAAAAGTCCGTGAGACTCTTATCTCCAATAAACCACTCAGAAAACCAGAAGTGGCTCTGTGGCTCAAGTGGTAGAGCGCTAACCTTGAGCTGAAGAGCTGAGGGACAGTGCCCAGGCCCAGAGTTCAAGTCCAAAGACTGACAAAAAAAAAGCCCAAGCAGAGATTGGGGAAGATAGCAATATGGTAGTACAGATCAAGAAGCAATTATTTCAGGCTGTGATTTGGTAAAAATAAGAAGACTAGTACGGTAATGCAAGTTAAAGATAGAGAGGAGTAGGAGCCAGGTCAAGACTAAAATAGCAAAAAATAAAAACAGGCAGATGCAAAAGATCTTGTGGAATCTGTGCTTTAGGATGAGCGAAGGAAGAAAGGAAGCAGGTTAAATAAAGAAAGAATGAAATAGGCTTTGAGAATTGCATTTCAGGCTTGTGAGACAAAATGAGGAAATTGAGATTATGGAATTGGGTGTTTATTAGTGCTGAAAAATAACCAGAGCGTTGTTTAAGGAACTGGCAAGGCACTCTGCTGGTGATAAAAGTAGACATTAATTATACCAACATCAAATACAGTGAAAGCAGGGGTAATACTGTGAGGGAGGGACATACAAAGCAGCAAAGAAATCATCTTTTTTAAAAATTTTTTTATTTTATTTGTGAACATACTGTACAGAGGGGTTACAATTACATGGGAAGGATAATGCATACATTAAAGAAATCATCATATAAATATGTTAGAAACAATTGCATGAAAGCAAAAACATTTGAATCCTTATCTTGGGGTTCATTTCATCTAACATCAACTTATCTGACCTTTTCTGCTTGTCTCAGACATATACTAGTTATTGCAACTAAGGGAAACCATGGAACCTATGTTTCTTTGGTATAATTTGTGGAGGGAAAGGGAAAAAACAAGTCGTTTAAATAGGGATACAGGTGGACCCATTGCAACAATGAGATATACAAATCGTTATTTCGAAAAACGAACTTTACAACTTCGGTGGGGCGTGGGGGGCGGGGGGAGAGATGGGAAAGGATGGGAAGGGGAAACAAAGGAGGAGGCAACAATGCTTGATAAGAAATGTACTCATTATCTTGCCCATGTAATTGTAACCCCTCTGTATGGTATTTTCACAATTAAAAAAAAAGTAGGCATTAAGAAATTGAATAACATCAGAAAAGTGGTCAGAAGGCAAAGTGGTTAGAGAATAGACATAGTCACAAAGCCATACTACTAATAGTAGTCTCAAGAAAGACTTCATAAGAATAAGATTAGTGTTCTCACATTAAGAGAAGATAAAATTAGAGTCCAGGAAAGACTTAGAAGGATGGTCAGAGAAATAAAAGAATTTAAAGACTACAGTGTAGTCACCCAGGAGTAGGAGAATTTGAACTTTTTCATGCTGATGGGCAGTTCAGTATTTTAAAATATCTATATCAGTATGAGGATTACATCATAATTACTACTACAACTAAGATTTCTTTGTAGTTTATTATCTTTGATTTTCTCAAAAATTATCATTTCCAACTTAAAGTTGAGAAAACCTAAGCAGAGAGAACTTAAATGAATAAAAAGGTCATATAGCTGGCTACGGAAGAAGAAAGATCTATGTAACTATCATCATCAACTTGAAGTTCTTCAAATCTCCCTATTGAATCTTTAGTGTTTACCACTGCACCTGCAACATTGCTGATGTATTTACTGCTTTCTTACTGCTGGAGACGTTAATATAAAAACACAGCCTTTTGCCTTGATCCTAAATGGTTAATTTTAGTGCTATGGATAGTTTAGACCCCTGACCTCTATCTTGATCACTGTCCTACCTTCCCTGAAGTTATTTTATTATTTTATTCTTTTTTACATGTTTTTATTGTAAAAATACCATACAAAGGGGTTACAGTTACATGAGTAAAGTAATGAGTACATTTCCTATCAGCATTGTTGCCTCCTCCTTTGTTTTTCCCCATCATCCCTTCCCTTCCCACCTCCCCAAATCCTACCTCCCCTCACCAAGTTGTAGAGTTAATTTTCAACATAGTGTCTTGTACATCTCATTGTTATAATGGGTTAGCCTGTATCCTTATTTCAACATTTTGTTATTTCCCTTCCTCTCCCCAAATTAGAAAAATGTATCTACAAGATGCAGGGCACCGACATCAAATACAGTGAAAACAGAGGTTTTACCATGGGGGAAGAACATACAAGAGAAACAAAAAAAATCACATAGTACATTTTAAATAGCTTTTATTCTTAACAGTTATTTTATTCATACTATCTATTGAATTGAATCTTGGTAGAGCACTCAGGCAAAACAGAATTAAAGATGGCAAATTGGGAGAAAAATGAGTTATTGAAGAAGCATAAAAATGGATGAATAAAAAGTCTGGTAGGAATGACAAAAGGGGAACAGGGATAGATAATTGGCACTCTTGAAGGAACAGTGGTTTTGTGTGAAGTTGAGATCTGAGGCAAGTTGCAGTGTAGACCACAGTTACTAACATGGAGCATTTTAAGACATTTTAATATGGGGTGAAAATGAATGAGCTAAGATGCATGAGCTGAGCTGTTGGAAACAACCTAGACAAGAAAGTTCCTGTTGTCCATGATTCAGTGCCTCATCATTACTGAAGATAAACAGGCTGCATATCACTGTGATAGGATATGAGCCTCTTGGATTTTATCTGAGGAAGGTGTAGAAACCTCATTCTGGCATCTTCTGACTCCAGAGTTGGGTATTCAAATAAGTTCATCTAGGTATAAATTCGTGGGATTTTCTTTTTTTAGGAAAAGCTATAGAATTTAGTCCCAAGCTTTGCATGTAAGAAATAACATAGGTAAATATAAGCACAGTAGGAGGGATTGCTTCTTTTCCTAAGAAAAATACTATAGCAGGTACCTACTATTCATTAATATCCTCTCCTAAAAACTTGATGAATACTTTTGTTTAGGGAAGACATTGGAGAAACATGTGTTCAGCTCAGAAGTGAGAAATGTTTTGGAATTAATCCTCAAGGTCAAAATCTCATAGGTAACTGAAGACACAGTGTAAGCTGGTGCTCTGTGTGATAGGCTCTTTTTGAGCTAAATGCCTTTATGCAACAGTAGTCTAATACATAGACTCAGAAAAAAAAATCAGAACTATTTCTCATTGCTTTGAAGGGACTTTAAATACATCCTTGAAGAGGAAGTTAGTCTACAGGTTTGGTCACTGGACTGTGGACTTTTGAAAGGTAGGAAGGATTGTCAGTAGTTCTCTGGAAATAATAATCTAACCCCAAGGAGAGCACTGCACAGGGAGAACATAATTCACCCAGGCTGTGTTTCTCTGCCCCTTTCCTGTCTCTCCCTCACCACATATGCATTCACATACCCTTTCTTCAACAAATCTTCTCCTTCCAAACTTGACATGCTTCTAAGGTGTACAGTGCACATCGGGTTGCACATAGGATCAGCAAGGTATACAACATGATTCTGCTTTAACTGGAGACCTTTCTTTAGACTCGGATTCGTTCCTGGATGCGGGAGTTAAAGAAGAAAGCAATAAAAGGAAAAAAGGAATCACATTTTCACATAACAGAGTCAACTTCCGCAGACTTCCATGTCCTTCTTCAGAGATGGCTTTCCCCCTCCGAAACTTTTGCAGTTTCTAACTATGTGGTATTACCCTCAGTAATAACCCAGTGAGAGTCAGTCTCTAACTGCCTCTTGGATTGCTAGAGAACAGAAGATAGAGTCAGACTAATAGCATACAGGAGTTCAGTGCTTTGGCTTCTTTGAAGCCTGTCAATTTTTCTTAAAATACACACGTACATGCACTGCCTTCAGTCCTTTGGCTGACTGATTAATGTGACTTTGTTCTTCTTGGCTAACATATGCCACAGTCACCTTTTTTCTAGCAGCCAAGCCCTCTGGTGTTGCTCGAGTTATACCTGCTTCTTTCCCACAAATTATTGTGATGATTAAGAAAGTTTGATGATAGATCTTTTTTTTTCATTTTTGGATTCTGGACCTCCTGTCAGATACTAGAGTCAGAAGTGGAGATTGGGGAGGGGAGCAGGAGAGGGAGCTGCAGATTTTCTGTTTCAGTGCTCCGAGTTCAAATAAAGTGTCAGGATGACTAAGTACAAGGGATTTGTGGAATGCTTTCATGTTCCCTCATTTCAAATCACTTCATAAGCAGCCTAGTAATGAGCTCAATAAATTCTGTTAGAGGGGGAAAAAAGAGCCCCATATTCGCTACAGAAAAAGTAGGTTGCTATTTTATAATTAGGCCTCTGGGCTGGTGGGAAGGAGTCTTATTTCCTGTTTGAAATCCACTTTGTTAGCTCTGTGATGTGGAGATGGCTAAATGAGTATGAAATATTATAATTAAAGACATCACAAGCTGTTTATCTTATCAGCAGTGTTTTTCCTTAAAGGCTGCTTCATTGACCACTTGTGTATTATAACTGTCTTTGTATGTGTGTGTGTGCTTTGCCAGTTGTAACCAACAGAGGTTTGTTTGGCTCCAGGGAGAAAAGAGGCGATAAGAACAGTAGCTCGACATCCAGAAGTCACGTGAGAGTTCGCTACTTCATTTCTTCTGCCTGGATGGGGCATTCTTTTTAGTAACTACACTAAGCTGTTTGTTGATAGAAATTAGTGAGTGTATAAAACCTGACTATGCTTGGTGATTGGTAGCATGTTACCAATGCTGTCCAGGGCAAGACTGTGTGAGAGGGGTGGGGTGTTTTCTTGGATACCTTGCCAAATAGTATGGTTTAGTTTTGAAGCTAGTACAGAAAATCAGTGCTGTACCACTTTGCAAAGTAAGAACTGGTTTATTAAAGAATGGTGCGAGCTGGGCACCAGTAGCTCACAACTGTAAGCCTAGCTACTCAGGAGATTGAGATCTGAGAATAGTGGTTCAAAGCCAGGCTGAGCAGGAAAGTGTGTGAGACTCTTATCTCCACTGGCTACCAAAGTAGACAGAAGTGGAGCTGTGGCTCAAGTGGTCTAGTGCTAACCTTGAGCAAAATAGCTCAGGGACAGCATCCAGGCCCCTGTGTTTAGGTCCCAGGACAAGCACTGAATGAATGAATGAATAAGATAAATAAATAAGATAAAAAGATTGGTGGAAAGCAAATGGGCAGATCTGTAATTGCCCTGTGATTTGAAAGGCTTCTATATTATGATGATCATTTGGCATGCCTATTTTCTTGATTTCATTGAAGAAAGTGAGAGGGAGAATATCTCTCTTTATAGTAGACTGAAATGATGAAAGGCCATTCTTCATCAGAACCTCCTGAAAAGTCCTTAGATAATGAGTAGCCATTTTCTTGGCAGGCCATTTGGCCAATGTAAAAGATCTAATTATATAGCCACAATACTTTGCTGTAGTCTTGGTTTCTAAAATGTCCTAGTTTTCAAAACACATAGTAAGAATCTCATGTAATTTCTCTCTCTCTCTCTTCCTCTCTCCTTTCTGTTTTCCTTTCTCTCCCTCTCTTTTTCTTGCTTTCTTTTTCTTTCTTTTTTGTGCTGGTCCTCCTCAGGCATTCAAGGTCTAGGTGCTGTTGCTGACACTCTATCACTTGAGCCACAGTTCCACTTCTGGCTTTTTGCTAGTTAATTGGAGATAGAAGTCTCACAGACTTTTCCTGTCCAGACTGTCTTTGAACCAGGATCCTCAGCTCTCAGCCTCCTGAGTAGCTAGGATTACAGGCTTGAACCATGGGTTCCAAGCTTTTGTTTATTCTTAAGACAGAATCATTATGCCTGGGTATTCTTGGTGTTGTGCCCTTAGTGAGATGATGGAGTGAGACATATTTTTCTTCTAATTTCTATCCACCCATTTTTGTTATGTATGCTTATTATCTTTATTGTTGCAGTGATATGTTCATCAATTGTATAAAATAAATATTATTCATTTTTATAGTTTTATTGTAAAGATGCTGTACAGAGGGGTTATAGTTACATGAGTAAGGTAATGACACCCATTTTGACCCTTGAATCTGAAGTCTATTCTGTACATAGCCTTCCTCTACAGTTCTGCCATTAAAATCCATTTAAGTAAGCATATAACAAAATAGTGATAACTTCACATTAGAAGTGTTAAGATATTCTGACAAGGTTTTATGTGATACCAGAGCCTCCTGTTTATAGTTGTGATCTTTGTGTACTGAAGCATGAAATCCAGTTTACATTAGGGTTCACCGGGTCCTATATCTTCAGATGCGTTTGGTAATAGATTGATGGAGTGGGGAGCTCTTTCTAATTCACTGCCCAGGGAGTAGATTTGTGTGTAATTTACACAAAAGTTACCCATGAGCTAGAGGTAGACCCCAGATATCCTCAATGTAAAGAGAACTAAATCTGTAATTATAACATTTTCCTTACCATACAGATTATCTGAATACCAGGGTTCATGAAATACCCTCAGGAAGAAATAAGCTGACATTTCTCATCTACATAATTATTACATAGACACTTCTATTGTTTACATAAGGTGCTCACAAGTTAGTCATTGAACAACTCATTTTCTGAAACAAAGGATGTCAAGCTTTCTTCATAAAAAACCAGACATGCAGTCTTTTAGGATTTACAATGTTGTTACAACTGTCCTTCTGCTGTGGGAGCTTGGAGCCACCCATGGACAGTAGATGAATGAATGAGCATGGCTTTGCTCCTACAGTACTGAAACTTCCCAAACTTTGCAAATGTTAACACTTAAATATATAAAAATCATTCTTAGCCTGATCGTCACACTAAAACAAGCTGCCCATTTTATTTGGCCTATGATTAGTAGTTTGCCAGTAGATTTCCTATAGTAACTTTCAAGTAAGGGCATTTTATTTTCCCTGCGGATACAGCGAGGTACAGGTCACAATTCCCCTGAATGAGAATCATTGGCTCACTGTCAGACTTTGAGACTCTGTCAGCTTGTCAATAAAAGAGAATACCACAGAGCTGAAAAAAAATTGAACCCTATTTTTCTTTAAAATTTCTACCTACTGAGTTGTTTCTAAGAAGTAAAGCCTATTAAACATTGTCACAGAAATGCCAAAGAGGATTGCTATGATTGGAGATGCACCTGTTCAGAATCATGCCATTCAACCACCCAGTTCTATTTGGTGTCATTCCATCACTAATCCATTTAGTGAATGCATATTGAGCATCTAGTTTGCAGGGTGGTCCATGAGGTGCTTAAAATGGAGGAAAGTGCAAACCATGAAGGGCTGACAGAATCTCCCTGAGAAACCCCCAGACTGAAACATTCCAGAGGCAGAGTAGAAGAGCCACAGAAGGCTCTAGCCACCCACAGACAGCCTAGCTTGTGGGTTTGCCCGTGAGCAAATGTGGCATGCAGGTGAGGAGCAGGAGAGGCGGGACTCCCAGTGACAGCACACTGTCAGCAGCAATTGAAAGCATAGCTTTCAAATGTGCACATGGAGCTTTTAGCCACAGAGACCGAGATCTTTGCAGTTCAATCTTCTCGGATGAAGGGCAGTTATACTTTATATGCATATTTGTCCATAAGCATAGACACCAATCTTGTTCTTTTCTCCTGAGAATGTTTGTATTTTTAACAAATACCTCTCTCCATCTGTAGTCTATTCATTCTTATTTTTTTCCCACCATGCTTAGTGTATTTATTTATTTGTTCCAAGAAAGCTCCTTTGCGGTGATGCCCAGTCCTCTACAGCCCCATACCCCGCACGCCCCCCACCCCCAACATAGCCACCACCTCACCCACAGGTAGAGTTTCTTCAAAGAGAAAATTTACAGTTGATCTTTGACATTTTTCTCCTCATGGAAACATTAATTGAACTGAAAAGAGAAGACTTAATTTGACTTAATATAGTCATTCTGAATTCTGGCAAGTCTTTACAGAAATAAAATGCCTTGAGAAGGGGAAAAATATGCGGACTCCAAAGTGCCAAAACATCTGGATGAAATATGAAACATGAAAAATGCAGTCAACTGTCCAGATATGCAGTCTGCTAGATGACAAGTCTGTTGTATTTACTAATTTAGCTGCCTGAAAACCTACATTAAAGTCAAACTAGAGTAAAGCAGTGACAAAAATGGATTAATTATACATAACATTTATACAGCTCTTTGCATTTTCAAGGATTTCCCCCACATATTGTATTTTACTTGGCTCCTATGACTAACTACAGACAGCAGTGTTAAGATCAATCCTGCTTTATAGATGCTACCTAAAAGTCACCTGTCTCAGCTTCACTGGCTAAGTCTAGACAGGGATTGAAATATTCATAGAAGAATTTAACGTTATAACTAGCTACAGCATCCTATGTTTTTATTTGATAAAATCACGCCAAGGCTGCCCTTTGCTCCCATGTGAACGTGTTTAAGAAAGCTTCAGTGCAGATGCCTCTGTGTTTGATGAATGGTTAATATCTACGTTTTTGCAGCCAGCCTTTTCCTCTTCCCACCAGCTCTCTGTTGCCCTAGCCCTCTAAATGTAGAATTCTGGGCCAAGATTTTTCTGGCTGCTGCCCCTTGCTGTTCTTTCCCAAGAATTTCGATGATACAGAAAGTTGTTTAAAGTGTCTGATTATCAAAACACTCAGCAAAGCAAAATGACTGAGACAACATTAGTCAGACCCACCTTTTGCACTGAATGTAATCACTTATTGTGGTAGACAGATGTATAATTAATATTAGTACTAATAAGACAGATAAAAACTTCATGTCTGATGTGATTCTGCCGATCATTTAACATGGTACATCTTGAAAAGGACATGGATCATAGATCTGGTTAGTGGACTGTGGGAGAAACCAAAGTGAATCTGATCTCAGCCCCATCAAGATAGGCTCCCCTTTGCGTCTTGCAGTCTAGTGTGAGAATGTTGATTTTTAAAGGAGTGGGAGACATGTGGTGATGTCTATTTGCTTTCCAAATTTTGAATAAATATTTACCTAGAGGAAATGCTCCAAGACATTAAGGCAACTATTTTTTCTCACGAGCCAGAAAAGTACAGCAAACTACTCTAGCACTGCCAGAGTCCTGATTGATTAATGGAAGCATTTTAATGCATCTTCTTCAATTTCTACTGATGGAGACATCACCTAGCAGACTCTCTTCATTGCCCTACTCAAACTTAGGCAAGCAAGTTTAAAAACAAAACAAAAGGGAAAAAACCTTAACTTTTATAAAAAGGGACAAGTCAGTTCCAGGGTAAAATGCAACATAAAGATTTCACCCCATTTTAGACTCTGAGAAGCTCAAGAAATCATGGCTGCTAAAGATTTAAAATTAGAGAAGTGATATCCTTGTTAGTGTGCAGGTATTTTTCAAGGAAAGATGAGCCTATGATTCAGTCAATTATCTGATTTATATTTCAGTGGGAGATATAGAATATTGATACAGGGTCATACTATGTAGTCCAAGCCAGCATGGAACTCTCTAAATCACCATGGGTGGCCTTGAACATACAATTCTCCTACTCTGTATCTTGAATGCTGGTATTACAGGTATATACAATGTCTAGCTTCATCTGGTTGTTACATATCAATGGCTACATTAAGAACAAAAGGGTCTTTCATTGTACTTACTATCCTTAATTTACATCAGCAAATCATAGCTTGATGATGGACGCATCCACGATAGTCTGTCACATCAGGTAGGATAGAGTATGGTGAGCTATGTTCTAGTCATTATTAAACCATATGAGAGAAAAATCTAACCCACCGACAAGAATGGAGACGAGATTTTGGAAGGAAGGGAAAAGTATACACTCTTTTTTATATGCTATTTTTATTACTTATTTATTTATTTTTACCAGGGCCAGGATGCCATTCCTGAGCATTCTACTGCTCACAGTTTATAGGTAGCATTCTACTGCTTAAACCACAGACCCACTTCCGGCTTTTTGGGTGATTGATTGGACATAAGAGTCTCAAGAACTTTCTGCCCGGGCTGACTTTGCACTGCAAACCTTCAATCTCAGTCTCCTGAGTAGCTAAAGTAACAGGCGTGAGCTACCACCCACAACAAACACATATACTCTTAAGGTGGGGTTTCCAAATGCCAAAGCTACTAAATATATATTTTCTCACATTATCTGGGGACATTCTGGGGTGTGTGTGTGTGTGTGTGTGTGTGTGTGTGTGTGTGTGTGTGAGACAATTTATTTTCTCTGTTCCCCTTTTCCACGCTGACTGTGGTTTTGTATCCTGTCTTGCTCTGTCCTGTCTTGTGCCTGTTTATTGAGGGGCAAGCCTCTCAGCTGTCACTGTTCAAATCTGCAGAGGGAGCTGTTGTTATGCCCATGAGTTGTGCCTGTGTGTTTGGATCCTCATAAGCTACCATCTCCTTGGGGTCTGGCCCAATACAACCCTGGGAACTGAAGAAAGGCCATTAAGCTGAACTGGATTGCTGCTCTTGTAATTAAGCCTGCTGTACCTTTAATTCTGAACAATGGCTCTTCACTCACGTTCTTGCTGCCACCCATATGCCACCAGTCAGAGAAGCTGTCTGCTCTCACTTTCTCACAGAGGAAACTGCTTCTAAAAATTTAGTTGTCCCCTCTCCTTAGGGTCCAGGAGTATCTAGGCTATGAAATCCGTTATAGTAAGCCTCATTTCTGACTCCCAAACATTTATTTAGGAAGTAATTTGCATGGCGTAATACTCCCCTTCCAAGGATACATTTCCTTCCTTCCTTCCTTCCTTCCTTCCTTCCTTCCTTCCTTCCTTCCTTCCTTCCTTCCTTCCTTCCTTCCTTCTCTCTCGTTGGTCGTGGGGCTTGAACTCTGGGCTTGGGTGCTGTCCTTGTGCTCTCCAGATCAAGGTGAGCGCTCTGCGCTTGAGCCACAGTGCCACTTCCGGTCTTTGAGTGGTTTATTGGAGAGAAGAGTCTCACGGACTTTCCTGCCAGGGCTGGTTTTGAACCATGATCCTCAGATCTCAGCCTCCTCAGTAACTAGACTTTCAGGCGTGAGCCACCAGCGCTTGGCTTCCTTCCTAAGACCATATCTTTGTTATTGAAAAACAAAATCCAATGACTCTGCTAAGTCAGCACTCTAGACCTCCATGGACACAATGAATCTTCCAGAGAATATAGTTTAGAATCCAAACACAAGCAAGTTTGTCCAGTGAGCAGAACGTGTGCTATCTCTGCCTAAAATAGTTCTAACACAGTGTCAGCATTCGAGGTTCCCTAATTCAGCTTTAAAAGGAGATACACACTGGGTGGAACTTCTTCCAAAGGACCCTCTTGGATTTGGGTCTCTTCCCTCCTACTAACTCGTTAGGGCACTGTGAAAACTGGCTGTTGTGAGACTGTCTCAAACTGCACGAATAAAAAGAAGTAGAATGAGATTTTGCCAACAGGCCTGCTGGATGCAAGAAACAGCACGGTTAGCTAGCTTAAGGGGGTGTGCTGTAAGAGGCTTAATTTTCTTTTTCTTTTTTCCCTTTTCCTTCCTTCCTTCCTTCCTTCCTTCCTTCTTTCTTTCCTTCCTTCTTTCCTTCCTTCCTTCCTCTCCACCCTCCCTGGTCAAGTCTCCAGGGCAACTTCAAAATACTTTGGCATTTACAGCAGCCTAATATATACATGATACACACATATATATCAATGGTGTGTAAACAGAATGGCTTATAATTTCACCTCAGTCACTGCATTTCACATAAAGTATTTATATGCCTATCAAGTAGAAACTGATCGTTTTTATGTGCAAGCATCTGAAACGCTTAGCTTGAATGTTTAGAGTTGATTTTAGAATTGATCTCAGATTTCTCAGAATCTACCTGAGCACATTTTAAATGCAAAATACATATTTGTTAAATTATATTGTATAAAATTTAGAATTATTATCTGTTATTTATCTTAAACCCTTGGACTTCGAAAGAATAAATCTTCGTAAGTCAGTAATGTTTTAGTTATGAAACAAGTAGTATCCAGCCTGGACACAGTTGCTGTCTTGTTATTATTTCTCATTCTGATGCTTTTCTTATGCTGTTGGCTGTCTTATTAGTACCTCCTGTTGGGAAATATTTTTCTTTAGCATAGTATCTTAATCACCATCAAGGTGGTTTATCCAGGGTTTCCTAGTGCTCAGCATGCCCAGGAATTGTAATGTGGTAAATACCATGTGGGCAAAATAACTGCTTTTAAAAGACTCTATCAGTGCCTGCATACCCTTTCTCTGTGTTAGACATATTGATAATTTATAGGCACAGTCTCCTTTGGAAAATATGGCATCATTTATGACAAAACAGAATGATCTTTCCTTATATAATAAAGTCCTTAAAATCTATAACTAACGCTAGAGAAAGCAGGGTTTTGTCATTTCAAAGTCATTAGTCCATTTTCTACAGTGCTTTGTTTGATTAAGCCCATTAGTCTGGGTATATGGGTGAAAGCCGTTGTAACTGAATTAATATTGTATAAAGCAATTATTTTCCTTATCCGCTCTTTCATTCATTATGCTCTCCTCAATGATTATTTCACTATGAAATAGTAATTTAAAAACACAATGAGCATCCTTTTGTGAGGTACACAATATTTCAAGTTATTCTTCATGAATTTTCCAGACAATTTATATTTATATAATTATTACCAAACAATGCAAACTTATATAGTTTATTTATTTTACCTTTCCTGGTTCTTTGTAAGCTTTGAAACAGGTAACAATATTACATATCATGATATAGGATGCTAAATTGACAGTTGACAAGGTCATTAAGTATCTGGGCAATTAATTCAAGTCTGATGAACTTTGGAAAGATAATGAATGTCTTTTCTATTAAAGAATTTCTGCCATTCATCATTTTGGAGCTTTTAGGTCACAAAGCCATTTCTTTCACTTTTTTTTAAGTTGTGAAAATACTGTACAGAGGGGTTACAATTACATGGGCAAGGTAATGAGTACATTTCTTATCAAGCATTGTAGCCTCCTCCTTTGTTTCCCCTTCCCATCCCTGTCCTCCCATCTCCACCGCTCACTTCCCCCTCCACCAAAGTTGTGAAGTTCATTTTTTGACATAATGACTTGTACATCTCATTGTTGCGATGGGTCCACCTGTATTTAAACCATTTGTTTTTTTCCCTTCGCCTTCACAAATTATATCAACATCAAATACAGTGAAAGCAGGGGTTATACCGTGGAGAAGGCACATACAAAGCAACAAAGAAATCATCTTATAAATATGTTAGAAACAATTGCAAGAAAGAAAAAAAACAATTGAGTCCTTATCTTGGGGTCCATTTCACCTAGCATCAACTTATCTGACATTTCTGCTTGTCTCAGACATATACTAGATATTGCAAATAAGGGAAACCATGGGGCCTATGTTTCTCTGGGCCTGGCTTACTTCACTTCATATAATTTTTTCCAAGTTTTTCCATTTCCTAACAAATGGGGCAATGTCATTCTTTCTGTTGGAAGCATAGAATTCCATTGTGTATATACACCACATTTTCTTGATCCATTCATCTCTTTCACTTTTAACTTTTTTTTTTCCTGGAGGGCGTGGAGAGAGAAATCATAGTGGTAGGTAAAAGGTTTGCAAATGGCTAATTATTGTCAATTCCTGATTACACTAGAGGGAGTCATCCCTGATTAAGTTCTGCAGATTTTGCTTTCAAGTTCTATTGACATTCAAACAGAATGGGTTTTAAAGTCATTTGTGGTTATTACTCAATACCTTTTTGCCTAATTTCACTTCCCCATGTAGCCTATCACCCAGCAGGAAATCTTTTATGTCAAAACACTTAATTATGTCCTCCCAAAGAAGTGAAAGTTAAAAAGAAACAAAACAAACAGAAGAAAAGAAATATGGCATATTTATAGCCTCTTACACTGATTTATGATTTGTTTTTACCTGTTTGACTTAGACCTCCTGGCAGATTACAAAGGATCCCAATGAGGATGTTTTGAAGGCAAAACAAATCTAAACTCTTTTCCTTCTTCCCTTCCTCCCTTCCTTCCTTCCTTCCTTCCCTTCTTCCTTCCTTCCTTCCTCCCTCCCTTCTTCCTTCCTACCGTAGTTCCTTCCTTCCTTCCTTTGTTCCTTCCTTCTTTCCTTCCTCTCTCTTCTTTTCCTTTTTTTTTTTTTTTTAATTGTACTGGTACTGGGGCCTGTGCACTCTACCACTTGGGTTCCACTCTTGACTTTTTTTTTCTTTTGCTGGTTTATTGGCGATAAGAATCTCACAGACTTCCTTGTTCAGGGTAGAGTTAGCTTTGAACAGAAATGATTAGACTCTGGCTTCATGAGTAGCAAGGATTACAGGCATGAGTCACCAGTGCCTGGTTAAGCTATTGCTTCTCATCTTGTGCTTAGAGCCCATCACATTTGGGTCAAGGGTCTTGGGAGGATGAATCTCAGAAGGAGAGATGCTGTGACCACTGCCTATCTGGCAACACCTTGATGTATATGAAGCATATGAAAAGACTAGTGTGTGAGTGCAAGAGGATATACTAAAATCTTACCTGTGTGTGTATATATGTGTGCATTATTTGTAAGCTTGTATGTATACTTGTAGATAAAATGCAAACAAATTAAATAACAATTGAATATAGGTTACGCCATCAACATGTGAATGTGAAGCCTTACATCCTCCTAGAATCTCATCCACTAGACAATGATTGTGGCTTCATAGACACAGAGAACATATAAAGCCCACAATACCTCTTTAAACCTTTGTTACTCAATACCAGAACATTTCTACTAAAATCATTTTTCTGTTTCTGAGCCTATATCTCTTTCTATATGAGGGTCAAGGACGTGGCTATGGCTAAAAGATGAACAAAATTGTTTCAGCAAGGATTTAGACACTATCTCCACCCATGACATTAACTATCTCCTTTCTTTGCAATGTTGCACATAGTGAATTCACTATAAACTACAGAATTTCCTCCCTTCATTGTCATGGGTTTTACTTGAAGAATATATTGTTGGTTTGGATGCTACTTTTGCTGCTGACGTCCTCTCCCCTAGATTTAGAAGCACCATGTGACTAGAAAGGCCACACTTGAAGTGAATTTCTGTTTCACCTGTGAGAAGATCTAATGTATTTCATCATTAGACTCCTGTAGAAATATACAATGAAAGTAGGGGATATGGTTAGTGCCAGAGGCAAAGTACTACTAACTCATCCCAAAAGATTGCTTTTTGATTAAGGGGCTCTTGCTGTAAGGTGTTCAGCCTTTCTTACAGCTGATATGAACTGCTATTCTTGGCTGTGTAGCCTAAGTTGAACATCTGATTTTTTTTAAAGAAACTGCGATTACATTAAGGAGTTCTCATGTGAAGTATAATTCCTTGAAAATTTTCAGACAGAATTCAATAAGCAGACTGAACTTTGTGCCATGGTATTAGGCAGAAGTTCATAAAGGAGAGAGAGAGTGGTAGGGGAAATTCAACCCCAACTGTTTTGTAGATAAATAGGGACAAGCCAGAGATGACTTGGGCTAGAAATATGCCCTATCTTAAAAAGAAATGAAAGAAGATCTAATGAATAGCTGAGCTCAAAAAACAGATAACTTTGCCTTTCTTCTTATGTGCCCTGAAGAGTTAAAATAGCTTGCCCTTAATTTTGTTGAAGAAAGTGAAATGGAGTAGGGTAAGCCTAGGGCAAATATATAATTTATTGTCCAAACTAGGACACTTTGGGAGGTAAAGGTACACTGATAATAATTACATGAGATAAAAGGCATAAATCTGGCCTCTCACAGGCAACGGGGATGTTTGGTGACCCCTGAGCGGTACAATTAATAGGGCTTTATGTCCCTGGTCTTTTAGCCTTGCTGTGACCATGTGCGCACAGTAGAAACATCATTTCAATTGATGGCTTTATTTTTTTTCAAGGTTTCTGATCATAAACTCTCTCTGGTATAGGCAATCTCAATTACACTTTGTGGTGGGATAAGTTTTCTGTTCTTGGCATTCTGTTATTAGATTAACAAGCAGTTGATTGTTTCTTTTGTATATGGTCTTTTCATATTTGGCACAATTGGAATTGAAAAGAGAAAAAAAGTATTTTTAATAGGATAGCTAAGAAAAGAACATCAAAGCACCGATTTGGATTATCTTTAACTGTTAGCTATCTTTTGTTCTTCAGAGCCAGTCTATCTATATGTCCTGCCTCTTTTCTTCAGATAATGATACTGTTTGCTCATTTTCACTGTGATAGGTAGAAGACAGAAAGAAATTTGTTCTGATTGTTTTATAAAAATCCTAGTGATTTTTCTTTCACAGCAGGGCATTGTATGAGCATTTTAATACATGATCTTTCTCTAGCTTCACCATCTTCTGTAGTTCTCAAATAAAGCTTGGAATTGAAGAGATCGATTGGATGCAAGGACAGTCTTGTGCTAACATTAAGAAAATGTGTTTTTGGTTTTCATCAGCTCCGAGTTGTTTTAGATACTAGAATTGGGTCACATGTATTAAAAGTAAGACTGCATCTAAATGACAAAGTTCATTTGAGGTACAAAAATTAGAAATCAAACTAAAGTGTTGATTTTAAAAATTGTAGACATTGTGAAAATATTATGCCTGATTAAAGAGCCAAAAATCCACCAGACAAGCCAAAGATGTGGCTTTCACCACATATTAAGAATTTATAAAATTCCAGATCCTGTACTAAGGATTTTAAATAAATGATCTCATCTAATCCTTAAAGGGAGTTTTTAGGCATGATATCTATATAAGAGCTGAAAAAAGGTCTTGGAGTAAATTAATAGACCAAGTTCACTTTGAGGAGAAAATAAAAATCAGACAGATCATATTAAGAAGAGATAACTATCTCACTTTTAAAGATTTAAGTATATTTTTGTAAACAATTTCCCATTTTAATTATTATACAGAATAAGTACTTTCAACACAGGCTTTTCTCAATAAAAACAACAACAACAACAAGAGACTGGAAAGGCACTAAATGGTAACTTTAATTTCTTTGGGTTAGAGAAATCTCTTCTCTCTCTTACATGTAATGTCTTGCTTCAAGAAAGACATAGACTAGTATCTGAAGAGCAAATATACTGTTAAAAACCTGTCACTTCCTTCTCTCCTCTTGAATGGCAAATTTTTCTAAACAAGATCCAGAGAACTCCTCCTCTTTCAAAAACTGGCCAGCTTGGTTACTGCTGTCAGCACTTCAGTGCTGAATTCAACCGAATCACATCTCTCCAGCCAGAAGTCTAGAAACTGGCAACCTGACCTCTTCTGTTTTTTTTATTCCCTGCTTGAAAGAATACTGGAAAACAAAAAAAAAGTGTCCCATAAATTTCTGAATTCTATTATAGATAACAATCAACAATATACACTGACTGACGAGGTTGAGTCAGGTACATTTGGTGAATACTTTTTGGCTCCTGTTATATGGGAGAACATTTTTAGCATTTGTATAGAAGAAAAAGTTTTCATGGGCAGTTAAAGAATATTAAATTCTGCCGGCTGTTGGTGGCTCACGCCTGTAATCCTAGTTACTCAGGAGGCTAAGATCTGAGCATCATGGTTCAAAGCCAGCCTGGGCAGGAAAGTCTGAGAAACTCTTACCTCCAATAATCCACTAGAAAATGAGAAGTGGCACTGTGGCTCAAGCAATAGAGCCGTCACCTTGGGCTGAAGAGTGCAGGGATAATGCCCAAGTCCAGAATATAAGCCCATGACAAAAAAAGAATATTAATTTCTAAAGCACTTATTAATTTGTAAAGCCACCATAATAATAAATAAAATTAGCTGCAACATTTATAAACACTAGTAATGGAATTTGACATGAGTTGGACCTATCTTCAAATCTGAATTTGACTTTTACTAGCTGTGTGACCTTGGATGTGTTATTTGACTTTTCTGATCTCATTGTACATCTCTGGAAAGGGGAGGAGAAATTTCTACTTTCAAGCTTTTAGGAAAGGATTAAAAATCATGCAAGCAAGGTTCTGATATGGAGTTCTGCTTTTGTAGATTGTAAATAGTCCTACTCTCTGATTTTAAAGAATGTACTTACATTTTATTTATCAGTAAGTCCTACTAGAGAATGGCTGAAAAGCAGTAGCATTTATAACTAACTGAACTAAAAATGTGCAGAATTCTAGCTTGAGTGTGGTAGCCTATTCCACTTTATGATTTGTCTCATTTTTCCCCCTATCAGAATAAAAATGCGAGCCCGAGTGCTTCTTTATGATGAATGTGGTTCACTGCCCTTCATCATGTAAGGAGCAGAGGTGGAAACAGTATTTCATGTATCACAGTTCGATCTAGCATGTCAGCTATGCTTACTTAATAAAAGGAATCACTGTAATAAATAATATTAATGGACATTGTGTTTTAAGATGTGAAGTTGTTAGAACATTGGATAGGCAACCTCTTTTTTAAAATTTGTTCAAGCTAAATTCTATCCATTTGTGATAAGCACTTTATTTGGTTTCTGTCATATCTTTCTTAGAGAAAAGCCTTACAATGACGTGGGGAGCTAATGACACAGCCACATTATACACATAGCGAAGTGACAGGAAATATTTCTAAAAGACTGCTTTTATGAGACTGCTAATAAGCGGATGCCTGTTTTCCATTAATGCCCCAAAAACAAGTAAAGCCTGTGGCATTTCAAAGAAAACTGTTAATTACAGAATTTCTTCTATTTTATGCAGAGATTTTTTTCTGTTATCAACTATCTGTCGATGAAATGCACACAGATCTATCTTATGTGTGTCAAATATTGTTAGAGAAATTTGCTTAGTATTCTCTGGAAACTAATGCAGTGATGTTCACTAACACAATGATATTAATTAAAGCATATTAATGGATATATTCTACAGATGGAGACATTCTTAGTCTTACACTTACTTAAACTAGCAATGTAATTAATTCCTTTTATTAGACCTTGTAGTATTTATGATAAATATGGTTTCCTATTTGATGTTAGAAAATATATGTATTGAGTTTTACATATCAATAATATTGTTTTTTTTAATTTTCTGCATATGCCTTTTTGTATGTTCATGGTTCCAATAATAGGTGGGATAGAAATGCAAGGATAAAAGACAATGTTAGTTCTGCAGATGACAGAATTAGACTTGCCTTGCTGACTGGTAGGGATGTATATTTGGTTCTCTGTTGCAAGGATTGCCACACAGGAAAGCACCATCATAGGATTATAAGGCTTTTTTCAAGCTGGCTGATAAGAGACTTTTAACTCAGAATGTCTAGGTACTGCAATGCTTTCTCGTCACGGTTGCTAAAAACACACTGCCTTTTGTCAGGCTACAGAATGTTTTAATTCCCAATGCAAATCTGGGTGACATGTTTGTTACGCTAGCAGATATACCTGACAGATCCTATTCTCTGTTTTCCAGAAGAAAAAAAAAAAACCACTTGGAAGCACGTTGGTGGGATATCAATCCTTTTATGTGAGCATGCCTTTTAGTAATTGGGAAAAACCGTTTCAAACAGAGTCGATTCGATATAAAACTACCTTGCAAAGTGCTGTTTGTATAATTCCTAGGGTGAGATCATTTTTGCAGACCTCATTCTTCGTTCTAAGAACAGTTTTATGGTTTGCATGAGGCATAAATAAGAATAAGGTGAATAAAAATAAAGCTTTCATCCTACCTTTTGTTAACCTTTAGGAATATATTCATTGAGCTTTTTAGTTACTTCCAACACACATACACACAATATGTAAAGAATTATGGTACATGCATCCAAATAGTCTATAAAACAGAACAATTACATACACAAGTTTCTGAGACCATAAATCATAGCTGCTCATAAAAATATTCTCAAGTACATTCAATATCCTGTGCAAAAAATATATGTTAAGAAAGCTTCCTCAAGAGTTAAGCTCCATCTTTTATGTATAATGAGATATACATCGCCTATAGCCATCAGAACAAAAGTTCAAATTCAGGTCACTTGGATGTGAGAGAATCTACCTGAAATCCATGTTGGTCATGTACTTAATAACTTTATGGGCCCAACTGTACATTCAATGTCTCCAGCTGATAAAGTTTCTTGTGCCTAAAATAAGATTTTTATTTTATATTACAGTATGTCCCAAGTTTTTAATTTCTGTTTTAGAGCTAAAGGAAAGAAAATATATTAGGTAAGCTGATTTTGAAAGTTTTTATTAGCTTTGCTTGATACACAATATATTTTCAGGGTTTCAGCTGTATCCTTAAATTCTCCTCTTTTTCAAGCCATTACATCTCTCACTTGCTTTTGTTTCATTCTTGTGTGTCTTTATTTTGAATTGACTGTCTTGTCTTCAATTCTGTATTTATTATCTGAGGCTATTTTATGTATGTAAATGTAGGAAGATCTAGCAGCACAAACTGTGTGGGAACAGATTAGAATAGAGCATGTATGCTTTTAATCTTTTCATTGAAAATGCAAAAAGGACGTTTGCAGCATTTTAATCTTATTTGAATAAATTGTTGTGCTGGTTCAATTAATATGTTCGAATTTCCTTGTTCAGGAACAAAATCGTGATGAAGTATTCAAATTTCTATTTGCAACCTTCACTGGGTGGCCTGTGAAAAGGAGCTGATTTTGTTTCAATTTGCAGGTGAGTAGAATCTATCTTTCTTGTGATACAGGTACCAGAAAGATTAAGCACCTTGGCTTCCTGCTCTCAGTGAGCATGTTCTTAGATTCCACAAACTTACCCAAGGATGCTGATGAATTGATTAGGGATGCTCTGCTTTATTTAGAATACTTTCAGTGCTTTGTGAGATATTAAGATGTGTTGCCTTATTCTCTTGGATCATTTTGCTACTTTATAAGATCCTTTTCTTTGTTCTATCTGATGGAGTGCTAAAGGATATCTAGGTTAATGAATTTCTATTTCAGTACCCAAACAACAATACTTACAAACCTTTGGAAGGCTCAAGCTCACACTCAGGTTCACAATAATGTTTTAGCAACCAGCACCTGCTGAAAAGGTGAGAGCCTGGGGGGTGGGGTATGGGGCGAGGGGGGAGAGGAAGGTTGCAAACAAAAACTTTAACTGTATGAGAAGCAGTTTTCCTTAGGAAAATTACGAAGAGTGCAATGCAAGCATATTTTTTTCTAATTGAATAGATTAGTTTATGCCTTTGGCACTTAAAGGCAAAGTCCTTAGATTCCCAGCCTCCTGTGTGGTAAGAATTTCCCAGGTTAATTTCTGGAAATTAAATCTAGTCCTGTTCTTCCATCCTATTTTATTCCTTTATTTCAATTCCTTTTCTCTTTCCACATATGGTTCATTTCCTGCTTTCTCTTTGTGTTCTATCCATCTTCATTTTCTTGCTCATCCTTAGCACTACTGTCTATTGAAATGGGTCCAGCTCTGATATTCCCCTCCATCTTTGTTCCTGAAGTCAAAATGAATCACAGCACTACGGGGCCCATTCAGCCCCCTTTTCTCTATGCAACCCTTAACTGACTGCTTTGAAGAACAGCTGCTTGCCTACATGTCCATCCTTCTGACAGCACTGTCATCAATTGGAGGCCAAATGTGGCATTTTCTCCTCCGGTTCTCTCCTGTCAGTCATATGCTCTTGCATAGAGGAGGCACCAAGAAGCTGGAATTAGTGTCTGTGGTTAATCCCTTGGATTTCACCCTTTGAAGAGCAAATAAGCCCTAAAATTTGGGACGAATCATTTCCCTTTTTAAAATTCATCTCCTTACTATCACTGAGATACCCCATTTCCTCTATAGAGAAGAAGACACCTATGTGTTGTAGAGTCTTCACGCTGCATCATAATATCATAGATGCTGCAGGTGCAGAATGATTTCATCAGTCTTTAGAAGAAGACAGATCAGAGGTTGAGAAATGAATTTTATTATTCAAGGGACTAACTGACAGTTTAACAAAATGATTAGCAGTAAGCTGGAACATGTGTTGTGGGGGTGTGGGGGGAGGGAAGGCAAAAGGAGGGGGTAGACAAATGCAGTGACAATGTGGATGTAGAACCATGTAAACTGAAGGGATGGGTGAGTTTGGGAGAGTTGGGGGAAAATTATGAAAGGAGTGACATTGATCAAGATGCATTATATTCACAAACTGATATGTTGAACTGAAAGTCTTTTGTGCAGCTACTTAAAATAATAAAAAATAATGTAACAATAATAATAATAAAAATGAAGAAATTTTAAGACTTTGACAGTAATTTTTCAGTGGCTAGTAGTCTCGAAAAGGGAAGAGGCGGGGAAATTTAATGTTTCAGACTGAATACCAAATAATTCCATAGGACAATGCAAATCAAGTTTGGATACTGGAAATGTAGGAATCAAAGCCTACTCAGGCATTAGGTTGTCTGTCTTGATCAAGAAGCCCTGGAAAGTAGTTCCCTTGGAAATGCTAGTGTATAAAAGGAATAGGAAGGTGAAAGGTTTGAAAGAAGAGCATTTTATAGTTTGTTCTAAGTCAGCAACACAGAGATAAAGTGCCGCTGAAATGGGATATAGTTAACACAATATTAGCTCAGGTCCTGACATTGAATTCTGGGGGAAATCATCTTATAAAAGGATTAAAAAATAGTCATTAGGATCCTAAATGACATGGTAGATGAAATGGATCACTGAGAAGAATGAATTGTGTTTTCGTTCCATATGACACATTGGCACAAGTGCATGAGACAAATTGCTTTGAGTATTTTAACATTTAACTCCAAGGTATCCAGCTTTGCTTGTGTCATATGTAAGTAGTGTTTGTTTGGTTCATTTACTGATGGAAATATTTTTTATAATCTACTGCAGTGAACAGTTTGACTGTCCTTTTTGATGAACTACTTTTCAGTTCATTTTTTGAGGTTTTTGGTATGATTAAAACCTTTTAAAATATTGCATATTGTAACAGAAGATGGTATTGAGGGAAAACGGCCAGGGTCATGATTAGATAAAGAAAAACAAAACATTCATACTCCTATCTGTATTTCTTAAACCAATTTAATGTGGGCACCAGACTATTTTGTAAAATTACAAATCTAGGAGGAAAATTACTTAGAAAAGCAAATGGAAGCTTTCAGATTCTGAAAAGAAACCCATCAGTTTACTAAAAGATGTTCATTAACTAAAGGTTGACCAGTTGCTAAGTCTACAAGGCCAAAATCAAAGATCTATTTCCAGCATTATCTGTGAACCACATTTTAGATAATGTAGCTACAAGGAATCATATCCTGTGCCTAATCTTACTACCACAGAAAGAAATCAGAGCCTTTCTCTTCTTCATATTTGGCAGTGGGGCAATGTTTTTTCTTTTTCCTTTTTTTTTGCATATGGCTTCAACATTTTTTTTTCCATGGCTGAGTTTACTAATACTTCTGTTTCAGCTCATCTCTAGGTGAGCTTCATATCCATCCTCTAGCTTCTCAGGAAATTCAAGAGTCAGCTAAAGCCAAAGAGAATTTAATGACATTGTAGGTACTTTATTTATTTATTTGCTTGTAGTATGAGTGATTGACTCAGGGCCTCCTGTTTCCAAAGCAAGCACTCTACTAATTGATCCACACTCCAGCCCTATTTGTTTTGTTTTGTTTTTAGCTAAGGTCTCATTGTAAGCAAGACTTGGCTTGGGCTGAAATCCACTTCGGTTTTTCTAAGTCCCTGAGGTTTATAGTCACTGGATTTTGTCCCCAACCCGTGGCTGAGATGGAATCTTGTGAACTATGTCTGTGCTGTCCTAGAACTGCGATTCCCTCCTATCTCTGCCTCTCAAGTAGTTAGGATTATGGTCCTGATTCACTACACCTGACTAGTGATTTTTAGTTGACAACATGGCAATGTGTCTTTATAGAGATAAATTTCCATATACTTTATACAAGCTCCATAAACAGCATCTTTGCTTAAGGGCTCTTCCAGTGATCTGTGTTCATCCAGTGAGAGGGTTCATTCCAAGACTCATGTCTCCCTTGGAACCCTCTGTCTCAGGGATTTTTCTCCCTGTACTAAAGAACTGTCATAATGTATTTGACTTACATAACACACAGTTATTGATAAATAAACATGTGTTCATCTAGAAGCATAAAGCAAATCTCATCTCACTTGATTCTAAGGATATTTTATAAAAATCAGGACAAGACTTACAATGAATAGCCATTTATTAGGCATCTAATATATCCTACACTATGAGATATGCACCAAGCAAGTAAAAGTGAATGAGACCTTTCAAAAGCATACAAAATGAAATTATCATCTGTGCTATTTGACATTGAAACAGAATAGTTACAATAAGGTGAAAAAAATAATTAAAAATACAAATCCAGATTCAGGAACTAAGGCAAAATCGGAAACTAAGGCTTAATGATCAGAGAGGAACTGCATTAATTGTTGGGGCATATGGAGGCTAATTCTTCTTCCATCACCTTCCTTTCTTTTGTACATGTTAAATGAGATAGATTGCCCTTAGAAGAGTAATTGAAAATATAGAAAGTATCTGTTTTTTGTCAGACTGTGATCTTGAAGATCACATGAAAAAAACCCCACAAAGAATAGACATCTATGATTTACCTTCATCATGATTTTTATCCTCAAATCAAAAAATAGAATCTCCTGGCTTCTTCCCTATAGATTTTTCTTTCTAGTTTGAATTTGAAAATAGCAGGGCAGTCATTATTTGTTGCTTATTTTTGAAGTAGACATAAAATAGAATGCACCTAATGTCTACATATGGAATTCTAAAATTAGTATCATGTTTAGTTGTATGGCCCTCTGAATTCTTGGGAGAGAATGGAAGAGAACAACACTAACAGGAGGGAAGAAGAAATATCTAGGAGATGAAAATGAACAATTAAGTCAGAAATGAAAAGTCACAAAAGACTTTGCCTGTCATGTCAGAAACTGTGCATTCGAATTAGCAAAGTCTCAGTGAAAGAATCAAAACAGGGCAGCTGACTGGGTGGATAAACGCAGCCTTCTTCACATTGTGGACAGAAAAGCATGGCAAACCCTAAAGCTCAGAGCCATTCAGTGTCCAGGCAAATGACTTCCCAGGACTCGACACTTCCTGGGGGGAACCACAGAACAGTGATTGAAATGCAGGGTGACAATCTTAAGTTATCAAGGAAAGGAAAAATTATGTGCAATAAGCTATGCTAATGAAGTCAGGGAAGTGTGTAATAGACTTCAGAATGCCATCAAACAGTGAACATTAGGAGAAGTGCTTTTCTGGTGATTATAGATATGCTAGTTTATAAATGTATGAATCCTCTTGTACTCTAACATGACAAGTTATGTTAGCCATTACTGAAGTCTATGATAACTTTTAATCGCCACATTAGGCCAATTTCACCTTTTAGAATGTTAAGCCCTTTGTTGATAGGGTATTTCATTCATATTTTCCTATATCACCAAAGTCAACTCTGAAATATACTTTAGGGCTCCAATAAATCTATTATGACAGTTTGTAGACCATAGCCTGCCACTACTCACCTACCTATTGGCTTTTTGTTGAATAATTTATGGCATGTCTTAGGACAGTTACTAAAACCTTCTGTGGATTAAGCTACGAAGAATAAATCCATTAATGATACCCTATATTATAGACTGCTAGGTTTCTAGGATGCTAATAGGGGAAAGTTATACAGAATTAAGGAAGGAGAAAGAAAGTCCCTGCAGGACCCAGAGAGCCTGGGGCTGGAATGCAGCCAACATTCACTTAGGGAACATCCTTGGTCAAGATGGATAGTCATGGACCTCAGTTTCTCTGCATGTAAAAAGAAAATAGGTACACAGACTCTGCAAAGCATTTACAAGTAATACTGACTGTTTTTGTAAACCATCGGTACACATGAAGAATTTAAGTAAGAAAACAGTAATTAATCAATTAAGACCCAATTTAAGGACATGTTTTTTTTGGTGGTTGTTGTTGTTTTTGTTTTTTTGGTCGGTCATGGGACTTAAACTCTGGGCCCAGGCGCTGTTCCTCAGCTCCTCAGCTCAAGGCGAGCTCTCTCCCACTTAAGTCACACACAGCACCACTTCTGGTTTTCTGGTGTTTATGGGAGATAAGAGTTCCACAGGTTTTCCTGCCCAGGCTAGCTTTGAACTGAAATTCACAGATCTTAGCCTCCTGAGTAGCTAGGATTACAGGAGTGAGCCACTGGCACCCAGCAGGACCAAAAGCTATATGAACTCCTTTTGAGAGAAGATGGATAGTAGTGAATACATCTCATCAAATATAAGCCCAGAGTTGCTGACATTATATCTTTCTTTATCTGCGAAATGAGTATCAATGGCTTTTCATTTCACTCCAAATCAACAGGCACCTATAATCTTCTGAAATGAAACAACACAGAATATTTCTCTTTTTTCTTTTTCATTTTGAACTTTTCGACATTTAAATATAAAAAGCTTTGAGTGAAGGACAAAGAAACAGAAACAGAGGATTCGTGATTTCAAACTCAATAATGGAGACCAGTGGAGTATTATATTTCTTAGAGCACAGAGGTGCCAACAAGGGATGAGGGGTGCAATGCGGAGTTGTTAACAATGATATCACTTTTTAGAACATACATTCTGTTACAACAAACTTGTTTAAAATGTTTTTCTTATTTGTCTTACCACAATTCCAAATTTTTTTATCATCAAATCTTCCTCTTGTCCTTACTTTCCATTTTCCCATAGGAACATATCCACTATTTGTGAACAATATTTGTCACCCTTATCCCCCACTGATTTCTTCAGTATAAATGCATTTTTATGTCTGCATTTCAAAAAATGGATTTTTTGACATTGATGATTAAGAAATGACAAAATGACATGTAGGCTTCTTTTCCCTGGTCAAAATGAGCAAAGTATATATTAGTAGTGACTACTTATTTTAAAATCTCTTTTTTCTATGTCTGTTGAGCTGTCTGTAATCATCAGAGTGGAAAATAACTTTGAAAGCTGAAGTTCGGTGGTGATGGGGTGGGGGTGCTGTAGTGCCTCACTATGTCAAAAAGACTGGCAGTTGGGATAGCTGCTTTTGCTAAAGACAAAAGTTTTAGTCAGTGGTGTAAAGTTCTACAGAATAGTGCAAGTCCTAGATCTGTCTGTTTGACCTGCATCTTTTCAGGTAAGTATTGTCACTTGGACAACTAGGGAGAGAGGAGGTGATTGGTTATGCGGACACAGAGAGTCTAGGAAAGAGGTGAGAAGAGACTAGGAGAGGAAAGAAAGGGTGATTAAAGAAGCATAGAGAGGAGAGGAGAGGAGAGAGAAGAGGAGAGGGAAGGGCAAGGAAGGGTGGAAAAGGTGAGAGCAGGGAGGAGGAAAACCAATTAGCAAGAAAACAGGACAGGAGATGGGAAGAGAGTGGAGGGGAGGAAAAAAGGAGAGGGGAGAAGAAAAGAGAGGAAAAACATATGTACAAGATATTGGGGAGGGGAAGGGAAATAACAAAATGCTGAAATAAGGATACATGTTGACCCATTGTAACAAGAAGATGTACAAGACACTATGTTAAAAACAAACTTTACAACTGCAGGGGTGGAGGTGGGATGAGTTAGGGAGGTCCAGAGGGAAGGGATGGTAGGGGAAAAACAAAGGAGGGGGTGACAATGCTCAACAGGAAATGTACTCATCACCTTACTCATGTAACTGTAATCTCTTTATACAATATCTTTACAATAAAAAATATTTAAAAAAAGAAGAAGAGAGAGGAAATGATGGCAGGGGTGAATAGGTAGAGGAGAGGAAAGAGAAATAGAAATAGGATGGAGGATATAAGGAAAAGAGGAAAAGTGAAGGGAGGAGAAGAAAGGAGAGGAGAAGGGGAGAAAGGAGAAAAGAGGAAAAGGAGGAGGAGGAGGAGGAGGAGGAGGAGGA
>NW_012267248.1:15032142-15055427 GCF_000151885.1 Dipodomys ordii | reverse complement strand
GAGGAGGAGGAGGAGGGGACAATTGTTTCAAACACACAAAAAAATCAAAGGACAAACTTGCTTCTAGCCTTGGTTAGGCTCAGTTTCATTGGAGACCCCAATGAGTTTGCCTCAGCATTTTGCTCATGAGAAATGGTGCTTTGTGTTTTGTCCTGGTTTGCTTTTCTTCAGTTTGCCTTCATGGTGTTCATTCTGTCATCTGAGCCAGACACTGTGAAAATACGTTAACATTCTTTTCAGGCTTTGAAGATTTTTTTTTTGCCCCTCTTTTCTTTTTTTTAATATGTCGAACTTAATCTTTTCCAGCTTCTTTTCTATTAAGGTTGTATGGAGGTTTCAGTTATTTTTCTTTCTATTTCTCCTCTGCCGTTGCATTGTAGACATTGTCTCACTAGTTTCTGAGCAGTGATGTATTATGCATGTATTTTCCAGTGGATTGTGGAGGTGAGATAGGAGAGGTCGTACACTCTGAACACACGCCCACTGGCCCCAGTGGATGGGCTGGCAGGGGTGGGTTTCAGAAAAGAACATTCATTTTCTTTCATCCAGGAGCCTGAATGAAGAGCAATCTTCTTGTTTGTTACAGTGATGGGTAATTTGGAGCACTTCCCTTTGCACGAAGAAATTTGCTATTCTAATCAAAATCTCGTCCCTTTCTACAAAGCATTATAAGATACTTATGAAAATAGGCAGATTCAGATTTCCTGTTTGAATCTTTGTCAGCTTTCACTTTTATGCTCATTTGCAGAATCACATAACTATGAAAGGCCAATTAGCTCTAAGTCCCCAGAAGGTGACAGAATAAATTGCTTTCTTCCTAGCAAATCAGGAATAATATTGTGGGTGCAGTGCAAAAGTGTCCACCCAGAGATTTCAGTTCATTTTATCAGTCTAATAGAGTGCTTTCGGCCTGTCTTCTGTGACTCATACTTGCAGTATTCACTTTCCTGTCAGAGCTCTTACAGAAAATTTCTCTACGTCGGTGCCGAGATAGGATACATCTGGAAATGTGAACAGTGCATTGGTCAAGATGCTTATTGTGATTTAGATCTCTCACCCTCCCCACTAAAAATTTATTCAAGTCAAGCCAAGGAATTCACAGCCTTCTCTTTAGCAGCGTTGATTGGAACCAAGTTACTATCCCTTCACGCAGCAGCATTGTAGCTACTTGAATGTTTCTCCACACAGTAGCTGGGATGCTCTAGCTCCAAACTGCAAGAACTATGCAAATATGGCTGGAGACCATGGCCTCAACTGACATTTGCAAAATTAAGGCATCCTCAGACAACAAGCAGATTGTGACTTCTCTAAGGCAAACCTCCCCCATCCCCACATCCCCCGGACATGCAAATATGTAAGTTACTTCTTTTCTCCACATCTCTTTCTGTGACTCTTACACATTTATTGAACATTATTTTGCAACACAAGTGGCCCAAAGCAACATCACCAGGCCCAGGAAGCTCGGGGCACCCCAGAGGAAAGAAACACATTGTGTTTTTAACTGTGAGACAGTCATGCAGAACATGCTTAGAACAGCCTGGGAAGGAAACCACGCTACCACACTGAGGTCTAGTGTTCAAGGAAAATTTTATTCATGAAATAGCAATGTTGTGTATTCATCCTTGCTGGAGATTATTATTGCTGGTAGTATTTGAGGAGGGCAGAAAAACAAGGGACTTGATGTGTAAAAGTTTGAATTGTGTCAATTGCTTAAATTCATTAGCTCTGGATGAAAAATAGTGAATTGCTAATTATTTCACCTGTGGCACTTCTACCTGCCTGCATAAATGGACTGTGTTCAGTCAGCGCTAGTAACATGAGGAATATTTATTCAAGATAACTGGGAACTTAGGCTGTAACCCAATTTTTATCGTGCAAGAGAATGTATGGAAGATATTTGAACAGTTTTCTTCTAGATTCCTGTGGTGTTGCACACAATATTTATACTAATACCCAATGAGTTTGACATGATTAGCGTCATTAGAATGAATTCTGAAGGGATTAATGAGGATTTGCTACTTGTAGGGAGCTGTCCTTGCTACAAAACAATCCCAAGGTGGCCTCATTTGTCGGAACTTTTGGATTAGAGATATTCAATAAAAACATCTGTAAAAGGTTATAAGATTTACATTCTTCCCCTAGTTAGAGATGACATTGCTAGCTCTACTGCACTACTGGGGCTCATTTAATCCAGCAGTTGTTTTACCAAATACTTCATAAAAAAACAATTATTAAATTAATTGTCATGTTTCTAGTCCGGTATTCATTTATGATATCCCTGCCACCTGTAAATGCTTCTCCCAATTGCCTTGTGGATGGCAAATGAAAACATTCCACAGCCTATAAAATATGTGTTCTTTTTGCTATTAAAAAATATCCACGACAAGAATTGGTAGAGGGAGAGCATAGCGTTCTGGTATCATTTGTCCTGCTTTGGGGAAATTAAAGCTTGTCAACTTAGCAGGAGATGAGTTCATTCCAACTCTGTGCCTACCTTTCAGCTGCCCTTGTGAGAAAGACTCCTTCAAATACCCTCCTACACAAATTCCAAACTTACTGAATGTGATCTTCTTTGAGTTATTTTTACCATCAAGAAACTTTAAAAAATTGCTCTGAAGTCTGAACATATTTATAAATAGGAGAGAAGTAATCATATTGTTACGTTCTCACTCTTTTTTTTCTGGAGACTCTAAGGTGTATTTTGTCCTGATTACTTGAGTTATTTTGTAAGACTTCATTATTTCTAAGGTTTATATTTAAACCATTTTCTAAGATATGCATTCTCTGTGATGTGAGAAAAAAAACCCACAATGAGGAAATAGGTTGTTAAAGAGCAGCCTGGTAGGGATATACAAATGGGGCACATTATCTGGTTTCTCTTGACAAGGAAGCTTGAAGAGCCAAAGCACCCCAGCACCAGGGTGCTCCTGTCAGAGTTTTCCTCTAGTATCTGCAGAGTTTGAAAGGCATTATGCTCAGTTTTGTAGCTGCGGTAAGATCTGACAAACTAGGATGTAAATTAAGCATCCACTCATGCTCAAAAAATGTGATACTTATTTCAATAAGTATGTTATGTAGAGGCTATATTTGAGGGTAAGCAATACCTACTTATACATTGTGATGGAGAAGGTATATTTACACAAGTACAGGGAACTAGAGGAAATCAACAAGCTCCACCAGAATAGGCCTATATCTGTATTTCAAAAAATGCAGTGGGGATTGATACAAAAACCATGAGTTTAAGCCCATGCTGATGTCTCATACTCAGGAGATTGAAATACGAGAATTGCAGTTTGAAACCAGCCTAAGTTGTAAGTAAAGTCATTAAAACTCTTACCACCGATAAACCAGCAAGAAAATGTAAGTAGGTAGAGTACCAGACTTGAGTAAAAGTGTTAAGGGACAGTGCCCAGGCTCTAAGTGCAAGCCCAGGACTAGTGTGCACACATGCATGCACGCACACACACCACACACACATGCACACACACATGCATTAGACAATCAACTAAAACCTAATGTGCAGTTATTTGTAACATTCTCCTATCAACTGATAAATGAAAGCTGGTTCCTGAACTAGTTTTCAGGCCTTTTATATTATGTTCCCAACTTATTTTTCAGCTTGAAAAATATTTAATATACTGCTCAGAAATTTCAAAAGTCTGAAAGCTGAACATTTTCCTATATCTCATTTAGGGGCAACATCTGATCTGAACTGACATGATGCTTTTTATAAATGTCACTTTTTGTGAATATTTGCATGGTTGCTGTAGATATACTACTGTGTTTGATTATTATTAGGGACTGCCTGGAGCCCACAGGGAATGTTTTAATGTATACCATGTGAATTGAATTCTTTCCTAAAAATTTCTAAAAACTCAGAATTACAAAACATATCTGTCTCCAAGTGCTTATGGTAAAAAGACTGTTTCTGAACAAAACACATTACCACTGAACTCTCCTCTACGTTTATTCATTCCATGACCTGAATTCTCTTAACAGCCACATAAAGGCCAAGTTTTAAAGCTATTTCCTATAAGAAGCCTTCTTTATATGTGCCAGATGGGCTTGTTAACTCTTCCACTGCTGATTCTATCTGATATCTCATTCTATATTGCTATTTCACAAAAGCATAGAATGCTCCCATGACTAATGTGAGGAATAGGAAATCTCTGAGCAAAGGTTATAATAATGGCTACCAGGGCAAGGATGGAGGTTGAAACTCCTGGTGCAAGTTAGGAATGAAGCATTGATTAAGGCTGGAGATTTACCTTTTGGTTTGGCAGAAATATGTTGGCATAAGCATGGTTAAAAAAGAACACTTGTTTATAGAAGAATGGTGGTTGCTTCTTAATCATGGACCAAATACCAGAATCTATGCAGGGACTCCAGTTATTCTTTCATTTAATCCACGTTTTCAGTGTTTTTTTTTTAAATAAATCCGTTTTTCTTTCATTTAACCCTCATTTTCAGACTTTTGAAAAAAATCTCCATAGTTAGGTGGGAGAGTACGATTTAAACAGGGTATGCCCTTGGCTAGTATCATACTCCTAGCAAAAAGCAAAGCAATATTTGAACTTCATCTCTGTACATGAACTCCCCAATATTTGCTCTTAATCAGTGTATGATACCATTTCTTCAACTGGGATGCAAAATGACCTGAGACATTTAATTCAGTAAGATAGGCATTGGAGTTGGGAATTTGGATAGTATTTCCCACAGTGCCCTGTGGTACCCTGTAATCTCACAGTAAGCAACACTCTGGTGTTTTCTCCAAAGTTCTAAAACTGTGTATCCCTATGCAGCCTTACTGTGCTCTTCTTTACTGGGATGGAATCCCTACATTTAACTGGGCCTGCAGTTAGCTCATCAGACAAAGCTAAGACTATTCTCTTTTCTGTTTTTGCTTCCTTTTTCCTTTTCATGTTGGGGAACAGAACTCAATTTTGGTACCTGATGCTTGTGCTCATTGACTAGACTATTCTCTATATAATACCACAGCAAGACATTTGAAGAGAGAAGTGGAGACTGAATACTCCAGTCTTGGAATTTCCTATGCATTTTGAATATATCTAAACAGTACAAAGCTAGATCAGGATACAAATAAGTCAGAAGACAGAACATGGGATTCTTAAATCTGACAGAGACCAGATTATATATATTAACTCTTGTCTCCAGTAATAAATAACACAGTATGTTAACAGGAAACAAAAATTGTTTATGGAATGAATTCTTGGTATCTAGAAATTAGTTAAGCTTAATGTAAGTATAATGTTATGTGCCACCTACTTCAAAGTGTGTTACAATTTCCTTGTGTTCTAAGATTTGAAGATTTCATAATAAAGTTCAGCTACTTCTTAAATTTTCTGAGATGAAATAATCTATATCAATCTTTCATCTAGAGGAACATGTTGACAACGTATTAATGTCTTCCGATGTTATTTTTTATTTCTGTGTGCTGAAGAATTTTTTGACATAGTGGATATCCACTAATGGCAAAGCGTCCCAGATGTTGTCAACAACAAGCTGACATTCCATATTCTGCTCATTCAGCTTTCATTCTGCATCCTATCTATGTGGTCAGTAACTCCAACTCTGAGAATGTAGATGAATTAATGAGGACAGAGTTAGTGTGGATCCTTCAAAACAATTTAGGGCAAATAAATTAAAATCACCTGTTGATCCAGCTCATTAGAATTGCTGGATCTTTGCTCAAAACCATTTAGGATTAGCTCAAGCGCAGAGGGATAAACAGAAAAAAATGAAAATGTATTTTCCCATCTCCCATTTCAAAAAGATAAGTTGCAGAAATAGTTAAGAATGTTTCTTTTCCTATTTTATTGTGCTCAATTACCAAGTGGAAAATATAATTAAGAGAGTGTGAGACTTATTGTCCTTGCTTTGTACTATATAGACATTTTCAAAGAGGATCTATTCCTTTTTAATCAGTAAAAATTGACAGTGGAAATATTGTATTACATATATGTGTTTATATGCATGGCACATGTGAATGAATGAGTACTCAATGTTTAGGAAGCTGATTTGGGATCTCTTTCAGGTACCACTCTTAGGGCTACAACTATAGTGAAGATATTTTAGTTACTTCTGAGAATTGACTGAGAGGGTTGATTTTCTCAGACTATCTAATCATTATTGATCATCCCAAAGGTTCCCAGTGCTCCCTAGGACAGTTTGAGTTCTGGTCAGTGATATGGAGACTCAGGAATTGAAGATTCTCTAAGTGGACCCGAGCCAGTTCCAAGTGGACTGAGGGCTTGATATTCTTTTAAAGGTAATGATTTTAGAGCTTGAAAACACAGCTATATAATCATTATCTACTTGGTTCAGAGGCCAATCTTTCTATTTTTAATGTGTTTTAAGGTAATTATGATGAGAAACCAAATTTAGGAGTAATTGTTGACTTGAGACCACAGCCATTTATTCTTCAAATGTTTATTATTTCCCTTTGGCTAATCAGTTCATGATTGGCATATAACTTGGATATTTGCTATTAAAATGAAGTGCACTTGATATTAAAATGAAGTGCACATAAGCCATAGTGTGCATATGTTGAGAGTCTTTTTTGTTAGTGGAGTAGGGTGCTTTGTACTCTATTTTTTTCCACTTTCCACCATTTTGGTTTACACTCTATATTTTGTTTCTCTTTTTCCGCATTGTCTTTTTCAATATCATATCACCCATAGAAGCCACCGTTCTACTCTATCATTCCTAAAGTGATCACTGATGAAAGTCTTTTTGTGGATTCTCTCACCTACTTCTATTCTGCAACATTCTATATGCCTCAAATAAAAATGCTTTTATTTTGCTAATTAGACAAATTTAGTTCTATCCACATAACTTCCCAAAAGATAATCGATCAATGATGAGTGCACTGGTTGTACACAGAATAATTCTAACAGGATGCCAGTCATATTAGTCTGTATGAGTAGAAACCTCCGTGTGGGAATTCTTCAGATATACGTGATGACTAACTTTCCAGAAGGCTGCCAATGTTCCCAACCTTACTTTATCTTCCTCATGACAGTATTTCTAAACACTGGCTGACCCTTCCACATTCTCTATCACAAGCAAAGCTTTGGCTCTTTGGTTTATGGGATATCTGATGGAATCTTATGCTCAGAATCTTCTGAAACCACATTCTGACAATTAATTTGCTGTTTTGGCATAATTCTGCTTTATCTTGGGTCCTGTGGCCGCAAGATTGAATCCTTTCATTTTCTGGGGATTCATCTAATTATTGATCAGGATGGACTGCCTATTTTTAAGGAAATTTCTCAGAGATGGACTTTTATACAGAATAGGGCTCTGCAGGGAATAAAAGTGTGAGAAACTTATGTGGCATTGACAAAGATTATAGAGAAGAACAGAAGTGGGTGATGAGTTCACTTAGTTAAGGGACTATGTTTGAGCTCAGCTGCCTTCTGCTGCTCTGGCAAGCCTGTAGTCTTTTGGGGGCTGGGTTCTCAAGTAACATCCTAGCAAAAACCAAAACAAAACAAAAACAAAATGAACAAAAGGAAAACTTGATAGAATTGGAGACAAGCCAGGTCTGTTATAACAGGAAGACTGTGTTATATCACAGGAAACAACCATCGCTGCCAGTCTTCTACAGTCAGAAGATAGCTCTGGTTCTATACTGTGGCCTGTACTCTGGGTCTGAGTATGAATTGAGCTGGGCTATGTGTGTAAATTTTACACATTTAGGTTTTTAAGTAGTAATGTATTTTTTGAACATAATGTAAAATACCTTACTGAGTATTTTCACATTTTTAACATCAATAATGTAGTTTAACCTTGCTGTCACTTTTTATTGTGCCCAACTATATAATTAATTAATTAATTGTTTTGAATTCTTTAATGTGTTTACGATGAAACTTAATGTGTTTTTTGCGTTATAATTATATTGGACACAATGTTCAATATTACAAAGAGATGAGTGACAAGACATCAGATAGGACATTCAATTGTTAATTACTGTTTAAAACTTCCTTCCCCCATCCCCAAATGTGAACCATTTATTGAGTGTCAGCTATTTTCAGGTATTTTATAATTTTATTTCTAATTCTAATAATCAATTTAATTGTATTTCAGAGGATAAAAATGTACCTAGGAGGAATAGTGGGATATTATGAGTTACTATTTATAGAAAGATTAGTATTTGTCAGGCTTATCTATCAGTGCATATGTGCTATACAATTTTTATAATTTTGCTAGATTTTCAGAAAAACAAAATTTAGAGATGTCAGTTTCTTCGTCCAAGGTCATATGCCTTCTAAAATGGAGTCCGTTTTTAAGATGTGTCTCTAGAGTATTGGATCTTTCTACCATGTACACTGATAAGTAAGTCCATAATATTTTCTGAAAATTATTAGAACTTCAGTATGCTCATGATTGCATGGATATAGACATCAGGAAAATTCTGTTTTCACAGATCTCAGCTGGCCAATGGAGTCAGCAAAAACAGAGCAAAATTAATGCTACCCTATGATGAAACCAAGTTGTTCTAAAAAGATCTATTATTCCATTACAACATATTGCACACTAATAGAGTAGAAACAAACACTACTTAGTTACTTGCTATCATCTAGGATTTTTTTTTTTTGATCCAGTCGTGGGGTCTGAACTCTGGGCCTGGGCACTGTCTCTCAGCTCTTCAGCTCAAGGATAGCACTCTACCACTTGAGCCACAGCACCACTTCTGGCTTTTTTTTTCTGCTTATGTGGTGCTGAGGAATCGAACCCAGGACCTCAAGTCTTCAAGGCTAGCACTCTGCCACTGAGACACCTTCCCAGCCCCTATCATCTAGTTTTTAAGGATCTTATAGATCTTACTTCTAATTTTCACTGCAGGCTACCATCTCTTGGGAAGAAAAGTAGGATCTTAGGTGAGAGATAGATACAGCCTCAAAATGGATCTCCTGTCTTATTTGGTTTTATGGAATTGTGTGCTTTTAGAGGGCAACTAATATTACCCCCAAAAAGGGAAACTTTGACAAAAATGCAATTTTAATGGACGTTATTATTTTTATCTTTGCTATTAGAAACAAAAGGTATTTCTATAATTATCTGAATGTCAGAGTGCTAGCTACCTGAGTTGCACTACAGATATTAAACAAGCTTCACTGAAAATCTAGTTTATTTCTTCCTCAATATTAAATTATAAAATCTGTTTCATAAATTCTAAGTATATAACAAGGAAAAAATATAATTCAATTTCAGCCTATTTTTTCCATATTAGCAAGTGTGTAACAATATCATTTTTAAGCATAGTTTTAATTTTACAAAAGTTAGAACATTTGTTTCTCTAAATAGAAGAAGTGCTGACAATAAAAGGAAACCATGAAAAATTGTTAAAAATGCATGTAAAGAGTTAAATAATGACTTATTAATATAGCATTGAAAGTAGTTATATGACAAAATTAGAGACATATTAGTGTGTTTTGAAATGGAAAGCTACTCCACAGTGTAGTATTCAAATTAGTAACTTTTAAATGCATAAAACTCACAAATGCTGAAATAGTGCTATTAACTTACTTTTGGGAATTCACAATAAATCCCTTGGTAGTTATCTAAACCTCAAAAGAGACAATACAACATTTGCAGAACAAATATAGGTCTTTCCATTTTAATGTACCATAAATTAAATTATTTCTACTGTGTATAATAAACAATAAAATTCACATTTCTGTGGTTTAGAAAATATCATTAGTGCTGTGTGCATGTAAATAAAATTTACTATAGAAGAAGAAACTATAGCTCAGTTGTCAGATTTTTGGTGGGATTGTTACACCAAGCAAAAGCAAATTAAGCATTTATTTATTAACAAATATTAACAATAAATTATCAATAAAAATTATTTATCAACATTGAGTTGCAGAAAGGGAGGAGCTTGGGGCCTACCTGCCTTTGGATCTTTGCATCCAATCTAATAACTGAAATGAAACTCCAAATTGTCACACTATGAAAACAAAGGAACATACATTTCAAAAAGTCTATTTGGGAAAATATAGCAAAATAAACATTAGCACTCTAAAGCTATTTATTTTGCAATGAATACATTACTGAAAAACCTTCACATATGTAGCTTGATCAGGACTATTCAGTATTTGGGAGCTTTGTTAGATGTTTCTTATGAATATTGTACAGAGGGGTAATGTTCTTACACTTGATTTTATACAGTGATTTGAACTTATATAAAATACATTATGTTTTTCACTCTGGATTTTGTTTTTGTGGGTGGTCAGTAGTGGGGCTTGAACCCTGAGCTTGAGGGCTGTTCCTCAGCTCTTCAGTTGAAGGTAAGCTTTCTACCACTTGAGCCACCATACCACTTCTGGTTTTCTGGTGGTTTATTGGGAATAAGAGTATCATGTACTTTCCGGCCTGGACTGGATTTGAACGACGATCATCAGATCTCAACCTCCTGAGTAGCTAGGATTGCAGGTATGAGCCACCGGTGCCCGGCTCACTCTTGATTTTTTTATTATCTTTTTTTATTAATAAGTTATTTTACTGTGAAAATACAGTACAGAGGGGTTACAATTACATGAGCAAGGTAATGAGTACATTTCTTATCAAGCATTGTTGCCTCCTCCTTTGTTTCCCCTTCCCATCCCTTCCCATCTCCTACCCCACTGTTGTAAAGTTGTAAAGTTGTAAAGTTCGTTTTTCAACATAAGGACTTGTACATCTCATTGTTGCAATGGGTCCACCTGTATCCCTAGTTAAACGATTTGTTTTTTTCCCTTCCCCTCCACAAATTATACCAACATCAAATACAGTGAAAACTGTGGGGGAGGGTCATACAAAGCAACAAAGAAATCATCTTATAAATATTTTAGAAACAATCGCAAGAAAGAAAAAAACATTTGAATCCTTATCTTGGGGTTCATTTCGCCTAATGTCAACTTATCTGACCGTTTCTGCTTGTCTCACACATACACTAGTTACTGCAAATAAGGGAAACCATGGGACCTATGTTTCTTTGGGCCTGGCTTACTTCACTTAATATATTTTTTCACAAGTCTTTCCATTTCCTAACAAATAGGCCAATGTCATTCTTTCTGATGGCGGCATAGAATTCTAATTGTGTATATATACCACATTTTCTTGATCCATTCATCTCCTGAGTGACATCTGGGTTGGTTCCATATCTTAGCTGTGGTAAATAATGCTGCAATAAACATAGTTGTGCTGGTGGCTTTAGTATGGTCTTGTTTGTGATCATTGGGGTAAATGCCCAAAAGTGGGATTGCTGGGTCATAGGGGAGCTCTATGTGGAGTCTTTTGAGGAACTCCATACTACTTTCCAAAGTGGTTGAGCAAGTTTACACTCCCACCAACAATGCAGAGTTCCCTTCTCTCCACATCCCCTCCAGCATCTGTTGTTATTAGAGTTTTTGATTATAGCCATTCTAACCTGGGTAAGGTGCTCCTGATTTTTGATCAAGCTTGCGTGTTTATAGATTTTTAAATAAGTAAATTTTATTGTCAAGGTAGAGGGGTTACAGTCACATACATTAGGTAGTGAGTACATTTCTTGTTAGACATTGTTACCCACTCCCTCATTTTTTCCTACTCCCTGCCCCAATTCCCTCAGCAAGTTGTAAAGTTTATTGTCTTGTGAGTATCGCTGTTGAATTGGTTCACCCTTTGTCTTTTGTCTCACCATTTTGTTGTTCCCTTCCCTTCCCTCACTCAGACAAATGTATATATAATACCCAGGGTACCAAACTCAAATACAGTGACAATAGCGGATAAACCATAGGGGAAAAAAAGAACAAAAGAAAAAAGAAATAAGTTCACATAGCACATTTTTTTACCTGCATTGAAAGCTGCTTGGTGTTACTTATTTTGCCGAGTCTTCTCCTTTACAACCTCATTCTCATTTTGTTTCTGATTGCAAGTAAATTTGAGAATAATTTCTACTGAAAAATAAATACAAAAATATAAAAACCCTTTTATATAACTTTCAATTCAGTATATTTTAATTGTACAAGATATTGGGTTAGACTGTGGCATTTTCATACATGTGTAATTCTCTGATCATACTCCCTCTTAACTCTTTTTTTTGTCCTCCCTACAGCTTTTCTCTTGGTGGCCTTCATCTTCCTAAATAACTCCCTTCCTTCTTTCCTATTAGTCTGAGAGAAGGTCTGAATCTGGTTTATGTCATGTAAGATCTTGGATTCTTTGCATCTATTTAATCCGTATTGCATATGAATTAAGTAAAACCTGATGGAAACCCATCTTCAAAATGGTTCACTGCCTTTTACATATTTCTTCTGGAAACTTCTTAGATATTTCCATTTGTTTATAGAAATGACTGCCCAATTATGGCTCAGTTAGTAGGCTCTATTCTTAAATGCCATGGAATTTTTATTCAGACTATCCTTTTTCTGGAAGTATTCCATTACTACTTTCTGAGATCCTATCTTACTCATTTAAACACATCCCAAATTTGAACATTGCCTTTTCTACTTTTCTCTCTCTCCCTCTCTTTATCCCTTTCTCTCTCTCTCTTTCTTTTTTCTCTCTCTCTCCTCTCTCTAACTTCCTTGCATTTAGTTTTAATCTTTCCCACAGTGAGTATGGATCTTATAGATCTCTAATGAACCTTATGAATAATTATTATGCAATTATCAGCGTCTACTGGACATACACAGGTAGACATTTCTATTTTTCCAATTACTTAATAAATTAGAGATAAGTCTACTAAATTAGAACATTTTAAAATGTTTTTTATTGTAAAAATAGTGCACAGAGGGGTTACAGTTTCACGAGTAAGATAATGAGTACATTTCCTATCGAGCATTGTTACCTCCTCCTTTGTTTTTCCCCTGCCATCCCTTCTCTCCCTTGTAAGTTTCTCCCTGATCCTTCTCTACATCTTCAAAATTGACGTATTCATATTAACTGTCTATAAATTCCTTTGTCATGGTACTCTTTTTTTCTTCCAGGGCTGAGGACCGAACCCAGGGCCTTGCTCTCGCCAGGCAGGTTCCCTTCCGCTGAGCTAAACTCCCAGCCCCTGTCATGACACTCTTGAAAGGGCTCTTGAACTCCTTGCTGATTTTCCAGCATCATTAGTTCATAGTCTCCTGAGGACTTTTATTGCTGTAGATAGAAAACTATGTATGATGCCTTAGAAAGTAAGATACACAATGAACACATAATCACTAGATTGATAAATCGTTCTCAAAATTAATTTCTCATAAATTTGGTATTTGGTAAGTAGAATAAAATAAGAAATATTTTGTTCTTGAATTGAGTGAGTGTACTTCCTAACAAAAACTCTTAAATTGATTGTTGTGTTTTGTTTCTCTTGAAAATGCAAGGAAATTTAAATGATTATTCTATAATACTCTCCCTTAGTTTTCCTGTCAAGTTTTACTCATTGATGCTAATAGAAAGCCTTGATTTAGTATTTGCCTTTAGAAGCATCATGAGAAGCAATGTAACCAGTAAAAAATTTATTGCTACATATACCTAGAAGATTATAATACAAAAATATCCTGAGATATATTTTTCCTTTTAAAACGTGTGTATGAAAACAAAAATGGCATAATTTCTAAATTTTCAAAAATGCACAGATTCTATTATTGTGTTAAAAATATTTTAGTTTTCTACAAGTAGTTAACCAATTTTGCCAGCACCATTGACTGAAGAGGCTGTCTTTCTTCCATTCTATTTTTTTTAGCTCCTTTATCAAAGATTAGATGGCTATAGGTCTTTAGGTTCAGTTCTGGGTTTTCAATTCTATTCCATTGGTCCTGAGGTCTGTTCTTGTGCCAGTACCAAGCTGTTTTGATTATTATGGCTTTGTAGTAGAGTTTGAAATTTGTATTGATATTCCTCCAGCACTGTTTTTTCTGTTAAAGGATCATTTTTTGCTGCTCGGGGTCTTTTATTGTTCCATATGAATTTTTGGATTGCCTCTTCTATTTCCTTGGAGAATGAGGTTGGAATATTGATAGGTATCGCATTGAATTTGTAGATAGCCTTGGGAAGTATTGCCATTTTCATGATGTTGATCTTTCCAATCCAGGAGCATGGGAGTTTATATTAAGTGAATTACGGCCCAAAGAAACATAGGTCCCATGGTTTCCCTTATTTGCAATAACCAGTGTATGTCTGAGTGGAGCAGAAAAGGTCAGATAAGTTGATGTTAGGGAAATGAACCCCAAGATAAGAATTCAAATGTTTTTTTTTCTTTCATGCAGTTGTTTCTAACATATTTATAAGATGATTTCTTTGTTGCTTTGTATGTCCCTCCCCCACGGTATAACTCCTGCTTTCACGGTATTTGATGTTGGTATAATTTGTGGAGGGGAAGGGCAAAAACAAATCGTTTAAATAGGGATACAGGTGGACCCATTGCAACAATGAGATGTACAAGACGTTATGTCGAAAAATGAACTTTACAACTTTGGTGGGGGCCGGGGAGGATCGAGTAGGGGGGGCAAGGTGGGGTATGGGAAGGGATGGGAAGGGGAAACAAAGGAGGAGGCAACAATGCTTGATAAGAAATGTACTTGTTATCTTGCCCATGTAATTGTGACCCCTCTGTACGGTATTTTCACAATACAAATAAATAAATAAAAAATAAAAATATTTTGGCTGAGTCTTTTAGTTTGAAGGGAAGATTGAAAGGGAGAATCAAAATTTGGTTATCAACTGGATTTTTGGAGACAATGTAATAAAATATCTAGAGTGCATATCAATATTTATTAATTGATTACTAGTAAACATGTAGAATTTATTTCATTACTTTTAATTTAGCTTAAATCAGATCTGGTATATAAAATTAGTTTTAATTATATATTTTATTCATATAATTGCTCCATTCTGATTTTGTTAGTCATCATAGTTATGAATATGACTAATGTTCTTATCAGAAAATAATTTAGTCTTTTTTGGCCTTTAAATTAGACTTCATTGAATACAATTTTTATTTAACAAAAGTTTTTGCTTTGCATTTCTACATACTAGTAATATGAATTAATATTTAAATTAATATTCATATTCTTTCAAGGATAATCATTACAAATTTAATATTATACATGTGTCTGTGTTTCTATGTGAAAAGTATTTTTAAAACAAATTTAAATTCATGTGAATTTTTCTCTTTAACTTATATGGGAAAATATAAGGTATATTATAATATCAAGGTGATACTTTAGAGTAAATTTAGATTTTCTTTATACTTTTTGCTTGAAGAGATCCTGAATATTATAAAATTATATTCTTCTTAAAATTATTTTGTCAATATAATTTATTGTATAAAAATGAAGATTTACTTTCTACAAGCAGCTCAATTTTGAAGGCTGAATTTATAAGTTGTGTTCTCATATTCATCTGTATGTTCTATTTCCTAGTAAATCATATGCTTATTACTTGTTACTTGCAATTTTTAGACCTCTCCTCCCAATACCTACACCTTCTAGAAGTGTGGTCTAAAATGAAAAGGTGTAAATTATAATTTCATCATAGTTTCCATCATAGTTTGCTAAAGAATATATCTGTTGTCATTTTGTCAAATCGTTGCCATGGGAACTAGAAATTAAAGGAAAAGACATGTTTCTTTCTTTTTTGAGGGAGGATACAAAACATCTGGTAAGTCACATGGTGGTTGTTAGTGTTGCAGGAAAATTGAAAGCAAGATAAAGGGTGTGAGGATATAGTTGGTGGTTGATATTTGTATAGAAAATAATAATAATTTTAAAAAGTTCCACTTATGGGATGGTATTTGAGAGGAAAACTTGAAAGAAATTCAGGTACAAGCCATAAGGGTATCTGGGGAAAAGAGTTTCAGGCTAAGGAGGAATTAAGAGCAATTGCCTTGAATGCAAAATATGCTTGGAGCGTACATGTTCAAGGGTTCCAAATAGGCAATGTAGCTGAATTAAAGGAGTGCAGGAATGAGAGTTGCAGTTAGACGGGGAGATAGATGTGTCTTATGTGTAGGTCTTGTTGACTTCTGAATTGACAGACCTTCCTTGTGAGATTTGAAGGTACTGTGGGATTTGACACAGGAGAAGTGTCATGATCTGACTGACATTTTGAATGGATTGCTCTAGTTCCTACTTTCAAAGCAGACTACTGCAGAGCAAGGTTAAAAAGAAAAAAAGGACAACCATATAGAATCTATTTCACTAATGTGGGTGAGGGAGTGATAGAGATGATGCTGGAGTCACAGGTAGCAGTGATGAGAAGAGCTCTGCATATATTTTGAAGGCAGAATCAATCAGATTTGTCACATTATTGTGTTTTCAGTCTTGTTTTGAGCAAAAACTACAAAAGAGTTCCTATTTAGTGAGTTGGAAAATGTTATTTAGACGACGATCATAACTATGAATTTAATTTTGAGCTTGCTACATATACAGTTTGCTTAATTAGTTCAGAGTGTCACACACAAACTTGAAGTTTATGAATTTGGTGTTCAGAGGGTAGATCTTCATAAATATGAATTTATGCAGTACAATCTGATGGATAAATTTAAAGTCATGTAGTAAGATATTACTGAGAGAGAGAGTAGTAGATAAAAGAGAAATAAAGAGTGAGAATTTAGATACAGCTTTCATTTTAAAGAGAAAAAATGAGGAGCAACCAGGAGGAAATAATTCTAGAAGTGAAAAAAAATATTTCAAGAAGGAAATGATAATAAATTCTACTCAGTGAGCTAAAGACTGGGATTTAACTATTACTTGCAGGTGATTTTTTATTTTTTACTTTAAGAGAGTTGTTTTGTAGTGGTAAAGAATGATTGGAGTTAGTTTAAAAGTGAATAAGCGTAACAAAACATATTTAAGAGTTCTTCGAAAGGTGGTGCTAGGTTAGGGGGAAATAAGAAAAAGTGAAAGAATACGATCAAATCACCTTACGTGAATACATGAAAATATCTAAATGAAGCCCCTGACTTTGTACACTTGGTATATGCATATAGTTATTTCAAGAAATGAGCAAAAAAAATAGAAAATTTTCATTGTGTTTGATTTTTTTCTTGTATTTCAATGTTTATTTGACCATTTTAAAGTTTGTTTCTGTAAGATTTCAGTCTTGTTTTGAGCAAAAACTACAATAGAATTCCTATTTAGTGAGTTGGAAAATGTTATTTAGACTACGATAATAACTATGAATTTATTTTTGAGCTTGCTACATATATAGTTTGCTTAATTAGTCTTCCAGTTCAGAGTGTCACACACAATCTTGAAGTTTATGAATTTGGTGTTCAGAGGGTAGATCTTCATAAATATGAATTTATGAAGTACAATCTGATGGATAAATTTAAAATCATGTAGTAAGACATATTACTGAGAGAGAGGGTAGTAGATAAAAGAGAAATAAAGAGAAGAATTTAGAAACAGCTTTTATTTTAAGTGATAGAATACGATCAAATCACTTTACATGCATACATGTAAATATCTAAATGAAGCCCCTGACTTTGTACAATTGGTAGATGCATATAGTTATTTCAAGAAATGAGCAGAAAAATAGAAAATTTTCATTGTGTTTGAATTTTTTCTTGTGTTTCAATGTTTATTTGACCGTTTTAAAATTTGTTTCTGTAAGATTTCTTATTGACTAGTTAAGTTCTAAATCCACCTCATAAATTTACTTAAAAACAATAGAAAACACTGTAAAGTGTTGAGAAGCAATGAATGCTAAGAACATGTTAGATAACATTTTATTGTATATTTCATATTTTTATATTATATTTTGATTATTTATATAACCTATTTATACCTATGCATTGGTTCCTTAGGGGATGCTCAGATAAAGTGCCATACACTAGGGCTATAAACAGTAGAAGCGTTTTTTCCCACAGATAGGACGCTGGAAGTTTACAATCCTGTTGTTGACCAGGCTAATGAGTCCTTTTCAGGGCTTCAAGGAAGAAGGTGTTCCATGTTTCTCTACTTCTGGTGGGTTTGCTGCCAGTGTGTGGAGTTTCTTGTCTTCCAGACAAGTTACCCCAATCTCTTCTCCTTTTCTTCATATGATATTGTTCACATGCCAGCATAGGGGTCATGTAATGACCTCATCTCGCAACTCTGGAAAGGTACTATCTCCAAATGAGCCGTGTTCTGAGATACTGAGGGTAAGTATTCCAGCATATGTACTTTGTGAAGCCAAAAGCGTGACTTTGTGCAGTCTTATTACATAAAGATGGGAACATGGACTCTTAAATTACACAGAATTAGGTTCTTTGTGACTGAGTTATGGTTACTCTGTGAGCTACCATCATTTCCTTGTAAATTTGGGGCTGGGCACACCAACCTCATCAGGTTTTTATGAAGATATAACTAAATATTAGGTATATATTAGGTATTCAATAAATGGAATCTATTAATCAGTTAGTTAAGGTGTTAATGTGTGATAACAGATAATTGCTTTGACCCAAATGTATATTACAATCCTTTACTGTTGCTATGGAAATAATACAGTGTTAAGGAATGATCCTGCATTTGTCATTAAAAAAACATTCCTGAGCCCTAAGCTGTATAAATTTAACATTATTGATGCCATCATTTTAATGTAATCTTGACTGTGGGCTCCCAATCTCAATTCATCCTTTATTAATTGACACCTGTACTTGAATGCTTGTCCTTAGCTGAGATTTATTTGGAACAAAATGATAGATATATCATGGGATTAGCTACTTACTTCAAAGTCATGTACTTTCGTGATTTGTGTGTTGAAATGAATCACTTGTTTGCAGTTGAAAAGCTAATGAACTACCCACAGGACTGACTAAAAAGCCTCCCCCCCAAAGTTTAGAATTGAAATGTGCCTGTGCATTTGAGGAGCACACAACCAGCTCCCTTTCAGATGTCACATCGTCCTTGAAATTGATTGCTTGCAGATTTTACAGTACAAATGGATGATTCTTTGATACTCAGCCATTCCCTATTCAATCTCTTCACAGAACAGTAGCTCTCAAAATACATGCATTCCTCTCTTTTCTTTTCTCTACTAGATTTTTTATTATTATCTTGTAAGATTTATTAGTTTTCTCAGTAGGATGCATTGAGCAAGAGCTGTTGAGCTCCTAGCCAGTACTGTTGGGTGTGTTACTAGTTCAATGACTACATATACCTGTGTCCTTACACCTACAAATCACCAAGTTTGACCCTTAGATACAAAGCTAAACAGAAACAAAACAAGGAGAAATGTCACCAAAATGAATGAAAATAAATTTATTGGGAATTAACTTGAAATGGATTCTGGAGCTTCTAGTAGATGACAAAAGAGAAAAACAACTGACATGAAATTTACAAGTCATTTACAGCTGTTCCTGTACTGCCCAGGTCCCATTTCCTATTTACCAGGCTGAGAGCTAAGTATATCCATGATCACTTTGCACATTTTCTCTATCGGGGCCACAGAGTGTTTGCTGAGCTATTAGCACTTGCTACTACTAGAGTTTCATTATGGAGAATAGATACAGCACCTGGAGATATTAGTCATCAAACTTCACTCAGAGCACAAACACTGCTTTACAAAGGCAGGGGAACAGCAAGAGAGAAAAGATGATGTCTAGCCATCAGGCTGGGGATAGAGGGGAAGAAGCAGAAAAGAACTGAAGCAGAAAATTAAATGGTCTGATACTGACTTTGAATAATAGTGCTGGTGACCCTGAATCTTACTACTGGAAGTGTGCACATATTAAAATTCTACAGTTATGATCAATTTTCTGTGGGCTAGATATTTCCCCACTCTATAGGTTAGGTGAATGGGAAGAGGCTGTTAAAAAAACACTCTTGGAGACTCTGCATCCATTTTACATCTTTTGTGTGAGATCTGGTCGTTTCTTCTCCTTTTATTAACTCTACCAGAAACCCTGGCCCTCATGTGGGTCCTTCACTCATCAGAATCTAATTATTGCCATCCATTTCAGTTTGGCTGCCCAGGCCAAGCACTCAGAGATCCTCACAAGGGAAATCAGGGCTGTGGACTATTTGTTAGCACTGCCAGATACATCTCTACTGGGGAGTTATTTCCTTCATTTCTTCTTTCTTTCTTTCTTTCTTTCTTTCTTTCTTTCTTTCTTTCTTTCTTTCTTTCTTTCTTTCTTTCTTTCTTTCTTCCTTTTCTAACACTTCTTTTGTTTTAAAACATCCCATCCTTGTCTAACTCTCCAATTATTCTCACCTATGATTTACCACAAAGTGAAATCTATACTTTCATTATTAAATCCAAGTATGTAGGCTTACATGCTTTACTAAGATTTAATTTCATAAATTGCAACATATTAAGACTGAGGAAGCCATCGCTGCTCTATTTCTTCCAATGCTATACATGTAGATATTGATCAATTATTCTATTTCTAAACAATAGAAAAAAGGTATGTTTCCATAAAATAGCTCCCCTTTTAAGGATAATTTTAAAAAATGGTCTGCAAAAGCCCTAAGAAAAGAAAGTGACTGTATAGAGGGAGGAAGATATTGAGTTGGATTTTTGCTTGTTAGTTTAGTGGGCAACACAGGCCAACATTGCTCTGTTAACAAGTAGGCCAAGTTATGTCTAATGAACTGGAACATAAAGAAACTAGAAATCTCAACTTAGCAAGAAGCCATCTGTTTCAAAAATATTTTAATATATTATGAAATATCCATCCATTCTTCTTTGACTATACAGAATGATAATGTGAGAACTTTCAATATATTGGAATTATATTTAAATGAGAAAAGCAGACTCAAAGGAGATAAGATGATATTTTTAACTCTTAAGAGCTAACAAACTGATAACCATTTACCTCGTTTTTCTCACTTCACCAGACCTAGGATTATTATTAAGCACCTGGCCTCTCCCCTTCAAAGACTAAGTTCAGAACAAGGCAATGGTGAGCTAGCGATCCCCAACTTTCTTTGTGCATGGTGATTATGGTTTCTATTGTTCTTGATGGAATTTATTAAAAACTCACAGTACTCATTTCCTAATGCAGCTATTATAAATTATGACAAAACCTCAGTGACCTAAAATAACATGAATGTATTATTTTTCCATTCTGGTGATTAAAATAATTCCACAGTAAGTCTTACTGGACTAGAGTCAAAATGACAACAGAGTCGCATTCTTTAATGAGGATTCTGGGGAGGGAGAGAAGGGGAGGGAAGTGTTTCTTTGCCTTTTCCAGCTTCTATAGATTGCTCAATGTCTTGGCTTGTGAACATTTTTTTTAAATCTTAAAAACAAGAGACTGTAAAGCTTTCCCTTGTTTGGAGACTTCTGCTTCTTAAGGTCCCTGTGACTGCATTGGATATTTCCAGACAAACCAGAGACACCTCTGATTCACAAACCTCATTACTTGCTACAGAACACATTTGTATATTCCTAAAACTGAGGTATGGACAGTTTTGGAAGACCACTGTTTGGTCTACCATACAGTTCTTGTTAAATTAAGTAGAAATCAGATCAGCTCTTGAGATCATTCTGGAAAATTTTAAGTTCATAAAGATGAGAATTGTGCTGTTTGAAGTTTACCAAAATTATATTAAACACAATTTTAAAATATATTTTTATTTTCTTTAGGTAGTTATACAAAGGATTTGCTGTTCAGTAGAACAGTTTACTAATACAATGCCTTTTGATCAGTGTCACCCCTTTTAACTTTCTTACCCACCCTTCCCAGCCTACCCCTTCCCTCACTTTTTTTAATTTTTAGGTTATATATTGAAAATTTTTGCCACTTAACAAAGCAATTTATGCATACAATACATCTCTTCAACATTTTCACACCCTTTCCACCCACCCTTGCCCTTATTTTTTTAAGTGTTGCTGCCTGTATCCTATTTATTTCCCTGGTTCATTCTTTTACCCCTCTCCCTATGATCCCCGCTCTCCTTTGTAAGTATCCATTTCCTAGTACTCATTTTGTTAAGCTTTGACATAGTCTCTCTAATTACTTTCATCCTCCATAGATTCTATTATACTTCAGTTAATTCATTGATAACTTCTTGGGTGCTAGCTGGTGTGCTTACTTCTAGGTTTATAGGCACATTCTAGTTCCCACTAATGAGGGAAACCATGCAACCTGTGTTTCTCTGGGTCTGGCTTACTTCATTTAACATAATCCTCTCCAAGTGTGTCCATTTCCTTAACATACCATATTTTCTTCACCCATTAGCACTTGACAGTTTCTACATGGCAAAGGACATTGCTAACAAGCTAAGTAGGAAGATCACAGAATGGAGAAGATTTTTACCAACTATCCATCAGACAAGGGCCTAATTCCATAATATACTTAGAGCTCAAAATATTGAACCCACAAAATATAAACTCTCAAAGAAACTAGAACCCAATTAATAAATGGACTAAAGACTTAAGAGAGACTTCTAAGACGAAGTAAATATAACCAATAGATACATGAAAAAATGTTCAACATCTTTAATCATAAAGGAAATGTAAATCACAACAACACTGACATTCCAATTCACTCTAGTTTGATGGCCATTATCAAGAAAACTAACAATATCAAATGTTGGCACAGATGTGGCTCAAATGGATATCTATTACACTGTTGGTGGGAATGTATACTTGTTTAACCACTCTGGAAAGCAGTATGAGAGTTCCTTGAAAGACATAGAACTTCTCTATGACCCAGCAATTCTACTTCTAAGCATTTATGCAAGAGAGCACAAACAAAGATACTTACCATAGCCAAGCTGAGAAATCAGCTCAGATGTCCCTCAATTGATAAATGTAATTTAACTTTATAATTATCATATTTGGTTTCTTGTGTTTTTTGTTGTTGCTGTTGTTGTTGTTGTTTGTCAATTGTGGGGCTTGAACTCAGGACCTGGGTGCCTCTTTGTGCTCAAGGTTAGCACTTTACCACTTGAGCCACAGTGCCAATTCTGGCTTTTTCTGAATGGTCTATTGGATATAAGTGTCTCACAGACTTTTCTGACTGGGATGGCTTTGAACCATGGTCCTCAAATCTCAGCTTTCTGAATAGCTAGGATTACAGATATGAGACACTGGCATCCAGCTTAGTTTCTTATTTTTGACTATGTGGTATAATTTTGGATTTGAGGCTCAGTGTGATATAAGAAGACAAATATGACTTTTGAAATACTAAGGGGGCTGGGAAGGTGGCTCAGTGGTAGAGCACTTGCCTTGCATGCATGAGGCCCTGGGTTGAATTCCTCAGCACCACATAGGGAAAAAGAAAAAAGCCGGAAGTGGCGCTGTGGCTCAAGTGGTAGAGCGCTAGCCTTGAGCTGAAGAGCTGAGGGACAGCGCCCAGGCCCAGAGTTCAAGCC
>NW_012267248.1:15025677-15032092 GCF_000151885.1 Dipodomys ordii | reverse complement strand
AAAAAAAAAGAAAAGAAAAGAAATACAAACTAAGAGTACACACAGTCCCAATTTTAATACTCAGTATACTCCAGTCGCCTAATTTTTACTATGGAGGCAGAGCAGTATACCATGAGCACTATGGATAAACTTACCCACACAAGAGTTGTGCAGTATACCATGAGCACTGTGGATAAACGTGCCCACACAAATGTTGCTTGGTTTGTGCTAATGGCGACAGACAAATGCAATTCCTGTGGGAGGTATAAGACATGGTAGGTGTCTAGTATATGCTATTATTTTTGGTAGAGTTCAGGGTAAAGTATTTAAGCGTCATTGTAGAACAAGATTAATGACACTCTCTGACCTCACCAAATACAAATTTGAGGTCCAGGTTGCTGAAAAAGCTTCAAGTGAATTCCAGCCTTGGGCCTCAGTAGGTCTTGAGGAGATTTTTATGGAGCTGAGGTTCAAAATGTATGATAAAATTGTGACTTATCCAAAAGGATGTAATAGCTTAGCTCTGCCTAGCAGTAGCAGGTAGAACAACTGTCCTCAGATGTCCATATCCTAACTCCAGGATCCTAGGAGCATTACTTTATATGAAAAAAGAGAATTCAAACCGTAGATGCAATTCAAGTTGCTAATGTTCTGATCCTGAAATGGGCAGATTAGATAGGATTATACAGATAAATCTGATTTTGTCTCATGGTCCCTTAAAAATAGAAGAAAAGAAGGAGAGTAAGTTGAGAGGGACAGGTCCCAATGTTGCTGGCTTTGAAAATGAAAATTCCACGAGCCTCAGAATGCTGGTAGCTGCTGGATCCTAAGATGGCAATAAATCAGACTGTCTCTAGGGTCTTAGCAAGAGCAGCACTTTGGTACTTGCCCATTGGAATAGCTAGACAAACCTGCAAGGAAGTAAATATATCTGTGCTGTTTCAAACCATAAAATTTCAATCTCGGCTTACTACAGCTTTTAGAATGTATTATACATGCTTTATCTCTACAGAAATCATTATGGTAACTTGAAGATTAATTTGTTCAAAAATTTTCATGGTATCAACCTAAAAAATACACTTTTTGTTAATGTCCTATTTAATATAATTCCATTTTTGTTTTAACTAATACATTTCTTCTAAACTTACATACTTCACAGATAATATTTTTGTAAAGTCATATCCACCCCTAGCCTTTCATGATAGGTTGTATGATAGCAAGTTTTAAAGGACGTGATAATTGAGATAAATTAAATTGCCTGGAATTGAAAATTACATAACTGTATATAGAGAATTTTATTTCAGTTCTGACAAGTATAAAATGACAGCTACATTTGACCAAGACAAATGATGTTCCATGTTTTCCTGATGTGACAAAAAAGTCAATTTACCTTTAAAACCCTTTACTCTCTATACTTATCACACTTAGAGTCTAATTTATTTAAGTTTGAAAGTTTGAAAAGTCTGTAAGATTTTTAAAAATCCAAAATTCTATCTCAAATATATTAATTCTCCTGTTAGGAAGAGACAAGATAGTTGTCTGACTATGCTATCTGACATTTCTGCCAAGTGCTTGACGAATGTTTCAAAAAATTTACCCTCTCCTTCTTCTCACCAAAAGGGAAACTGAGGCATGATCATTGAAGGTGGCTACACAGGGATGAAAAGTTTAGATTTTTCTGCCCAGACTTTTACCATCTCTTCTATGAAACTCACTCTTCTTCTAAGCTCTAAACTACTGGTCACATTACCTTCCTTTCGACATAAGACATGAAGGGAAGAGAATTAAACAATAATTCAGAATCAGTATTCTGCTTCTCATGACCTAAACTTATCTTTCTGCTTCTGAGAAAGACTTGCTGGAGGACAGGAATTTGGCTTGAACACTCAAGAATGAGCCAGAAGTGTGCTTTATAGACATGGCCCTGAAGGAAATGAATGTTTACACCATTAGCTGCTGTGAAACAAGGCAATGCACAGAGGGGCATCGTTCATCTTCTGCCTCCAGAAACCTCTTCCAAAAGCCTGTTTGACATATGAAATTTTGAATTCACCTGGTACTGCTTGTTCTGTACAGGAAAAAGGGAAATCATCTACAAAGATATTGTTACCTCCGTAGAAAAGAGTACAGAGAAGCAAATCGGAAGAGATAGAAGAAGAGAGAAGAGACAAACTAAACTTAGAACAAATGAAATTGGAGAAAGGACCAGCATTGAACAAGAAAGGAGGCATTCTGAAATCTTATTATCTCAAGGGTAATTTAAAAAAATTTAAACTAAACCAAGATGATTTAAACCAACTTAATAGACTCATATCAACCATTGAAATGGAAACAGCAAGAAGAGACTTCTCATGCAAGAAAAGCTCAGGACCAGATTGATTTACAGCTGAATTCTATAAGGCCTTCAAATCAGAACTCACACCAATACTTCTCCAACTTTTCAATGATATTGAAAGTGAAAGTATACTATCAAACTGATTTTATGAAGCTATGATAACCCTCATCCCAAAACTAGACAAAGACTCATCAAGGAAAGTGAAGTACAGATCCATTTTTTTGATGAACATTGATGCAAAACTTTCAACAAAATTCTGGCCAATTGACTTCAACAACTCATCAGAAAAACATACACTACGATCTAACAGGATTCATTTCAGGGATGCAAAGTGGGTTCAATTAATAAAATTCAACACATGGCAACAAGACCAAGGATAAGAACCACGTGATCATTTCAATAGATGCAGGAAAAGCATTTGACAAGATCCAATACACCTTTATGATGAAAACTTTGGAGAAACTAGGAATCCATGGAACATTCCTCAATATAATAAAGGCTATAGATGACAAACCTATAGCCAGCATTATATTGAATTGTGAAAAGCAAAAGCCATTATCTACAAATTCAGGATAGAGACCAGGATGTTCACTCTCTCCACTCCTCTTCAATTTAGTATTAGAATGCCTAGCTAAAGCAATAAGGCAAGAAGCAAACATAAAGGGGATCCAAATAGGGAAAGATGAAGTAAAACTCTCTCTATGAAGATGACACAATCTTATATCTAAAGAACCCTAAGGACTCCACTCCCAAGTTACTTGAGCAGATCTGAAACTTTGCAAAGTAGCAGGACATAAAATTAACCCTCAATAATCAAAGGCTTTTCTGTATGCCAGTAACAAGAAGAGTGTGGCTGAAATCAGGAAACAACTCCTTTTGTAACAGCCCACAAAAAATAAAATACCTAGGAGTTAACTAAAGAAGTGAAGGATTTCTACGATGTAATCTTTAAAAACTTGATAAAGGAAATTAAAGTAGAACTTAGGAAGTGGTAAAACCTTCCAGGCTCCTGGATTGGGAAGATTAACATTGTTAATGTTAATGACAATACTGCCAAAGACTATCTACAAATTCAGTGTGATATCTATCAATATCCCAACCTCATTCTTCAATGAAATAGAAGAAGCAATCCAAAACTTCATATGGAACAACAGAGAACCCGGTATGGCAAAAACAATCCTTAGCAGAAAGAACAGTGCTGAAGGACTATCAATACCAAATTTCAAACTCTATTTACAAAGCCATAGTAATCAAAACAGCTTGGTACTGGCACAAGAACGGACCTGAGGACCAATGGAATAGAATGGAAGACATAGAAATGAACCCACAGACCTATAGCCACCTAATTTTCTATAAGGAACTAAAAAAAATAGAATGGAAGAAAGACAGCCTAGTCAGTAAATGGTGCGGGCAAACATGGTTAAACACCTCTATAAAATTGAAGTTAGATCCTTATATATCACCCTGAACTCCAAATGGAGTCAAAGACCTCGAAGTCAAAGCAGACATCCTAAAAATATAACAGGAAGGAATAGGAGAAACTCTAGGGCTCCTTGGCACAGACCAAAATTTTCTGAATAAAGCCCCAGAAACACAACAAATCAAAGAAATGTTGGACAAATGAAATTGCATGAAACTGCAGAGCTTCTGCATGGCAAAGGACATAGCTCGCAAAATCAATAGAACGCCCACAGATTAGGAGAAGATCTTTACTAGCCATACAACAGACAAGGGCCTCATATCTAAAATTAACTTCAAAGTCAAAAAAATAAATCCCCCAACAACTAATCCTCAATGAAATAACCACCCGATTAATAAATGGGCTGAAGAATTAAAGAGAGACTTCTTTGAAGAGGAAATAAAAATGGCCAATAGACACAAGAAGAAATGCTCAACTTCTCTAGCCATAAAAGAAATGTAAATCAAGACAACGTGGAGATTCCACCTCACCCCAGTTAGAATGGCTATAATCAAGAACTCTAATAACAACAGATGCTGGAGGAGATGTGGACAGAAGGGAACCCTACTGCATTGTTGGTGGGAGTGTAAACTTGTTCAACCACTTTGGGAAGTAGTATGGAGGTTCCTCAAAAGACTCCACATAGAGCTCCCCTATGACCCAGCAATTCCTCTTTTAGACATTTACCCAAACAATCACAAACAAGGCCTTACTAAAGCTACCAGCACAACTATGTTTATCGCCACATTATTTACCATAGCTAAGGTATGGAACCAACCCAGATGCCCCTCAGTAGATGAATGAATCAAGAAAATGGAATCAACATAATTAAATTCTAAGATGCCTCCATTAGGAAATGGAAAGACTTGGAAAAAATTGTATTAAGTGAAGTAAGCCATGCCCAAAGAAGTATAGGTCTCATGGTTTTCCTCATTTGCTGTAACTAGTATATGTCTAGTTCAAGCAGAAAAGATCAAAAGCTATGTACATATGACCATATAAGATGATGTTAAGTGAAAGGAACCCCAAGACAGGGACATATGTGGATTTTTCTTTCTTGCTATTTTTTAACGTACTTATAATGCACTATGTGATTTTTCCTTTCTTTTGTAGGTTCTCCCCCAAGGTAAAACCCCTGTTTTCACTGTATTTGATCCGGTGCCCTGTATCTTGTATATACATTTTCCTAATTTGGGGAGGGGAAGGGTAAAAACAAAATGCTTAAATGGGGATACAGGTTGACCCATTGTAACAATGAGATGTACAAGACAGTATTTTAAAAATGAACTTTACAACTTGTGGGAGGGGAGGGAGGGAGGAGTTGAGGAGTGGAGAGGGAAGGGATGGTAGGGGAAAAACAAAGGTGGAAGTAACAATGCTTGATAGGAAATGGACTCATTACCTTACTCATGTAACTGTAACCCCTCTGTACACTGTTTTTACAATAAAAACGTATAAAAAAGATGATGCTAGGAGAAGTGAACCCCAGATATGGACACAAGAAATTTTTTCTTTGTTGCTGTTGTTTTTAATGTACTATGTGATTTTTTTTGTTTCTTTTGTATGTTCTTCCCCCTATTGTTATAACTCCTGTTGTCACTGTATTTGATTCCAGTGCCCTCCATCTTGTATATATATTTTTCTAATTTGGGGAAGGGAAAGGAAATAACAAAATGCTGAAACAAGGATATAGGTTGACCCATTGTACAATGAGATGTACAAGACACTATGTTGAAAATAAACTTTAGAACTTCAGTGGGGTGGGGAGGAGTTGGGGAGGTGGGGAGGGAAGGGATGGTAGGGGAAAACAAAGGAGGGGTAACAGTAACTGTAACCCCTCTGCACAGTATATTTTCAATAAATAATATTTTTAAAATGTTCAAAGCCTAGCTTCTAACATAACCATGAAGATTCTACAGAGAAGCTTGTGCTTTTGTTTCTAGTTGTTGGGCTTCCTGCCTATTGAAGATGTTGTTATTTTGCAGGTATAACCATTTATATTTGGTACAGTGTTTTTTCATTTTAAGAGCACATAATACAGGTAAAAATGGAGTATCTTTGCTGATTTTTAACACTAATTACATCAGTAAGGATTCCTCCTGAAGAACAGCTTTAAATCTTTAGTCTTTTTACTTCTGTAACTGACCACCACCTGTAAATTTGGCTACCTAGGAAATTATGGATATCTTTCATTTACATCATTATAATATGTTCATTCCCCCCCACACACACACACAGAGTCACGTGCATGAGTGCTAGTAATGGTACTTACATTCAGGGTCTTTTACTCTTGGCTATTCACTCCGAATCATCCTTCTACCACTTGAGCCACACCTCCTCTTCCAACTTTTTGTGACATAATTGAGGTATACAATCAACTAGGTTTTGCAGGTATTAAATAAGGTGTGAAAACTGTCAGATAAGTTGATGTTAGATTAAAAAAATCCAACATAAGGACTCAAATGGTTTTTGTTTCTTGCTATCATTTCTAACATATTTATAAGATGATTTCTTTATCTTAGCTATGGTAAATAATGCTGCAATAAACATAGTTGTGCTGGTACCTTTACTATGGTCTTGTTTGTGATCATACAGGTAAATGCCCAAAAGTGGGATTGCTGGGTTATAGGGGAGCTCTATGT
>NW_012267248.1:15012424-15025179 GCF_000151885.1 Dipodomys ordii | reverse complement strand
CCATCAGAAAGAATGACATTGCCCATTTGTTAGGAAATGGAAAGACTTGGAAAAAATTATATTAAGTGAAGTAAGCCAGGCCCAAAGAAACATAGGTTCCATGATTTCCCTTATTTGCAATAACTAGTATATGTCTGAGATAAGCAGAAACGATCAGATGAGATGAGGTAAGGCTAAATGAACCCCAAGATAAGGATTTAAATGCTTTTTTTCTTTCTTGCAATTGTTTCTAACATATTTATAAGATGATTTCTTTGTTGCTTTGTATGTCCCTCCCCCATGGTATAACCCCTGCTTTCAATATATTTGATGTTGATATACTTTACGGAGGGGAAGGGAAAAAACAAACGGTTTAAATAGGGATACAGGTGGACCCATTGCAACAATGAGGTGTATTAAGTCAAAGAACGAACTTTACAACCTTGGATGGGGGGTGATAGAGTGGGGAAGGGGGAGATGGGAAGGGATGGGAAGGGGAAACAAAGGAGGAGGCAACAATGATTGATAAGAAATGTACTCATTACCTTGCCCATGTAATTGTAACCCCTCTGTATGGTATTTCACATTAAAAAAAACTTATTACACAAAAGATGGAGTGTAAAAATTGCTTAGCACACTTCTCAAACTTTTATGTTTTCCAAATATGAGCTTAATTCCCACTTTCTTTTGGCGCCTTGCTGATTCTCTCTGACGTGTACCTATCTAAGCCTGTCCTTTATCGCCTCTTCTTTATTTTTCTTCCCCGTTTATAACCTGTAAGCTGTTCTCAAAGGTTGTGACAAGCTGAAGTTGGCAGGCTGACGGTGTGCTACCTCAAGAACTGTGCTATTTGTAGATGGCTCACTGGAGAGGAGCGATGGCAGGGGCTTCATCTGAGTTCTGAATGTAGGTTACCACTGAGATCACTGTGGCCTTTGCTTATCCACTTCGATTTGTGGGGAATTGCCAGAAATAGGGGATCAACATTTTAGGATCCGAAAAGCTGATTGATAGTTCTATGAAAACGTGATGATAAAGAATGACTGACCATGGAGAGGTATCAGCATTTTTTTTTAATTTTAGGTCCCGGTAATGGTGGATGCTTTATCTCTTGAGAATATCATATGGAAACTCATTCAGTTTCCAAATTAAATACTTAATAATTGCATACTGTGTGAAAGCAAGTGAAGACAGGATATTGGGTAAATTAGAGGTGATCTTTATTTTAAAACTTAGATAACCTTTACCCATTAATATGAGAAAAGTTTTTATCTATACTTTTTGCAGTTTAAAATTTCAACTTTTTATTTATTTATTCATTTATTTTTTATTGTGAAAATACCATACAGTGGGGTTACAATTACATGGGAAAGGTAATGAGCACATTTCTTATCAAGCTTTGTTTCTCCTTCCCATCCCTTCCCATCCCATCCCTCCCATCCAAAGTTGTAAAGTTCATTTTTCGACATAATGACTTGTACATCTCATTATTGCAATGGGTCCACCTATCTTCCTATTTAAACCATTTGTTTTTGTTCCCCTTCTCCTCCACAAATTGTATCAACATCAAATACAACTTTTTAAATATAAAAAAAATATTATGGTGCCAGTCGCTGGTGCCTCAGTCCTGTAATCTTAAGTATCCAGGAGGTTGAGATCTGAGAAGCCATTCTGGGCAGGACGGACCCTGAGACTCTTTTTGTTTTTTCGTTTTTTATTGTGAGAATACCGTACAGAGGGGTTACAATTATATGGGCAAGATAACGAGTACATTTCATATCAAGCATTATTGCCTCCTCCATTGTTTCCCCTTCCCATCCCTTCCCATACTCCCCCTCTCCCCGCATCCGTTCCTCTCCCCACCTACCCCCACACCAAAGTTGTAAAGTTCGTTTTTCGACATAACAACTTGAACATCTCATTGTTGCAATGGGTCCACCTGTATCCCTAGTTAAACAATTGTTTTTCCCCTTCCCCTCCACAAATTATACCAACATCAAATACAGTGAAAGCAGGGGTTATACTGTGGGGGAGGGACATACAAAGCAACAAAAAATCATCTTATAAATATGTTAGAAACAATTGCATGAAAGGAAAAAAAAACAAAAAATAAGCATTTGAATACTTTATCTCCAATTAAATACCAAAAAATAAAAGCCAGAATTGGACCTGTGGCTCAAGCAGTAAAGCACTAACCTTGAGCAAAAATGCTCAATAACAGTGCCCAGGCCCTGAATTCTAGCCTCAGGACAGGTGCGAATAAACAGAAGGAAGGGAAAAGATTGTGGTAAAATATATGTAACATTCGCTGTCTTATCCATTTTTATGACATACTGTTATCAAATGCATTTCTATTATCTGCTATGTTGGTACCATCTACCCATAGAATTCTTTCTGTTTTCCTGAACTGAAACCTTGTCATTAAACAATGATTCATTTTTTCTTTCCATCCAACATTCTCTCTCTATGAATTTGATGATTCTTCATATAAATTCACCATCTTTATCTCTGTCTGAATATGTGCGTGGTTTATTGAATTATCGCATAATTTCCTCAAAGCTCATCCATATTGTAGCCTATATCAGTGCTTCCTTCTTTGTACAGTAAATAAGATTCCATTGTATTTATATACTACATTTTATCTGTTTATCTGTGGATATTTGGGTTGCTTTCACCTTTTAATGATTGTGAACATTGTGTGAACCTGTAAGTATCAATAATCAGTCATGTGTTTGCCTTCAATTCTCTTGAGTATAAAAAGAATAAAATTGTTGGATCAAATCATAATTCTACTCTTTTTTTTTTGAGAAAACACCTTACTGTGTTTTTCAGTGTTATACATTCCCATTTAACAGTGCACGGAGTTCTGATTTCTTTATTTCCTCACTCCTACATTTTCCCCCTCCCGTTTTTGTTCTTAATTTAATAATGTTCTTAATGGGAATGAAATTGTATCTCTTTGTGATATCTTACTTCAGTTTGCATTTTCCCAGTGATTACTGTGAAGCATTAGTTCATATGCTTATTGACCATTTGTGTATGTTTTATTGAGTTAAGTCCATCTACTTTCAAGCTGTTTCTTTGTTGTTCCTGCATTATAATACTCATATCTATGAATCTATATATGTGTATATGTATATATGTAAACACACCATTATTATGAAAAGTGTCTTGTATCTGTTATGATTTCAAATTTCCTAATAAAATTTAAAAGAGTACATTCCAGTTACATTTTGTCTTGTGTTGTGATTTCATTAGCAAAATCAAAACCAGGCCATAGGCTTGCTGTGCCTGGCATTCTGTTACAGAAGTAGGTCCTCTCTTTTGGAACATTGTAATTTCACTCAGCTTTCTGGGAAGACTAACATCATTTGAGGATGGCTTATCCATTACAGTATTGGAAATGAAAGGTTCTAAGTTAATTTGAATGTAGACTAAAATAAAGTCTGTTTATTAAACCATTTTAAAAGATGCCAAGGAACAAATTGCAGACATGTAATTTAAGAGGATGGGGCTACTTGTTAATGAGGATGAACCTTGTTCAGGTATATCAATCACATTATTTTAATTTTCTATTTTATTATATGTCAACCCAAACCAAACCAAGCTTTCAATATATTTCAGGCACATGAATGACTTATATATTCTAAGAAATCATTTTGCCTTATATAAATATAACTGATGCTATTTTCTTGTTCACAGTAGAATAAAATGTTAATAATTTGGTAAGTTGCTGCAATTTTACTATCCATTTCTCTCTGGCTCTGCATAACATTCAGTGAACACTCAACCCTAAAAGACTCAAGCAATTCAGTTCGAATATCCACTAAAAAGTACATATGCTTACTCAAAATAACTGAGCTACTTGATTTGGAAAAGCGAAGTAGAGCAATCCCCAAAGAGCAGCTTCGTATGAAATATGAGGTTGCAAACTGACTTTCATTTATATCCCTGGATATTTTCCCCAGGAAATTACATTCACCTGCACGTTTCTTTACATAAATATTTTCTATTTTTAAGAAAGAGTAGAAACTCATTCAGAGTAATTTCAGAGTTGCTTTACTTAGATTCTAGGGATTAATTTTTTGCTCTATTCCATCATATGGCTGACTTTTCCCCCCAGTATTTTTTTCAGTCATATAGGCACTGTTAAATCAATATAAATATTCTCAAGTATTGAATATCTATAAATAATATATAATACTATGATTTATTTTATGTACTTTCAGTTACTCTGTCATATCATCTACAAGATTCTATAATGATCAGATAGCATAATTTTACATTCATTAAAAAGTCTTTGTTGACACAGCTATCAGAAAGAATAAGGTTATGTCATTTGCAGGCAAATAGATGGACCTAAAGCAAATCATGTTAAGTGAGGTAAGCCAAGCTCAGAGAGAAAAGTAGTTTTCTCACATATGGGGAAGCTAGGTCTAGAATGCTGGGACATGATAAATTATAAAGGTCTCTAGGTATTCACATACAGTGAGACCAAAGGAGGATTCTCTTAGGAAAGGAACAGAAAGGTGCAATGACTATGTGAACCTGATCCTACAAAATAATATTTATCAAAATGGACTTCTGGAAATGAAAATAAGACTTTTTTTTCTTTTTTACTGCTTTTGTTTTCTTTTCTTTTAGTCCTGTTTTTTCATTTATATGTCATTTGGAGTGTAAAGGAAGGCACAGAAATGGAGGAAGAAAGGGTGAACAAATGCAACAATAGTAGTCACTGGATACTATTTTGGATGAGAGGAAAAAACTGGGAGAGAATGAGGCAGGGTGATATTGTTCCAACAGAAACCTACTCTTTACCTGACTTATGTAACTGTAATCCCTTTGTACATCAACTTTATAATAACAATAAAAATAGAAAAAAAAAGACCGGGCACTGGTGGCTCACTCCTGTAATCCTAGCTACTCAGGAAGCTGAGTACTGAGGATCACAGTTCAAAACCAGCCTGGTCAGGAAAGTCTATGAGACTCTCATCTCCAATAAACCACTAGAATACCAGAAGTGGCACTATGGCTCAAGTGGTAGAGTGCCAGTCTGTGCTGAAGAGCACAGGGACAGCGCCTAAGCCCAGAGTTCCAGCCCCATGACTGACAAAAAAAAAAAAAAAGACAGAAAGAAAGAAAAAAAGTTCTTGTTGGATATATAGTATAGTTAATATTTTATTTTATTTTTTTTGGTCCAGTCATGGAGCCTGAACTCTGGGCCTGGGCGCTGTCCCTCAGCTCTTCAGCTGAAGGTTAGCGCTCTACCACTTGAGCCACAGTGCCACTTCTGGCTTTTTTTTCTTTTTACTTATGTGGTGCTGGGGAATCAACCCCAGGGCCTCAGGCATGCAAGGCAAGCGCTCTACCACTGAGCCACCTTCCCAGCCCCTAGTTAGCATTTTAGGTAGCCCCCTTTCTTATAAAAAAAAAGTGATTATGAAAAGTTTGATACAAATTTGTGCTGATGAATGTCACAAAGAAACAATGTTCAGAGAGACTAAATGATGTAGCCATAGAGCAAAGCAATTTCTTGGGCTTTTGGATAAGAGAAAAAAGTATTCAGAGGAAGGATCTGTGTTATGTGTGTGTGTGTGTGTGTGTGTGTGTGTGTGTGTGTGTGTGTGTGTGTGTGTGTGTATACATATGAGCCTGTGTGTTTATGTCCTGTTATTGTGCATATGTTAGTAGTTACTAACCTGGATAGACCTAGACCTAGTGTTTTAGAGAAAAGGCAAAAGTAAGCCTGAAGGAAGACTTGAACATAAGAAATACAGAAGGGCTGGGAATGTGGCTTAGTGGTAAAGTGCTTGCTTAGCATGCATGAAGTCCTGGGTTCGACTCTCCAGTACCACATAAACAGAAAAAGCCATAAGCACTGTGGCTCCAGTGGTAGAGTGCTAGCCTTGAGCAAAAGAAGCTCAGAGATAATGCTCAGGCCCTGAGTTCAAGCCTGGCAAACATACACACACACACACACACAAGAAATCATTTAAAGAAAGTGATTAGAGGAAGGTTTAGAGCCATGAAGGGAGGAGGTAAGGCTATGTAGAGCATGGTAAGCATTTCACATTTTCTTTTATGTTTAGTAATAAACTACTGAGACAATATAAGCAGCGGTGTAAGGGTACAATATGATGCAGGCAGAAAGCATGTATTCAGACTGCTATTTGCAGAATATATGAGGGTAGAAGTGAGACAAATATAGAGGCCCTGTTGTTTGCAAGCTTGGGGAGATGAAGTGGAAGCAGGAGGCATAGTGAACCGGAGGCACAATTCAAGTGGTAGAGTTCTGTCAAAGCAAGCAGTTACTATATCCTTGAGTCCAAAATCCACTAAAATATAAAAAATAAAGTCAAAAGAGAGAAAGAAAGAAGTTCAACTATATAATAAGCACCAACTGGCTCATATCTATCATATTTGCTAGTCCGCAGGCTCAGATCCAGAAGATCTAGGTTGGAAAACAGCCCAGGTGAAAAGTCCTTGTGATTCTGTCTCCAAAAAGAATCAATATAAAGCTGGGCTGAAGCCATAGCTTGTGTGGTAGAGTAACAGCAGAACAAGGAGGCCCAGCAAGTACAAGGCCCTAGGTTTAAACACTAGTACTTAAAAAAAAAAGAATGTCTATCATTATCACCTTTGCTACATGAATTACATGTTGTCAGTGGTCAGTCCCTCTCAAACAAAAGCACAATGACTTCACTTCTATTGGTGACAAAGAATGCCATTTTATTCCTAACAAAAGTAAGAGCTAAATAATGTGCAAAGAGTATCTTCTTTTTTCTCTTTCATAGATTAGAGGTTGTCAATCAATCAGAGGACCTGAATTCCAAAAAGCCCTGGAGTGTGAATAGCATGTACAATCTTTATCCTTCCACAGAACACAGGAGGAAGAAGCAATGGCCATATAAATATGAGGCTCAAAAGAAAGTAGAATATGAACCCTTTTCTAAAGACTAATCTTTGAGTCTGTGGGAGCTCCCAACATGCAAATCCCTACTCTCTTCCCTCTTCCTCTGCTAGATACTCAGTAGAAGGATTAGAGCAGGCAAAATACTTCAAAGAAGTTCTTTTGGTGGCACAAATGGCAGTCAGCCTTTGAGAAAAGGACAGGCATGGAATCCATAGGCATTCTGGAGTCTCATACAAAGCAGAAATTTCTGAAAGAGGAGTTGGAAACTCTTCTGTTTCTGTTTTAACTTGAAAATGCTGAGTGCAGCTGAGGGAGGAGTGAAAGGGAATACCATATGCCACTGAAGACTGAGGAGATCGACTACTGTCTAGGGTCCTACACAGATGGAAATCATGGTACTACTGCCACCAGAAGAGGAGCAAGCAAATCACTCTTGTTGAAGGTCTTCATCAAACACAAAATATTTAACATAAAAGCTGAGAAGGAAGAACTGAAAACAACAACTTGTGCATACCACAATTCTTGAATTGCGATAGAAAAGAGGGTGAACAACATGTAGGGAAAATGGGGTAAAAATTAAAACAGAGAACACTTTGCTACTCCAACTTAGATTGGTCCCAGGATATCAGCAGTCCAAGGATGGAGGAACTTGACAATGTAACACTGCAACAGTAAAGCCCAAGACTGGCAAACACCACTTACCAGTTGGGTTCTAATCCTCTCATCAGCCCCAACAACCACATATAAACCAGCAAACTGACTGAAGAAAGAGCATACACATTTTGAGTATGAATTTTCAGTCTCTAACACGGCATTAAATCAAAACTTACAACGTATATTTTTAAAGAAGTGAGCCCCTTTCAAGAAGTAAAAAAGTGGGGCTGGGAAGGTAGCTCAACTGTAGAGTGCATGCCTTGCAAGCATGAGGCCCTGGGTTCGATTCCTCAGCACCATATAAACAGGAAAAGCTGGAAGTGACGCTGTGGCTCCAGTGGTAGAGCACTAGCGTTGAGCTGAAGAGCTGAGGGACAATGCCCAGACCCAGAGGTTCAGGCCCCACGACTGGCAAAAAAAAAAAAAAAGAAGAAGTAAAAAAGTCAACAGAGCCAGAGCTAAAAATGTCTTAGATACTAGAATATCAAGACAGAGACTTTAAAATAATCATGATTAATAATTTGAAGTGTCTTGTGTAAAAACTATATGCATGACAAGATGAAAAATTTTGGTCGGCAGATGCAAATTATAATTTCCTAGTAGAAATGGTAGAAATGAAAAACGTTCTGTCAGAGATGAAAAATCTCTGCAGTGGGCTTCTCAGTAGACTGATCCCAGAGGGAAAATTACACCAACAATCCACAATTTGAGAAAGGAGATAGATAAACAATTCCATTCACAATCTTCATAAATACATAAATAGGCACTTAACCGAGGAAGTTAAGTTTCTTTACAATGAAAACTCTAAGACCTTGAAGAAAGAAAGAAACTGAAGGCACTGGAAGAAACAACCTCACATGTTCATGGATTGGCAGAGTTAGTGTGAAAATTGCCATATTACAGAAAGCAATCTACAGATTCAATGTAATGTCCTTTCAGGTTCTAATGTCATGCTTTACAAAAATAGAAAAGTCAATCCTAAAATTCATATGGAAAAATAGAGAATCCTGAATACAAACAACAACTCTGAGCAGAAAGAACAATGCTGGAGGTATCACAATACTGGACTTCAAATTATATTACAGAGCCATAATAATAAAATGACAACAACAACATGGTAGTGAGATAAAAACAAACATGAAAATCAAGGGACCAGAAGGAAAACTCAGAAATTATACCACCCAGAGAAGCCAAAAAACATATATTAGGGAAAGTCAGCTTCTTCATGAAATTGTATTGAGGAAACTGGCTCTCTACATGCAGTAGACTGACACTTGTCCTCTTTCATCCTATACAAAAATCAACCCTAACTGTATTCTCTGAAATCTTGAAACTGAATAAAATAGGAACATCTTTGAAACACATAGGCATGGGTAATTATTTTATGAGTACGATTCATGGCTCATGCCTGTAATCCTAGCTACTAAGAAGGCAGAAATCTAAGGATTGTAATTTGAAGCCAGCACAGGCAGGATAGTTTGTGAAACTCATACCTGTCATTAACAACAAAAAAAGCCAGAAATAGAGCTGTGGCTCAAGTGGTAAAGCACCAACCTTATCCAGAAAAAAGTAATATCTCAGGGAAAATCCATGTTTTGATTTCAAGCCCTAGGACAAAGATGAAAAGAAAAGCAAATAAAAAATAAAAATAAAGAAGGACAAGAATTGGTGGCACCACAATAAAAGTTTCTGTACTGGGCTGGGAAGGTGGCTCAGTGGTAGAGTGCTTGCCTTGCATGCATGAGGCCCTGGGTTGAATTCCTCAGCACCACATAAGAAAGTGCTGGAAGTGGCACTGTGGCTCAAGTGGTAGAGTGCTAGCCTTTAGTTGAAGAATTGAGGGACAGCGCCCAGGCCCAGAGTTCAGGCCCCACGACCGGACCCAAAAAAATAAAAATAAAAAAATAAAAGTTTCTGTACTGCAAAAGAAATCATTTTCAGAATCCCGAGGCAGCTATCAGAATTGGAATTTTTTCATCAGTTATTCTAAGGATAAAGGATTAATGATTAGGATATCCAAAGAACTAAAAAGTAAACATTAAAAGAAAAAGGTTATGCAGTTAATAAATAGGCCAACAAATTAAACAAATAATTCTCAGAAGATGTACAAATGACTTGTACAAATACATGTGTAACATCCTTAGCCATAAAAGAAATGTAAATCAAATTAAACTAAGGCTAGGCATTGATGGCTCAAATTTGTAATCCTAGCTACTCAGAAGGCTGACATCTGAGGACTGCAGTTTGAAACAACTCAGAGCAAGAAAATCCATGCGACACTTATCACCAATTAGCCACCAAAAAAAGCTAGAAGTGAAGCTATACTTCAGTAGTAAAGAAGTAGCCTTGAGCAAAACACTCAGTGACAGTATCTAGGCTCTGTGATGGAGCCCCAAGACTGTACACACACACACACACACACACACACACACCAACACACACACACAACTATTCCATATCATATTCATCAGAAAAGCACTCTTCAAGAAAAACAATGCTGCAAGGATGTGAGGATAAAGGAACCCTCATATGCTGCTGGAGAAACCACTGTAGAGGCCCTTGAACAAACTGAAATGTATTTACCATATGAGCACACCATAGCACTCTTTGGAGCATATCCAAATGAGAGTCAATCAATATGCAAGAGAGATAACCTGCCTACTCATGTATATTGCAGCTCAGTTCACAGTAACCAAACTGTGGAAGCAGTCTAGATCCTCAAATGCAATGAGTGGGTAAACTCTACTGTACATATGCACCATAAATATTAATTATAAAAATGAAATTATATCACCTTGTGGAAAATGGATAGAGCTGGAAATGATCATACTGAGTAAGATAAGCCAAGGTTCAAAAGACAATTACTGCATATTTTTGCTTACTTATGAATCTAGACTTAAAATATAGACATATACAAATATGTGGGTGCACATGTTTGTCATTATGGGACTATTTGAGGGGATAAAGAGAATGATGGTGGATGACTAATGTTGAAATACATTTTATCTGTATGGCGATGACATAAGAACTTTCACTGGAAGCTGTGTGCAATAGTATAATTGTTAGGTAAGCCAAGAATTGCTCTCTATGCATTAAAGGAGATCAATTTGATTAAAGCATGTGTAAAACTCCAAGGTGAAACATCTTTGTACTGTAAAATACATTGAAAAAGAGTAACAAACAATGTCAGGAAATAAAAGTAGGATGTGTTGGTGTATGGAGAAACATTACTAACCAGAGCAAGGAGGGCTCTAGAAAGGAAGAAGGAGGATGATGATAGTTGAAGTATTCTATAAGCAAATATGAAAATAGGATGATTGCATTTTTTTGAAATTCTTTTACAAAGCAGAAAGGAATGAAGGAGGTGATGGGGAGAGTTTGACTAGTGTATCACATAGAGATGTATTGAAATATCACAATGAAATCCCCTGCGTAGCTAATAAATGTTTAAAAATATTTTAAGAAAAAGTTTAAAAATCTAAAGGTTTATGAAAAATTAGAGAGAATATCTATCCAGTACCTATTTGTCTGTCTGTCTACCTATCTACTTATCTATCTAATATATAAGGGAATTGAAAATGGAGAAAGGAGAAATCAGAGGACATTTTAGAATAGATGGTAGCCAAAAATTCACTAAAATAAAAGACAGACTATTCTACAGATTAAAGAATCTTAGGGCAAATAATACCCAGGATATTTTTGTTATAATACTTATACTATGCGAATTTATATCGCCAGAGAAGGACATTTTGAACTTCTAACTTCCAGGACTTCATAATGCAACTGTGTTTGGAGATAAGATCTTTCTGGAAGTAATTGGAAATAGAGATTAGAGTGAGTACTGTTGTGGTATTCCTGTGCCCTTATGAGAAGTGGGCATTTGAATGTAATAATATGAAAGCACAGGAAAAGATGGTGATCTGTAAGCAAGGAGAGAGGCCAAAAGCATATTCTTCCCTAGATCTGAAGAAAGAATCAACTCTACCAGCACCTCATTTCACAGAACTGTGAGAAAATAAATTCCTCTTGGTCAGCCTTCCTTATCCATGATATTTTGTTTTGGCAACACAAGAAAACTAGCAAAATCCTGAAAACCAAGAAGATACTGCTGAGAACAGCCACCAGAAATAAGATGCCTCCCCTAAAAGAAAGAAAAAGGAATGAATAGAATTTAGTAGTCTTTGAAGATACTGAGAGACACTTTCAGTATTAAAATACTAAAAACAATTGTTATCTGTAAGTTATTAAAACAAACAAATCAACAAAACATCTGTCATATCTATCAAAAATATTTTTTAAAAACTAAGGGAAAATAAAAATATTTCAGAAGGAACAAAAGTGAAAAACATGTTATTTGGAATCATATAATGTATATTAAGGGAAATTAGGTAGAGGAAATGTGATTACAGACTAGGTCTATAGAAATAAATGATAAAATGACACGCAAATGTGATTCTATTTTTCTGTTTAGCCTCATTAAAAGGTAAATGTTGAATGGGGGTGAAACTGATCATGATGCATTGTATTCATAAACTGCTTCATTAAGTGGCATTTCTTTTGTACAACTACTTAAAGATAACAATTTAAAAAGGTTAAAATTAGATTTCTAATTAGCCATTCTAACTGGGGTGAGGTGGAATCTCAATAATTTGTTTTTTAGATTTTCTTATTGTTAAGTTACTGTCCAGAGGGGTTACAGTTACATGAGTAAGGTAATGTGTACATTTCCTATGGGACATTTTACCCTCTCCTTTGATTTTCCCCTACTATCCCTTCCCTTCCTACCTCCCAACTCCTCCCATCCTCTGAAGTTGTAAAGTTCGTTTTCAACATAGTGTCTTGTACATCTCATTGTTACAATAGGTCAACCTGTATCTTTGTTTCAGCATTTTGTTACTTTCCTTCCCCTCTGTAAATCAGAAAAATGTATATACAAGATGCAGGGCACCAGAATCAAATACAGTGACCACAGAGTTTATACCACAGGGGGAAGAACATACAAAAGAAACAAAAAAAAATCACATAGTTTTTTCCAAGCCTTTCCATTTCCTAACAAATTGGGCAATGTCATTCTTTCTGATGGAGGCATAGAATTCCATTGTGTATATAAACCACATTTTCTTGATCCATTCATCTACTGAGGGGCATCTGGGTTGGTTCCATATCTTAGCTATAGTAAATAGTGCTGCAATAAACATAGTCGTGTTGG
>NW_012267248.1:14982193-15011904 GCF_000151885.1 Dipodomys ordii | reverse complement strand
GAAGGGATGGGAAGGGGAAACAAAGGAGGAGGCTGCAATGCTTGATAAGAAATGTACTCATTATCTTGCCCATGTAATTTTAACCCCTCTTTACAGTATTTTCACAATAAAAAAATTGAAAAAAAAGAAAAAAAATCACATAGTACATTAAAAACAACAGCAACAAAGAAAAAAAACTCTTATGTCCATATTTTGGGGTTCATTTCATTTAACATCATCATATATGGTTATATGTATATAGCTTTTGACTTTTTCTGCCTCTCTGGTAAGATTATTCTAGAAGTATACTAGTTAATGCAAATAAAGGAAACCATGGCACTTATGTCTCTTTGGGCCAGAGATGTTGAACATTTCTTTACATGCCTATTGGTCAATCTAAAAACAACAGATGCTGGAAGGGATGTGGCCAACAGGGAACTCTATTGTGCTGTTGGTGGGAGTGTAATCTTGGTCAGCCACTCTGGAAAGTAGTATGGAGGTTCCTCAAAAGACCACACATAGAACTGCCCTATGACCCAGCAATCCCACTTCTGGGCATCTGCCCAAATGACCACAAACAAGGCCATACTAAAGCTACCAACACAACTATGTTTTATTTGCCATTATAGCATTATTTGCCATAGCTAAGATATGGAACCAATCCAGATGCCCCTCAGTAGATGAATGAATCAAGAAAATGTGATGTGTGTGTGTGTGTGTGTGTGTGTATACTATGCTTCCATCAGAAAGAATGACACTGCTCCATTTGTAAATGGAAGGACTTAGAAAAAAGTTAGACCAAAGAAGCATAGGTCCCATGGTTTTCCTTATTTGTAATAATTAGTATACATCTAGGGTAATCTTAGCAGTTGAGCAGAATAGCTCAATATCTATGTACATATAACCATATAAGATGATGTTATGTGAAATGGGCTCCAAGACATGGACACAAGAGGTTTTTCTTTGTTGTTGTTCTCAATATACTTTTTTCTTTTGTGTTTTTCCCCCTATGGTTTATCCCCTGCTTTCAGTGCATTTGATTTTGGTATCCTGGTTATTGTATATATGTTTATTTGAACTAGGAATGTGGAACAACAAAATAGTGAGACAAAGAACAAAGGGAGAACCTATGAAATAGCGTTACTCACAAGGCAATTATGTTGGAAATGATCTGTACAACATGGGGAGGGGGAGACTGGGGGGAAGGAAAAGTGGGGAAAAAATGAGAGAAAGGGTAACAAGTTATACAAGAAATGTAATCACTACCTTACTTATGTAACTAACCCCTCTGTATATCACCTTGACAATAAAACTAAAAACCAAAAAGGTTAAAAATTAGAAATTAAAATGATATTATTATTAATTGAAATGGTAGAAACTGTTTTTTCACAATAAGAATCAACTCATCAAAAATGCTTTATTGTTTATGAAAATGTTACTTATAACATACAGAAGAATATATTAAAAAAAGATAAATGGAGCTGGTAGCTCACACCTTTAATTGTAGCTATTCATGGGATTCTGTAATCTGAGGATCATGGTTAAAATCAGCCTAGACAGAAAGTTCCAGAGACTCTCATACTCTCATTTCCAATTAACCACTAAAAAGCTGGAAGTCGAGGTATGGCCCAAGTAGAATACTACCATCTCTGCTTGAAAAGGCTTAGAGAAAGGGCCCTGAGTTTAAGCCCCATTACTGTCACAAACAAAAAGGGTTTTAAACATATGTGAGCTTAAATATAAGTGGAAATAAAATGTGTGAATACATAGAATGAAAGGATAAAAAGAAAATATACTGTTCTACCTTCTGTTGACAGATTTGAAAACAATATTGTCTTTATTCTATTTCCCTAGTTATAAATTGCGTCTCATATTGACTTTGATAAATATGACAATTGCTCCTAAAAAACCTAATGCTTAGTTACCCATCTGGTCATCTGTTCCTCTCATGATATTAGCATTTGCAATTGATGATATCATTTCATTTAATTAAAAAAATAAAAGAAGCAGATTTAACATTGAAGTCTACATTTTACTAATGTGTCTAAATAGGTAAAATATTAGGAGCTAGGCTAAGTCAAAGCCATACTAAATCTAATCTCTAAACATTGTCTATGCAGTTTAGTGTAATTTAATAAGCTTTTGAAACATCATTTTTCATTATTTGAAAGTTAAGTAGTGTAAGTTTGAGAAGATCCATTAATTCCTTATACTGAACTTCAGTATCAGGACTGAATGAGAGAACACCACTGGAGATCACATAGAGACTAAAATAATAACGAACAACATTATTACAAAATATATATCCATAAATTTGAGAAGTTATACCCAATAGAAATTTTTATTAGAAAACCCTAACTATGGGGTTGGGAAGGTGGCTCAGTAGTAGAGCACTTGCCTTGCATGCATGAGGCCCTGGGTTCGATTCCTCAGCACCACATAAGCAAAAAGAAAAAAAAAAGCCGGAAGTGGCCCTGTGGCTCAAGTGGTAGAGCTCTAGCCTTGAGCTGAAGAGCTGAGGGACAGTACCCAGGCCCAGAGTTCAGACCCCATGACCGGACCCCCCCCCAAAAAAAGAAAGAAAACACTAACTACTAAAGCTTATGTAGGAAATAAACATATAAATAGAACAGCCAGCTACCAGAAAAGAGATTTGTAATCAAAACCATCCTCAGATTTAAGGAAGAAACAATGCTAATTGTCTCTATGCAAAATGCCTAGAAAATTTTAAATGATCTCTGAAATGCTTACCAAAACCAAGGAAAGGCTCAAAAGGGTACAGAACACAAAGGCTGTATACATTTAAAAGCAAATGTACTCTATAACTGAAGTTGAAATTCAGTGAAATACCAAACTTATGTGCCCTAAACCATAAATATTTAGAGATATATTCAAGAGTATTTTTTGCATAGTTTATATAAAGCTTATGAAATAAATTTAATAAAAGCAAAGAAAGGTTAGATTTCATGGATACATCTTCAATATTAGTAGTTATCAATTTCTCCCACACTAGTCAAAAGATTTTCTCAGTTCCAATCAAAGTTGCAGCAAATTATTTCTACAGAAATTGACAGAAAAATTATAAAAATTTTATGTTAAGATGCAGAAGACCTAGATAAGTCAAAATAATTTAGAAAGAGGAGAAGTTGGAAAATGTGTCAAAACAGTTGTATAAGTTGAATATAGATAGAAATACAGATCAATAGAACAGAACAGACAGACCCACATACATAGCCATAAGTTTTTGATTTACATTAATTTATTCTCAATTCATCATTCATTATTGCCTGCATAATTGCATAATTTTTAAATGGACTGCAAGACTGTAAAAATATAAGACTTTTGTTTTACATTGTTTTTCCTTATTCAAAATGCTTCATTTGTTGTTGTTATTGTTGGCCTTGGGGCTTGAACTCGGGGCCTTGGCACTGTCTTTGAGCTTTTTGCTCAAGGCCAGCATTGTAGGACCTTGAGATGTAACTCCAGTCCCATCTTTTTGGTGCTTAACTAGAGACAATGCTTAAATAGGGATACAGGTTGACCCATTTTAACAATGAGATGTACAAGACACTATGTTGAAAACGAACTTTGCAACCTGTGGGGGGGAGGGAGGGAGGAGTTGGGGAGGGAAGGGATGGTAGGGGAAAAACAAAGGAGGAGATAACAATGCTCCATAGGAAATGTACTCAGTACTTTACTCATGTAACTGTAACCCCTCTGTACACTATGTTTACAATAAAAAAGTATTTTTTAAAAAAATATCTAAAATACTTTGCTGCTTTGAACTGTGATCCTAGACATTAGCCTCCTGAGCAGCTAGGGTGCCATTCTAAAATCGCTTCTTTTATCATTAGAAATTGTTTTTTAATGAGCCAGACACCAATGGCTCATGCTTCTAAATCTAGCTACTTAGGAGGCTAAGAGCTGAGGATTGCAGTTTAAAGCCAGCCCAGGCACAAAAAATCTTGAACTCTTATTTCCAATTAAGCCAAAAGCAGAACTTTGGCTAAAGTGGTAAAGCACTAGCCTTGAGTAAAATTGCTCAGTGACAGTGCCCGGGCCCTAAGTTCAAGTCCTAAGACTGCTGAATACACACACACACACACACACACACACACACACACACACACACACACACACACACACACACATTCTACCACATGAATTCCAGTCTCTTTTTTAGTATTCACAGTACATACCATAAGAAGAGAAGTTACCACAAGGCACTGAGTAGCAATCTGGTTGAATCTTTAAATGGGTATGGTCAGAGAATATGTTTTGGTAAGCCATAATTCTACTGGAAATTAGAGAGGGTAGGCAGGGTGAAGAACCTGTGCAAATGTCCTATGGCAGAGTCTACATGAGTTTCTACAATACTTGTGGTTGAGGTTAACATGGCTGGAACAGAGTGAATAAAGAGGTATATAGCAAAAAATAATATTAGCTGAACAGAAACAGCAGGTGGAGGGAAGGTATTGATGACACAGGGACTTTTCCATCATTATTTCTTTTTATTTTGAGTGAAATGAGAAATTATTAATTCTTCCTTGTAATAGTCAAAGTAATTAACAATTAAGGAGTACACAGAGAATGCCTTCTTTGTTCTTGGACATTATCACTGAATGTTCAAGAAAGCCATTTAATCTAGTCTTACCCATAAGCCTCTCTGGTAACCCAGTTTTTATCCTCTGGAATTGCATAACTACTTCTTAATATTATTTGATTTCCCAGCCACTCATGAAACTCTGATTATGGCTTGGCTTTATGTTTTTATTTAGGATTGCCTTAAATCTAAACATATAATACATATCTTTTTATTAGTCTAAATTAATTGCACAAAAAGGTTTTATTCTGATACTACCATATGTGCATGTATACATTGTCTATCTCTTGAAGGCAATACATTTGTTGTCTTCTTTAATATAGATAGTTTCTCTTTCTCTTTCTCTTTCTGTGTGTTTAGCAGAAAGAATACAATGGATATTTCCAAATAAACAACAACTTTTGTTTTTATATTATTTCCAATTTCCATGCAGTATAAAATACCTTATCTAGGAGGAATAACAAAAAAGGGTAGTATAGTTTTGAAATACATACCTTAAAAAGGTGATATGGAGCTTTTTGTAAACACACATTTTTTTAAATTTAAATTTTTATTTTTTTATTGTGAAAATACCATACAGAGAGGTTACAATTACATGGACAAGATAATGAGTACATTTCTTATCAAGCATTGTAGCCTCTTCCTTTGTTTCCCCTTCCCATCCCTTCCCATTCTCCAACCCCCCCCAATCCTCCCCGCTACCCCCCACATGGTTTCCCTTATTTTCAATATCTAGTATATGTCTGAGTCAAGCAGAAAAGGTCAGATAAGGTGATGTTAGGGAAATGAACCCTAAGATATGTAGTCAAATGTTTTTTTCTTTCATGCGATTGTTTCTAACACATTTATAAGATTATTTCTTTGTTGCTTTGTATGTCCCTCCCCCACAGTATAACCCCTGCTTTCACTGTATTTGATATCGGTAAAATTTGTGGAGGGGAAGGGGAAAAACAAATCATTTAAATAGGGATACAGGTGGACCCATTGCAACAGTGAGATGTACAAGTCGTTATGTCGTAAGCACACATTTTTATATTGTTTCTAATTACTATACTTCGACATGAAATGAAAAAGCTTTGCTAACTATATTTCCTTTGGTCATATACCTTCATGACCTGAGTTTCACTTCCATAGTTGTTCTAGTTTTTCCTTCAAATGCAACACTTTTATGTTTGTTTGTTTGATTGATTGTTTTGTTAGTCCTGGGGCTTGAACTCAGGGCCTGGGCACTGTCCCTGAGCCTCTTTGTGCTCAAGGCTAGTGTTCTACTACTTGAGACGCAGCCCCACTTCTAGCTTTTTCTTCATGGTGTATTGAAGTTAAGAGTCTCATGGACTTTTCTGCCTAGATTGGCTTTGAATCCTAATCCTCAGATCTCAGCCTCTTGCAGCTAGGATTTCAGGTGTGGCCACTGGTGCCCAGCTCAGTACAGTTTTTTAAGCTGCTATGACTTTAGTGAAGATATCCTGTAATAGTATGATGCTGGACCACTGTGTTTTTCTCACAAAGTTTTAAATATGACTATTCGCCTTTTTTAAACATATATATATATATACATATATATTTGAGTTTAATACTCAGAAAAAACTGTGAAAATCAAGTTTGACATGATTTGTTGTTCCAGTATGGATGCATAGTATTAGGAATTTCAATCATGTGTCAGTTCTATGTCTTCATCATAGTTTCCCTTATACAACATCCTCTGTTTGGAGAGTCATTCATGGCCCATTGGGAAAGGTTAGAACTATAATTAGACCTTTACTCTAGACACTTGAGCAATGGAATGCATGAAGGTTAGTAAGAGCTTCCCATTAATTGCTCCCTTGTGGTTCCACAGTAAAGCTGTTAGCTTATATACTGGACTGCTACTCATGGCATCCTTGCACTGACATTTGCAGCAGTGATTAGAATGTCATCACTTTCCAATACTTCATTGTTATTCAGAGAACACACTGGAAGCCTTTCCTTCATACTGCAGGGATCACAAATTCAAACACAGACACACACACACACACACACACACACACACACACACACACATTCTCTGTTTCTTTATCATCAGAATATGCTTTTTGAAAGTGGGTTTGTTCTGAAAACAGTGTGCACACTGGACTCTGTTCAGCACAGTGTCACTGTCTTGTCTTTCAAACTAATGGGAACAAAGCAGAATCATTCTTTATGTGTAAAGTAGTGCACCCCAAGGGCAAAACATCTATCAGTATGAAAAATAGTCAAGGAACAACCAAGAGATTGTGTTTTGTGGAAGCTCATGGTTTTGATTGTATGTCTGAGCGAGTACACTGCCATGTTAGTTTTCTCAAATCTTTGAACTTAATAGTTTTCCTTTTCAGATGTCTTTCTTATCATTTATACAGCCTGAATTCAACTATTCAGTTTTTCCTGTCAGTACTTGCTTGTAACTCAACTAAGTCTGAGATTTACTAGGCTAGAGAGCTCAATTATCCTTCTGTCTCAAAAATAAATTACAGCTCCAGAGCCTAGTCCTTTCTTCATCCCACACATTCAATTTTGAAAAAAAATGTTCACCATAGATAGCACAAGGATATCATGTCTTAATACAAAATACTTACCTGTGCTTTCTCTCTCTGTCACTTGTTTGCCTTATTTTACTTCTTTGTGCATCAGTATGTGTAAGTACATGTGTGATTATATTAATCATATAATTTTGTTTACTTTATATATGATATTCTTATTACCAATTCTGTAGAGTGAGTCACTCAGATATATCAGTTCTTATTGTCAGGGTCATTTTATGTACTTTCTTTTAAAAAGAAAAAATAACAGAAAAAAATGACTTTTTATGCCTGGTGTCTTAAAGCAGGTATCTGATATATTGCATTCTCATGAAAAAAAAATTACTTTCCTGCTACCAGAAGTGGCAGAAGAGTAGTCTCAAAATTGAAATGATGATGATGAAACTCTGTAGTGTGGGGTCAGGGGAAGTTAGAAGGATTATTATATAGTTGGAAAGCTGAGCCAGAGGGAGAAAGGTCTCCACAAGTGAGATTATTGAGGGCATGGGAGAGAAAATGGAATACATAGTATATTTAAGTGTCTAAAATGTTAAAATTTGAGTTTGTAAAGCATTCTTGGTCTTTACTGTTTATGAGATTAGAAAAAAAAAAACAATTAGCAGAGAGAGAGCCTGAAGATAGATTTTAAAAATGCTAGATGCCCAGATGCAAAGCAGTGAAATTTTGGGATTAGTGAATGGACAATTATTCAATTGTAATTCTTTTAAAAATTTGTCTCATGGCTATAAGGCAAAGAAAATAAATACTTCTTCATGAGGAAGATTGGGTTTATAATTCCCACAGGTAAAGAGATATGAGCTGTGGGTGATGCTTTTGGACAAGGGAAAGGAGGCCTAAAGGACACAGATTAACTCCCTGTTGATAAAGGGAGAGGCAGTTTCTAAAAGGCGTGCATATGGTTGCATGAAGAGGACAAACTTTCATTTAGGATTTTCAAAAAGGAGTGAATATTGAGGATGAATACCCCAAGACAGAGAATGGAACAGAAGAAGTGTGTGTGGGTGGGGAAAGGGTCAGAAAATTTGGAAGAAAGTCTGAGTCTGGGAACTTTGAGTCATTATACCAATTTCTGGTCAGTGTACAGAATTTGTAGAATTGATACAATACGGGCATAGAGTCTCATGTACAAATGCACTTTTTTTGTTAAAGGAAATGAGCTGGATTGACTTTGAAAGGTCAGATTCTCTGAATACAGTGAATGTGAAAGCAAACTAGGAAATGAGAGGCTCACTGTGAGATAGGCCCATTGGAACATCAGAAGCTAAGAAAAGAGCTCTTGTTTCTTTCACTCTAGGCAGAAAATGGACAGACATATATGGAATTTTTAGACTAAACATGAGACATCATCAGTTTTCCATTCCATGGGTGTTCGTTGGACACTTTCTCTAAGTTCAGTGATGTTCTAGATGGTAGAGAGTTGTCAGTGATTAAAATAAAATAAGGCTCAGCCCAACTAGAGCATATATATAGTGTGTGCTACATAAAATCACCAGGTAATTGGCCAACCAAGTAAACTACATAGCATTCCTAAGGTACTAAATGGTGTTGAAAGGTGAGAAACACAACAGGGTGAGGCAATTGCCAGTGCCAGGTGGGTGACCAGATTGCTGTATTAAGAAGTCTGGTAACGGGGACATATCAAAGAAAGAGAACTACAGACCCATTTCTTTGATGAACATAGATGCAAAACTTCTCAACAAAATTCTGGACAAACGACTTCAACAATTTATTGAAAAAATTATACACTATGATCAAACAGGATTCATTTGGAGGACATAAAGCTTGTTCAATATACCCAAGTCAATTATTGGAATTCATCACATCAATAAGAGCAAGCATAAGAACCACATGATCCTCTCAATAGATGCAGAAAAAGGATTTGACAACATCCAACATCACTTTATGGTGAAAGCTCTGGAGAACCTAGGAATCCATGAAACATTCCTCAATATAATAAAGGCTAATATGACAAGCTACAGCTAGCATTATATTTAATGGCAAAAAGTTAAACCAATTCCTCTAAATTCAGTAATGAGACAGGGATGTCCGCTCTCATTTCAACTTAGTACTAGAATGTCTAGCTAGAGCAATAAGGCAAGATGCAAACATAAAGGGAATCCAATAACCATCAATATCCCAACCTCATTCTTAAGTGAAATAGAAGAAGCAATCCAAAAATTCATATGGAACAATAGAAGACCCTGAATAGGCAAAACAATCCTTAGCAGAAAGAACAGTGCTAAGGAATCTCACTACCGCATTTCAAACTCTATTACAAAGCCATAATAATTAAAACAGCTTGGTACTGGCACAAGAACAGACCTAAGGACTGATGGAATAGAAGTGAAGACCTAGAAATGAACCTTCAGAACTATAGCCACCTAATCTTTGATATGGAAGCCAAAAAATAAGATGGAAGAAAGACAGCCTCTTCAGTAAAAGGTGCAGGCAAAATTGGTTAATCACCTGCAGAAAACTAAAGCTAGATCCTTATATATCACCCTGTAACAGAATCAACTCCAAATGGATCAAAGATGTCGAAGTAAAAGCAGACACCCTGGAAACATTACAGGACGGAATAGGAGAACCTTTAAGGCTCCTTGGCACTGAGCAAAAATTTTTGAACAAAGCCCTAGAAACACAACAAATCAAAGAATGATTGGACAAATAGGATTGGATGAAACTGTAGAGCTTCTGCATGGCAAAGGACATAGCTAGCAAGATCAATAGAAAGCCCATGGATTGGGAGAAGATCTTCACTAGCCAAAGAACAGACAAGGGCCTCGTATTCAAAATATACTTAGAACTCAAAAAATTAAATCATCCAAAAACAAATCCTCAAAGAAACAACCCACTCATTTAATAAGTGGGGTAAAGACTTAAAGGAAGACTTCTCTGAAGAGGAAATAGAATGTCCAACAGAGACATGAAGAAATGTTCAACTTCTCTAGCAATAAAAGAAGTTCAAAACAACATTGAGATTCCACCTCACCCCAGTTAGAATGGCTATAATCAAGAACTCTAATAACAACAGATGCTGGAGGGGATGTGGCCAAAGGGAACTCTACTGCATTGTTGGTGGGAGTGTAAATTTGTTCAGCCACTCTGGAAAGCAGTATGGAGGTTCCTCAAAAGACTACACATAAAGCTCCCCTGTGACCCAGCAATCCTACTTTTGGGCATTTGCCCAGATGACCAAACAGGGCCATACTATAGCTATCAACACAACTATGTTTATTACAGCATTATTCACAATAGATAAGATATGGAACCAACCCAGATGGCCCTCAATGGATGAATGGATCAAGAAAATTATATATACACACACACACACATCATTCTATGCCTCCATCAGAAACAATGACACTGCCCCATTTGTAAGGAAATGTAAAGACTTGGGAAAAAATCGTACTAATTGAAATAAGCCAGACCCAAAGACACACAGGACCAATTGTTTCCCTTATTTGCAATAATGAGTATATGTTAGGACAGTCCCAGAAGACAATCAGAAATGGTCAAAAGCTATGTAATATGATCATATAAGATGATGCTAAGTGAAATGAATTCTACAACATGAACACAAGAGGTTTTTCTTTGTCATTTTTAAGATATGTGATTTCTTGTTCCTTTTGTGTTTTCTTCCCCCTATGGTTTACACCTGTTGTCACTGTATTTGATTGTGGTACCCTGGTGTTGTATATACTACAATATATGTTTATCTGAATTAAGGAAGGGGATAGGAACAACAAAATGGTGAGACAAAGGACAAGGGACAAACAAATGCAAGAGTGATATTTACAAGACAAGATGTTAGAAATGATCTATAGAACTTGGTGGGGGGTATTGGAGGGGGGAGAAAAAGTGGGAGAAAAATGAGGTAAGGTTTTACAAATTCAACAAGAAATGTACTTATTACCTTACTTATGTACTGGTACCCCTATGTTCATCACCTTGACAATAAAAAATAAACTTAATAATAAAATCTGATGAAAAAAGGGTTTGACTAAATAAGGACTTACAAGAGGGGAGGAATGTTGGTTACACAGTTATTTAGGAAAAAGCATTCCAGGCAGAAGTCACAGCCATTTCATAGCTCTAAGACAGGAGTGTCTTTAAAGGAATTGTGAGGTATTTGTGGCAGTTACTGAATGAACTAAAGAAAGAGAAGTAGAATATGATACTAATGTTGTAAGTTACGAAGAACAAGTATATACAGTTTTATTTACATACATAATCTATATATGAATATGCAAAATTAAGTTCATATTACAATAAAGTTTTTGTCCAGTTTGTCACTGAAGTCAAGTCAGCAGATTCTACAAATATCTCTTCCTATCTAATTAAAAGAGTAAGATCAAACATCAAGCATGAGCAAGAATATAGTAAATGGGATCTAGACAGATTCCTGGGTATGTTCATCATGAATAAGGCTGTTAAACCCTTTCTCCCTCTCTTCTGATACTGATTTTCACTTGAGTGGGAAATGACTGATAAGTTAGAGATGACATTATAGGCTCACACCTATAATTTAGCTATTCAGGAGGCTGCATCTGAGGATTGCTATCCAAAGCCAGTGGAGGCAGGAGAGCCTGTGAGACACTGATCTCCAATTAACTAAAAAAAAAAGCCAGAAGTAGTGATGGGGCTCAAGTGGTAGAGTGTTAGCCTTGAGTACAAGAGCTCAGGCCCTGAGTTCAAACTTCAGTACCAGCATGTGTGAGCGCATACACACACACACACACACACACACACACAGAGTTAGTGTGTACTGTGTACTGACTGTACATAGTTACACATTTCATGGTGACACTTTCATATTTATATAAGAGGCACTTCATATTTACCTTCCCCATTACCCTCTCTTGTCCTCTTCTCCCTTCCTACTGTTCTTTCAACTTCCCAAATATTCTTTTATTGTTTTATTTGGTATTTGAAAATAATAATCTAGATTTCTCATGTCAGTGAAACATTAGATATTGATCATTCTTTATGTTTCTGGCTCATTCAGTTTAACATGCTGATCTATGACTTAATTTTGTTCTTTATGAGGGACTAAAACTCCAGTCTGTATGTTCACCTTATTTTTCTTGGCCATACATTCATTGATTGTCTCCTAGGATGGTTTGATAAGTGCTATTGTGAGTATTGCAACATGAAACATGGTCATGCAGATATGTCTATTATACATTGCTTTAGATTCCTCTCAGTATATACTCAGGAGTGCTATAGCTAGATTATATGATATTTCTATTTTTTATTTTTTGAGGTATGCCCTTACTAGTTTCCATAATTGCTAAACTAATCCACCTTCCCACCAACAGTGTATAATTTAAAAAAAACATTTTTTTACGCTTGCATAAATATTGTGTGTGTGTGTGTGTGTGTGTGTGTGTGTGTGTGTGTGCGTGCATGTGCGCGTGCTCGCTAATCCTAGGGCAAACTCAGGGCATGGGCCACATCCTGAAGTTTTGTGCTCAACGCTAGTGCTCTTTTTTTTGTCGGTTGTGAGGCTTGAACTCTGGGCTTGGGTGCTATCCCTTAGCTCTTCAGCTCAAGGCGAGTGCTCTACTGCTTGAGCCACAGCACCCTTGGGTTTTCTAATGGTTTATTGAAGATAAGAGTCTCATAGACTTTCCTTCCCGGGCTAGCTTTGAACCATGATCCTCAGATCTCAAGCCTCCTGAGTAGCAAGGATTACAGGTGTGAGCCACCGGCTCCTGGTGCTAGGCTAGTGTCCTTCTACTTGAGCCATAATTCCACTTCCAGCTTTTTGGGTAGACAATTGAAGTTATAAGAGTCTCAAGGGCTTTCCTACTCAAGCTAGCTTGCAACATTGATCCTCAGATCTCAGCCTCCTGAATAGCTAAGATTATGGGTGTGAGCCACTGGTGTCCTGCGTGTGTGTGTTTTGTTTTTGTTCGCTTTGTTTTCTTGAATGGAGCATTCTGATTAAAGAGAGATGGAATCTCAGTAGTTTTTATTTTTATTTCCCTCAAAGCTAGGGATGTTGAACAGTTTTTATAAGTATTATCCATTTTTATTTCTTTTGAGAACTTTATATTTAAGAAGTTATTATTGAGTGGATTATTTGTTTTTTAGGTGTTTGAATTTTTAGTTCTTTTAGCTCTTTATGTATTGTGAATATTAATCTCCTATCAGATGAGTAGCTGGAAAAGATTTTCCTCCATTCCGAATGCTGTCCCTTTATCATGGTAAATGTTTATTTTTCTGTACCAGAACTTTTTAATTCCATGCAATCCCATTTGTCAATCTTTTCTGTAATTCACTGAGCTATTGGAGTTCATTTCAAAAAGTTGCTGATTATGTTCAAATCTGATGGTGTTTCTCCTGTATTTTCCTCTATAAGCTTCAAAGTTTGGATCTGATATGTGACTACTTTCTTAAAAGCTTTACCCCAATTTGACCCCTAATCATTGAACCCTAGGCTTCATTCAGACTTCTGAGACATGGATTACAGGCATGAATCACCAGCATTTAGCCAAGGTTTTCTACTTTCTATAGCTTAATTCATTTTTCCTGTTGAATCATATTTTAAATGATTATTGTTTTTTGATGACTGAAGAAAACATACCCTGTTACAATACAATAATAGTGCATGTTTGATATTTTCTCCAAGTATTCAAATGCAGTCTTCTTCTCTCCCTTCTCTTCTAGGTAAATCTTACCACTTCCCTTGTGCTGTGGGCTCTTCTGCAGGTATAATTTATGGTTGCTCTTGCCTGCTAACAAAAGGCCATTCACCATTCACCAGCCAGGCTATGGGGCAGGAGGACAGGACAACATTGAGTTACTTCCCATCAAGGAACAGCTGGGAGGGAAGAAGTCTCTTCTGCCTCTCGAATTTTAATGTAATTATCCCTTTCACCAGCATATTGGAGTTTCAAATCCAAGTAGGAACAGAGTGAAGTCTCATACTTTCATCACAAACCAAAAGCATCCTGGTCTCTTGTCTTTCCCCACTAAACTTATTTGTATCTCCTCCACCCATTCTGGGAATGGATTGTGTTTTAAATCTTCTGGTGGATTAAAGGAGGCAGCAAGTACATGCCTTGAACCTCTACCTTAAGCGGTATTTTTAGAAAAGCACCGCTCTGCTGAAGTGTCAGCCTACACTTTATTGAAGGAAGTTTCTATGACATCTCTCTTCAATTATGTCTCTAACAAATAAATGCTTTGGCTATCATAACCATTGCAGCCAAAATAATTTTTAATGCTCATTTTGCAATCCAACCTTGAAATTGCAATCTCTCAGCCAGTGGATCATTCCGCTTCGACGGGTGAAAAACTATGTAACAACAGGGTAATCTACACACAATCTTCCATATAGCCCATAGTTAGCTGAATAATTTGTTTGCTGTTGGTACTTAGCAATTAATACTTGGAACAATGAGTTCTACTAAAATGCATTTCTAATGGATGTAAGGCAAATCACCTTATGTTTAACCTAGGAGAATTGACTGTTCCTGTAAAAATAGAATGCTATATTGTTATTATGGTGTCCCAAATCATTCAGAGATGGCACATTGGCCTGGAACTAAATCTATCATATTGAAAATGTCTGCAGAGGACAGATACAGCTATATGTACTTGTCTTCCTTGGGTTAAATCATTTGATTCTGTAGTCAACAGAGTTGCACAATGTGTTGTTCTTTTCAACCAGGGTACTATAAGAAAAGATGTGTACATTGGGAAAGGAGGCAGAAAATTGGTTTGAAATTTGAAAAATTAACAATTCCTGATAACTTTTTTTATCAGATCTGTTTTTATCATTTCTAGTATGTGAATATATTATTTTTGTGAGTTATACATGAGATAAACTAAGAATATATTTGTGACTTTCTTGTGAATATTTTACATACTATATATATATATATATATATATATATATATATATATATATATATATCAGTAAGTAGTGAGTAGGAAATGAAAATACTTGAAAATTAGGATTTCAGTTACAGCCAGTATCTTTGAGAATTGTTTGGAAAGAACTTCACGAAAGCAGATCTACCATGTCATCTGCGCTCCTTAGCACTTGCAAACTCAAAGACACTCTAAACACAATATGTGCTTTTAGACTAAAATAATTTCAGAATATCATAGCTGAAAAAGGAGAAGAGAATAACCACAGTGTATTACTCTCAAAGAAAAAGTGTTAATTTCTTTCTATTGGAGCTGTACAATTTTACATAAATGAACATACAGCTAAAGAAATATTGATTCCTTTAGAACTCTTCCATGAAAATCTGACAACTTTGTAAAACATGTTGTCTATCAAATGCTTTCTAAAATAAGCTGGTAAAAATGTGTAAATATTTCTTAGACCAGGTTAATTGAATAATTGCACGTCACCATAATGTGAGTTTAACAAAGAGAAAATGTGTCATAATGAAACTCTTACCTTTGCTTTTCAATAAAATGTTGATAAACTATTCTGTATGACTTCACATCTTTTCTCCTGTTTGTTGGTTTGTTATTGTCATTGTTGGTTTTTAAAATTATTATTATTTTGGTGCTAGTCCTGAGCACTTTTCCTGAGCTTTTAAAAAGTTTTTATTTTACTGTGAAGATTCTGTACAGAGGGGTTACAGTTACACGAGGAAGGCAATGAATACATCACTTGTTGTGCATTGTTACCCCCTCCCTTGTTGTTCTACCACTATCCCTTCCCTTCCCCACCTTCCTCACACCTCCCCACCCCTGAAGCTGCAAAGTTCATTTCCAATATACTGTCTTGTGGGTATCATTGTTGCAGTGGATCATCCTGTGTCATTGTTTCAGCATTTTGTTTTTCCCCTTCTGTCGATACCGCCTCGACCAGCAAGGAAGACACGACACCCAACTCTTCTCTCTGCAGTTTATTCAGGACCTTTGAGCAATCTTCTGACCCCAACCCCGGGGAGAATTCCCCACAGCCTTAAGTACCCGCTGGGTAGCCAACCCTGATACGCCACATAGGAACCACCAATAGGTTCAGGTGCGCGGAAGCAAGCCAGATTCTTTGCCTTAGCCATATAAGGAGTTGTTTACCACAGAGAGCGCTCGCCATCGGGAAGGCGGAGGGCGGAAGCCGGCACCATCTTCCAGGTGCGGCCTCTCAGCAGCTCCCTACACCCTTCCCCTCTCCAAATTAGAAAAATGTATTTACAAGATTCAGGGAACCAAAATCAAATACATTGATAACAGGGGTTATGCCATAGGGGGAAGAACATACAAAGGAAACAAAAAAAATCACATAGTACATTACTTACTGTTCTATCACTTGAGCAACAACTTGGCTTCTGGCTTTTTTGATAATTAATTGGAGTCACCGAATTTCCTGCCTGGGATGGCTTTTTGAACCATGATCTTCAGATCTCAGCATCCTGATTATCTAAGATTACAAACATGAGATTCCAGCTCCACAGCTTCTTCTGTTTTTAAATTGCAGAATTTGCAAGTGACTTACAGTTGATAAATTGAATAAAAACTTTGGGAAATTCAGACATAATAAAATAATTTTCAGTGCAACATGTGTACTTTGTTAAAAATAATTCCATCCCCCTGAAGGTCCAAAATGAAAACCAAAATTTTACCTCTATTCCACATTCCCAGAATGATTATACACATTCAGCTCTATTGTTGACTACAAACATATTTCTGATGGGCTTGAGATTGTCTTTCTAAATTAATGAATTGTTGACACTTAGTCTACCTCCCACCTTTTCTAACTGTTCATCAAATATTTTTGATTCATTCTTTTCCTTCTTTGTGTGTGTGTGTGTGTGTGTGTGTGTGTGTGTGCATGCATGTGTGTGCATGTGCCAGTATGGGGGCTTGAACTGAGTCTGGGCACTGTCCCTTAGCTTTTAGCCTGAAGGTTGGTACTCTACCACTGATCAACAGCTCCAGTTCTAGCTTTTTGGTGGTTAATTGGAAAGGAGTCTGATGAACTTTGCTGCCCAGCTTTTGAACTTCAGTACTTGGACCTCTGCCTTCTGAGTAGTTATATTATCGGCTTGAGCCACCAGTACCCTGCTCGTTTCTTGATGAGTGCAATGCAATAGTCAGGATTCTCCAGAGAAACAGACAGAAAGACAAGAAGAAGTAGGGTCACAGGACTGTGGTAGCTAAGAAGTTACAGATCTATATATCAAAAATCTTGGGGTGGGGTAGAGAACAAATATATAATCCTAGCTCCCCAGTAGGCGGAGATTTGAGAATCAGGTTCAAAGCTGGCAGGAGCAGTTAAGTCTGTGAGATTCTTGTCTCCAATTAACCAGCAAAAAGCTGGAAGTGGCAATAGTCTTGACCATACAAATTTAGAGAAAGTGCCCCACTTCTGAGTTCAAGCCCAGGATGGGCACACACACACACACACACACACACACACACACACACACACACACAGAATCTTGAGAATAATAGTTTCCCAAATTCAAAGAGACCCCAGCACCCAAGAAGAGCCAATATTTTAGTTCAAGTTCAAATGCAAGAAAAGAACAGTGTCCCAGCTTACACAGGCAAGACTTCTTTCTTCTTCTGATTTTCAACTGACTAGATAAGGACCACTCAAGCTTGCTAGGACAATCAGCTCTATAATACTCAAATGCTATCATCATCCAAAAATACCTCCAGAAACACCCACCTTCTATGACAAAATACATGGAGATCTCACAATAGAGTCCACTTGATACATTAACCATCACAGCCATTGCTATTGTTTTAAAGATATGTTGATGGTTTACATTATTTCTGTGTCTATCTACATCAAATCCACATTAAAGACCCTCACAAGTCCAGCTGAGTATCCTTCTATCCTTCTGCCCTTACTTCTGCCTCCTGGTCCTCTTACAGCAGTAATACTACTTGTGTTGCCTTATCAAGGTTTGTAACATTTGCATTTTGTTCTGTAAGTATCCCATGCTATGGCAGTAGTTTCAAACCCTAGCTGCAGGCTTATTATCTGGGATGATAAAAAAGAAATGTTAATGCTCAGCTTCACTCCAGACAAATTAAATCAAGACTTCTGGCATTAAAATTGTGAATTGAAAAATATGTGTAATAAATAAAAAATATAGATATATAAGATATATTTTATTTACATATATAATAGATAATATATTTGTAATATGTAGTTATGCTATAAAATGTTCACTTCTCTTATATTTCATAAATTAAGTGATGTTCCAGCATAATATATTTTAAGCTTAAAATACATTTATGTATTATATATGTATATATACATATTTGTAACTTGTTGCTTCTCTTCACTTTTAGACTTCCTTCTTTTTCTTTCCATTTACAGAAATCATGCATATTTTTAGAATCTGAATCTTGGTTTTAAATTTAATTTACCTGTTTTTAGATTTATTATTTGTGCTATTTAGTTTAGAAAGGAGAACTATAAATAAGGAAAGAGGTGACATGGTTCAAAAAGAAATGTACTCAATACCTGACATGTAACTGTAACCCCTCTGTAATCACCTTTAAAACAACATTTTTTAAAAAAGAAAGGAAAATATGATATTGATTACTTCCATAGTTTTCTTCTTTCAAGTAATTTTTCTCAAGAACTGTTTAGAAATTGCATCTTTCTCAAATATCCCCATTTTCTCCATTCTCTAAAGTGGCCTAATACCAAATAAATAAACTGCTGTTCTGTTCTAGCAGTATCTGCCTGTAGATAGTGTAGATCCTAAAGAACCAACTCCTCCACACCTGACATCAGCCATCACATTCAGGCTATACCCAGGCTACAAATTTGGGGATTCCAATGACCCCCTCAGATTTGATGACTCACTTGAATGAGAAACAGGAAAGCTCTATACTTAAGAGTGCAGTATGTAGAAAGGCTACCTCTGGATGAGGTCTGGGAGGAGAGCACAGTGCTCTGAGCCCTCTCTTTATGAGAACTGATTGCCATCCTCCTGGCACATTGTCTACCGACCAGGAAGCCCAGCTGGACTGCCCTTCTCAGCCTTCATTGGGGTTTCATTCTATAGGCATGAGAGAGTGCTTCACTAGATACTGAACAAAACTCAAATCTAGTGTTCATCCTATGCATAATAGGTTTGGTATTTCTAGTGATCAGCCGCCATCCTAAGATATCTAATAGCCCACTCTAATGACCTAATTAGTGTGACAAAGATACTCTTGTCACTCAAAACATTTCAAGGGTTTTTGTTTTTTTTTTTAACCAGGATAAAGAACAGATAGATGATGCAGTACACCATCTTATGTGGTGAGTAGGTGTGGGAGAAGAGAGTAGTTCAGACCTAGAAGTGGGTATAATGTGGTCTTGTGGAGAATTGTGGTAGCATGGTCCCTAGGAAGTTGTGTGTTAAATTACAGTTATTCACTAATATTAGTGATCATAAAATAAGATAATATCCCAAACTTTTTGGTTTCCACAGCACCAGGGTTTCAACTCAAGGCTTCATGATCTGTCTTAGCTTTTGTGTTCATAGCTGGTACTCTACCACTTGAGCTAAGCCTCCAGACTGGCATTGTGATGGCTAATTGATATGCTCTGACTTTTCTTCCCAGGCTTTTGCTTCAAGCCATCTTCTTCTAGGCCTCAGCTTCTTGAGTCGCTAAGGTTACAGGCATGAGCCCCTGGCATGTTTCAATGTCTTATTATCTCCCTACCATTCCCTTTATAACTTTTTCTAGAGTTTCCTATAGCTAGGACTGTGAGAAAACTATTATAGTTTTTGAAACATTATATTTTCCTCATGCTTCAAATGTTCCTTGAATTAGCCTGTGACCACTTACCCCCAAGTAATAAGGTTTTCCTCAGCCACAGTTCTACTTCTTGCAATCCACTGATGGAAATAAAATGGGAGTCAAAGGGGGCAGCAAAACTGACTAATAAAGGCACTTTCCAGCACTTGCCTATTTTTCTGTGTGGCTGTCTCTGTGCCTTTCTGTCTCTCTCAGGTCTCCACCTACTTGGTTGAGCCTAATCTCCAAGATTTCTTCTTGTGTGTGTCCCCGTATGGCAACTATCGTGCTGTAACTCTTGTTTTTAGGACCTGTGAGTACAATAAGTATAGGAATGAAGAAGTGGAAAATGCAGACAAGTATCCAATGTATAACCTAAAAAAATTAAGAAGAGGGAAGGAAGGGTTGGGAGAAGAATGTTGAAAAGGCGACATTGATCAAGATATATTGTGTTCATGAACTGCTTTGTTAAATGGCAAATCCTTTGCACAAGTACTTACAGACACAGTTTTTAAAAAATTAGAAAAGAATAGAGAAGGCCCACAGATTGTGAGAATATCTTCATTAGCTATACATCAGGCTAGTATATAAAATATATTTAGAGTTCAAAATTTAACGCCCCCCCACATCCTCAAAGAAACAACCATTACATTAGTAAGTGGGATAAATAGTAGGAGAAAAGCAAAGGAAGGGGTAACAATGCTTGACAAGAAATGTACTCATCACCTTACTGACATGACTGTAACCCCTCTGTACAGCATCTTTATAAGAAAAGAAAATTTAAAAAATAAAAAATAAAGGAATTCTAAAAGCAAAAATAAAGAATGGCCAATAGACAATGAAGAAATGTTCAACATCTCTGGACATAAAAGAAATATAAATCAAACAACATGGAGATTTCACCTCACCCCCACTTAGAATGGACATTATAAAGAAAACTAATAATAACTGATGCCAATGGGATGTGTCCAAAAGGAATGCTACTACACTGTTGGTGGTAATGTAAACTTGTTCAACCACTCTGGAAAGCACTATGGAGGTTCCTTAAAAGGTTAGATAGAGCTCCCCTATGACCCAGCAATTCCACTCTTGGGCATTTACAAACAAGGCCACATTAAAGCTACCAGCACACTATGTTCATTGCAGCATTGTGTACCACAACTAAAATATGGAATCAGCCCAGATGCCCCTCAGTAGATGAATAGATAAAGAAAATGTAATATATGTACACAATGGAATTCTATGTTTCCATCAGAAAGAATGGCATCACCCCATTTGTAAGGAAATGGAAAGACTTGGGGAAAAAATCATTTAAGTGAAGTAAGACAGACCCAAAGAAATATAGGCTCCATGGTGCCCCTAATTTGTAATTAGTATATGTGTAGTCATTCCTAGCAGAGGATCACAATAGCTCAATAGCTATATTCATAAGACCATATAAAATGATGCTAATCGAAATGAACTCCAAGACATGGAACCAGAGATTTTTTTTGTTTGTTTTGTAGTGTACTGTTTTCTGTTATTTCTTTTTTCTTATGTCCCTCACCCCACCCCAGCCTTTTGGTTTATCACCTGTTGCCACTTTTTAATTTCAGTACCCTTTGTTTTGTATATAAGTTCATCTGATTTGAGGATAAGAAAGGATAAGAAATGGTGCAACAAAGGATAAAGGGTGAACAAATGCAATAGCAATACTCAGAAGACACTGTTGGAAATGAACTTTACAACTCGGCGGGGGGAATGGAAGTTGGTGTGGGAGGGGGAGAAAGCAGGAGAAAATGAAGGAGGGGGTAACAATGTTGGACAAGAGTTGTAACTGTAACCCTTCTGTACATTACCTTTACAATAAAATAAAAATATATAAATAAAAAAGAAGAGAAGGAAGAAAGGCTCCATGTGCTAGCCAGCATGAGATGGTAGCCATTTGATTTATATCATCATTGTACTTTTATTTAGTGAGGTGGGGGAATATCTTCTCAGAGTGCTGCCAACCTTCTATGTTTTAGAGGGCATACAATGTCAGCTTGGGTTGCATTTTCTGTATCTTTTATAATCTCCCCACCTTCTGAGAAATTATTGCCATTTTTCTTCTTCCTACAATCAAAATGTCAGTGACTCCCACGAAATAGGTTTCTGTTCCTTGACTTGAATATACAGGCCCTATTAAAAAATCTCTAAGCCAGACCCAAAGAAACATAGGCTCTATGGGTTCCCTCATTTGTAATAATTAGTATATGTTGAAGATAGTCCTGGCAGAGAATCATAATAGCAGGTATGTACATATGACCATTCAAAGTAATGCTAATTGAAATGAACTCCAAGACATGGAAACAACAGGCCTCTTTTTGGGTGTTGACCTTCTTGTCACCAACATACTACATCTAGTTCTTTCTTCTAATTTTATTTCATCTTTCTTTTTCCATTGGTTTATCCCTGACAATCAGTGTCTTTGACTCTGGTACTCTGTGTCTTGTATATACATTTGTCTAACTTGGGGAAGGGAGGGGGAATAACAAAATGCTGAAACAAGGGCAAAGGATGGCCTGTTACAACAATGATACTCACAAAACACCATGTTGTAAATGAACTTTACAACTTTAGGTGGGGGGAGAAGTGGGGGAAGGAAGGGATAGTGGGAGAAAACAAAGGAGTAGATAACAACGTTGGACAAGAAATGTACTCATTATCTTACTCATGTAACTGTAACAGCATCTTTATAATAAAATAAAAAAATCTCATTTGAATGAAGTGTGTAGGGACAGTGTAGAGTGGTAACATTATTTTACATAAAAACACAGAGACAGTTTTTAAATAGATAACAACATCCCTTTTACAAAGAAAGGAACGAGAGTATTTTATAGCACAGACAGAATGCTTCTCAGAGCTTTGGGGGAGATACCAAGAAGTAAGTGTACAAAGGAAGAAAATCTTTCCTGTCATGCATATAAGTGATAGACAATAGTGTGTGAATCCTTCACAGTAAGGATGAGTATCATCATCCAGCATCAGTGCTGTGGCGTTAATTCTGTTGAGGCCCACCTCTGCTTCTGAGCTGCCTTCACTATTCTTGGATGATGTGGATGCCCAGCTGGGATAACACCTGCAGAGAAGGCCATGGCTGAGCAATACCTTGGCCACCTTGACAAAAGAGGATTTCAAGAGACTGGCAGCTACCATTCAAGTATATTTAGGACACTTGGAAGCCAATTACAGTAATTGAAGTTGGGCAATTTAATGAAAAGATTGAATTCAGTCTGCTTGCTTTTCTCATCATTAGATTTTAGTGAGCCTTCTCTTACTCCACTTCTAAGACATGTTTTTCCTTTCATTTTCTGTTCCATTTCCTTTTTTTTTTTTTTTAAATAGGAGATAAATGGCTTCGTCTTTTGCTGTGACTGCCCACCAGATACTCAAAATGCCAAACTAAAATCACTCCTGAGCTGGCTCAAAGGACAGGGGTGAGTCTGCCAGTGTGAAGACTTAATATTGTTATCAAAATTTTCCTTGTCTTATCATCCCTGAGTTCCCATAAAATAGTGAAGATGCTTATATATATTCAAGTTGGAATCTTCCATGCAGGGAAGGTTAAATAATAGTAATAACCAAACTCTATTTATTTCAATTGTTAGTTTTTCGCTTGAAAATAATTAGCAAAATTCTAAGTTGAATGTTTATTCTTAGTTTTCTATCATCTATTAATCTTCATCGTGCCTTATGGTACTAATGTTGACTTTTATGCAGAAAATAATTCTTGCCTGAGGTGTCAACATTTAGTAAGGTAAGTTGAAGGAGCCATTGAAGAGCTAACAGATGCACACAAATTGGGGTCTCTAAAAGTAAGAACCATGACTATGAAATTTAAGTGAAAACTAAAACAAAAACAAAAAATTTAGGCATGGAATAACCAAATTCAGTGGACTTTGTCTTCTAAGTAAATGCTTCTCATACCATAATTAGCATTCCTCTGTTGGCTTTGTACAGGGCAGCAACAATACCTCCTATTTGTAGCACTGATTGTGTAGAGAGCAAATAGCATAATCCAACCCTGAACCTGAGTTAATAAGTAATGTGCCAATGTCTCCAGCCCTCTTTCATGCTAAACATATGTGAACACAGCCAACAACACTACGGGCTTGTTGAAAGCAAGAAAACAATTTACAAATTAATGAATTAGTCTATGTTTAAACTTGCAGCTAACAAGCAAATCATTTATTTACCTAACAAGCTGTAGTTTCATTACAGGCCATTATTGCCCATTAAAAAATGAAACTCTGTTTGGGTATGCAAGTAAGGTTTGAATTTTATGTTCTATTTCACATCAAGGAGGCATTTTCCAAAGATAACAACCCTCATTATCATATAAAGTAGAATTTATAAAAACTAACATTTAACTTTAAGTGCAGAAAAATTCGTGTTCATTACTCTTGCAAATGTGTTATCCAGTATATAGCATTGAACCTTGAAACAATCAAGGATCTGATGTGAGATCCTAGTACTTCCACAAGCTGTGTGACTGTAGACAAATTGATCAACTTTGCTGAATTTCAAAACAGGCTATAAACTGGTAACTCCTGAGTTACCACTCATGTTTCACAGGATTTCAATGAGAATCCATAAAAATAAAAAATGCACTCTTTGACTGAGATAAAGATAACAATTTACATGGTTAATAGTGACACAGTATAAATTCATTAAAAGTAATAAACACAGCCGGGCACCAGAGCATAAGGCCTACAATCCTAGCTACTCAGGAGGGTAATACCTGAGGATTGTGGTTTGAAGCCAGCTGAAACAGAAAAGTCAATGAGACTCTTATCCCCAATACACTCCTCAGAAAAAGCTGAAAGTGGTGATAAATAAACACTAAGATTGTATTAAATTGGTACATGATTGAATGAGTAAATGAGTAAATCAATAATATGGAAAAGTGATAAACTGATTTTTTTGCCAGTCCTGCGACTTGAACTCAGGACTGAACATAGTCCCTGAGCCTCTCTGTGCTCAAGGCTAGCACTCTACCACTTGAACCACAGCAGCCCTTCCGGCTTTTCCTATGTATATGGTGCTAAGGATTTGAACCCAGGGCTTCATGCCTGCTAGGCAAGCACTCTATTACTAAGCCACATTCCCACCAAGACTGATTTTTTTTTAAGAATTTAAATGCTGGGTGTTGGTAGCTCATGATTGTAACACTAGGTACTCAGGTGGCTGAGATCTGAGGATCACAGTTTGAAGCCAGCCAGAGCCAAAAAAGTATGTGAGAATCTTATCACCAAAAAACCAGCAGAAAAGCTGGAAGTGGAACATGGCTCCAGTGGTACAATGCCAGTTTTCAGAAAAAAAAGAAAACCAAGTGAGAGATTGAGGCTCTGAGTTCTAGCCCCAGTTCTGGTGTGTGTGTATGGACATACTCTCTCTCTCTCTGTCTCTCTGTCTCTCTCTTGTTTTCTCACACACATACACATTAATCATAATAAAAAATTAATCCATATTTTTTGCTTTTTGATGTGTAACAGTGCTGAAGTTACTTGAAAAACTTTAATGAGAGAGAAAGTAGATGTGTTACTACGTTTTGGTGATGAACAGAAGTCACTGACAAGACTTGCGCAGGGGATAGCATCACCTTCCTATCCACACAAACCCTTTTTAGTGAAGCCAGTGTGGGATCTGATTTTTGTAAGTAAGTTAGTTGATTTTTTTTCAGTGCTGGGGTTTTGAACTCAGAACCTTACACTCTTACCTTCCTTATTCAGCTGGCACTCTATATCTTGAGCAGGCCTCCTGGCTCCATCTGGGAGATGGAATCTCACAGACTTTTCTGCCAGGGCTGCCTTTGAACCACAATCAAACTGGTAGAGGGCTAGCCTTGAGCAAAAGAGCTTGGGATGGAGCCTAGGCCCTGAGTTCAAGTGCCATGACAAAACAAACAAACGAAACCAAAAGAAAACAACAAAAAAACCAGAAGGAAGAACTTCACATACAAGTTGTTTTTTATCAGGCATTATTCTAGTGTTTTGAAAATATTAACTCATGAATCTTCCCAATAAAAGCCTTGTTTTGAAGCACTTGCTACTATCATCAACAACATTTGACAATTTAAGAATCTGAAGGCCGGAAAAAGTAAACCCAGTAGCATGGTTGGAAAGCAATGGAGTATAGACTTTTGAAGTCAAGTAATCTGTGATTCCACAGTGATACACTCAAACATTAGCCCGAACTACTTCTGTGTTACACTCTGATCTGCGATCTGCTTGGATGCTTGGCAAAGATGTTTTGGCTAATTTGAAGGAATTTTGACAAAATCATGTTGAATTTTGCAACTTTTTTGAATGGCCCTCAGCATTTCTGTTAAGTGCAGGTATACGAAAAAAGATAAAACAATACTTTAGCTCTCAATTTTAAGCACATTCCATGGTTGTAAGGCTTCTAGAGAGGAAACCTATAGCTTGCAGTGACCTAGGCCCTCCTTGTTCTAGTTTGGTGTTCCAGGAATCAACTATTTAAATGAAATCTTACATGCATATTTATTTTGAAGAATGATTCAAATGAACTGTGGGGGGCCCAATAGGGTGTAACTAAGAGAGAAGACCCAAGCCAGGGGATGCTACTGCACTGGTCACCAAAATGGACAACTAATCTTCTAGTCCCTTGTGATTCTGAAAAGACCAGAGAAGAAGGTCCTTGATGGTGAGCAGAGGAGAGAATTGGTTCTGTTCCTATTGGTGAGATACTGTCCCAAGGACTGTTAATGTCCTCACACTTACAGGTTTGTTATCCATGAAAATGTCTGGATAATTTTACCAGTGCCAAAGTTAGCAGTACCTGAAATGTCCCAAAGTATCAGGACAGAAATTGATACATGCACCGTGCAATGTATGATTACTACAGCAACCACAAGCAATTACAGTGGGTCCCACCCCATAGTCTGGCTACCCCATAGGCGGTCTCAAATTCAGTGGTATTTCCAACCCTTTGTAGTTTGTAGAAATGCAGAATCCTAACCAAGCCTCCAGAAGTAGTAAACTAAACACTACTTTTTCACCAGTTCTGCAGATGTTTCATAGGCATATATAAGTTGGAGAAGCATTGGGTGGGGTAAGCCACTGAGGTATCTGCTATTTGTAGCCACGTAAGATTTGGCTCCTTCATTCTTCTCCAGGCTTCTTGCACCAGTTATGTCCCAATCTCAGTGGCCTCCCTGTGGTCCTAAAACCCATCAAGTTCCACTCGGCTCCCCTTCAAGCTTTATATGTGTTGTTTCCCTCCATGGAAATTCTCTCTGCCTTTCATATGTCTGGGTCTTAACTTAAATAACACTTGTTTATAAAAAGTCCTTTGCCTTGCAAGCTGGATAGTCTGGTTTCTGAGTTCCCGATTCATTACCTTGGCAACCTATTAGAATTTATTTCCTTATTACATAATAGATGGTGTTTGTTCCCCCCCCCTCTCCTTTTAATACCTCTATCTCACATTACAGTATAAACTTCTTGCAAAGGAGTTGTGAAGTCAACTTGTGAAGCTTGACCATTGAATCAAGAGTAGAACTCTGTGTAAAGACAGATGGCAGAATACAATATACATTGTTGAGTGAATAATTAAAACATATGAAAGAAGGCAGGCTTTTAAACAAATGTGTTAAAGTTTGGGCTGCATTACTAACAGTGAAATGCATAGACCTCAGTAATTTCCAGTCACCTCAGGTTTACCCATCTGTGCAACAGAGATGATGTCATGTCATACATGTTGTAGGTCAAGGCCTTTCCCTTCAGAACTCTGAGGCCCCGCTTTCGCCTTTGTCTTCAAGACCCTTAGGGTTCTTTAGGAGTTACAGGATATTTTGTAGCAATGTGAACAATATGAGATCTCAGGCAAAGTTCAAATGAGTAACTCAGCAAAAACAATATGGATCAAAATGCTTTCTCCTCATTTTTCAAAATCCATTTTCACAAATGGTCATCTATCACAATTTCTACTCTCTCATAATAAAAAACATAATTATAATAGTAGCCTATAAATAGCTTAATTTGGTGGCCTTATCAAGTGTTATCTTATATATTTTGTTATATCATACAATATATATCCACTTAAACTGGGAAGGCCTTTCACTGAAGTTCCTGTTATCATTAGACCACTGGAGGCTGCATTGTCAGTCAACTAAAAATGCCTGTGGATAATAGAGTATGCAAATATGCATGCATTTATACTGTATACTAAGGTAGATTGAGGATAAAAAGGAGAAAGAGAAATAGAGAGAGAGAGAGAGGAAAGAGAGAGAAGTGTCCAGATGAATTTTATGCCATTTGATTTCTGAATTCTGTTGTACAAAGTGCCCTTCATCCCCTACTTATGTTCAGATTCAATTTATAAGCCATTCGTTACTGAGTGTAATGAATGGCTTATAAAAGGTAATAAAAGCAATTTAAAACATTAGTACATAATTTAAAATAAGATTGGGAAAATAAAAGTGAATAGGATTGAGAATATCAGTAAAGTTTTATGGAAAGGGAAATGTAGAAAGCAGCCTTAAACAAGATCCAAGAGTTTGTTAGTCAGAAGCACCATTTCAGGTGGAAGGAACAGCACATAGTATGGGAAGGTGGCATATTTGGTGATGACTTTAGTTTACACATACATGAATTCAGTGAAAGAATAGTAATACCACCAAGAATGACTGGAAACAACCTTGCCGTGTCGTCTCAGAGCACACAAGCTGTGGCTGCAAGTCTCTATCATGAATCAGTTCACAAGTTTTGCTACAATCAAGCCAATTGTTCAGCTGGGGTCCCACAGGTCATAGGAGGCATAGGTGAGACAGGAGCCTCAAACATGGAATCTGGAAGCTAGAAGTTGAGAGCTCCTACGGCAGCACAGGAAGACTCAATTGAAAGCACCTATGGTAGTCTAAGAAATGGGCTGTAAGGGTTTGGAGGAGAGGATGTTTAGAAACATCAGTTCACTCCCTTCTGTGGGCTGCTTACAAAATGATTTTCTGTATTGGCCTATATGCTCCTACTTCCTGGTTTTCTGGAGAGAAAATGGCGGGAAAATGGAATACACTACACATACACACACACTATAATTTATGCTATCAAGAATTTCGTAGTTCCTCTATGACATTACTTGTTTTATATCAAGTGTCATTCTGGTAATAAGTATGAATTCAGATGTTCCAGAGTTAATATGAGACTAATAGCGATCATAGAATTCATGTTGTAATAATGGATTCAGTTCTGAATGAGGTTCTTGATAAAGAAATATAAAAGTTATTGATCAACACTTTCTATGTTCTACCTCCTATGGTTATTAGAGTTGTGCTACACACAGCTGTCGGAACAAGTGCACGGTGCTACATGAGGCTTCGTGAAGTAGAAATGCCCTCTGGAACAGCAATGTGTTTTACACTAAGTTGTACTTAATTTTGATTTACTTTTCTCATCATAGAATTCTTTAGTTAACATTTTATCAAAGATTCAGTCAAGATGCAGGAAGAGAATAGGAGAGAGTCATTTCAAGTTGTTACCATCATTAAGCATGACTTTATAAGACAAGATCCAAACCCCTAACAGCAGTGATGCATTTAGTAATGCTGGTGCATCTTCAAATGCTACTATATTACACTGTATAGTCATGGTTCAATTGGGACCCAGGACTACTTACAAGAAAGCTTATGAAGCAGCTTCTATCAGTCCCATGCTGCAGACAAGAATGATGGACAGAAGGGAACCTTACTGCATTGTTGATGGGAGTGCAAACTTGTTCAACCACTTTGGAAAGCAGTATGGAGGTTCCTCAAAAGACTCCACATAGAGCTCCCCTATGACCCAGCAATCCCACTTTTGGGCATTTAC
>NW_012267248.1:14971058-14981998 GCF_000151885.1 Dipodomys ordii | reverse complement strand
GGAAAAAATTATATTAAGTGAAGTAAACCAGGCCCAAAGAAACATAGGTCCCATGATTTCCCTTATTTGCAATAACTAGTATATGTCTGAGTCAAGCAGAAAAGGTCAGATAAGATGATGTTAGGGGAATGAACCCCAAGATAAGTATTCAAATGTTTTTTTTCCTTTCATGCAATTGTTTCTATCATATTTATAAGATTATTTCTTTGTTGCTTTGTATGTCCCTCCCTCACGGTATAACCCTTGCTTTCACTGTATTTGATGTTGGTATAATTTGTGGAGGGGAAGGGAAAAAACAAGTCGTTTAACTAGGGATACAGGTGGACCCATTGCAACAATGAGATGTACAAGTTGTTACATCAAAAAAACGAACTTTACAACTTTGGAGTGGGGGTAGGAGGAGAATCGGGTGGGAAGAGGGGGGAGTATGGGAAGGAATGGGAAGGGGAAACAAAGGAGGAGGCTACAATGCTTGGTAAGAAATGTACTCACTATCTTGCCCATGTAATTTTAACCCCTCTGTACAGTTTTCTCACAATAAAAAAAGAATGATTCTGAAATAGTTACAAATTTGATATCAGTGTAAGAATTTTGAAATGGGGGAATCAAAATCAAGCCTTTTATTGCTGTGCTAATCTTTTTTAAAATACATTTTTGTTGTAAAAATACTGTACAGAATGGTTACAGTTACATGAGCAAGGTAATGAGTACATTTTCTATCAAGCATTAAGTTCAATCTTCACCTACTGTTTTCTCTCCAAGCTCCATGTGATACAAATATTAGTGGTTTGGGGATAAAATTTAGATAAATAATCAAAGAAAATTTTAAAAAATTGAAATAGTTTTTGTAAGAATGATAAATCAACAAGTAAAAGTATTAATTTTTATTAACTTGACAGTAGTTATGCATTTCTATAGAACAATTACTTAACCTCTTTAACAACATTATTTATACAACATTTCTTCTGTTTGTCTTTAAACCATATGCTGGAAAATGGTGGAAATATTAGTTTTAATATCATAATGAGAAAGAGGTATTAGTGGAGTGTATTTTGTATGAATGTAACTTAACTCAGTCATGGAAAAGTGCTACCTGATAAATTGTTTTTTATCCTTTTCTAAACTAGTTGTCTTTGCTTTGGTCCAGCTGACATATTTCATAAACAATAATCCAATTAGAAGACCTAAAATACAAAGCTATTTTTGTTTCCCATGCAAATTACTTTTGTTATGTATAATTTTTATTTAAGTAATTTATCAATGTCTATAAACTAATTCTAGCACATTTTTCTTATTCTATGGTTGTTTCATTAAAAATTTTTCTAGTTGAAATACTGACATTGTATGAAATTAACATCATATATTAAAAATAATACAATCGCTCTGCTTTTGTCACTTAACGGAGTAACTGTAGTGTTGTACATAATTCTGGTACATTCTTTATTCTTCAGTTAATCATTGTTTTGTAGTGAAAGTTATTGAAAAGTTTCAACTGTAAGGTGAGAATGACCTCAATTGATTACTTTTAATCAAGTTGTTTGTGTCTCTTTATGCTGTATGCTATGGCTTCCTGAACACAATATGTTTCTCATGAGAAGTAGACCAGGATCTTTCCTATTTCAATATATTTCTATCTTCACAGCTGTGTATATTTTATTTCCAAGAAATAGGATGTCTTTTTTCTCTCTTATTATTTCCTGTTACCACCTCATTATTGATAGAAAGTTTCTATACTCTCATTTATTAGCAGCATGCTAACTAAAAGTAGAGTAGTACTCTACAGATAGGTCTCAGTCTTCAACCTTCATATTTATGGAAAAATATCGACCTAGACCCGAGGCAGCAGGATTTATAGTAGGATTTGCAAAAATGTTAATTTTCTTTTATTTCCAAAAATACAGGATGAATTTTCACTATTATGATAAATATATACTGTCTAAGTTTCAGGAAAGTTGAAGCCAGCCTTCCCAAACTTGGATAGTACTATTTATTGTTTTAGAAATCACTTAGGTACTCAGCTGTGCAATAGAGCAGAATTAATTCAGCTGGAGAAAGATAGAAACTGAACAGTGTTGCAGATAATCTTATGATTTCCATAGGCATAGAGTGTTAAACATAACCCTGAGGAGATTTACACTGAGTCTCATTATGGTTTGAGATGATATTTACAATTCGTACAGACGAGACCTTAAGTACAGCAGTAACAACACCCTACAGACAGATTCACTATCCATAATTTTCAGTTGATGTTGATATTTTGGTTAGTTTTCACATCGTCACCAGTAACTCATTTCCATGCACAGCGATTTGGACTCTCTATTTTCTTCTAATGAGACCAGAAATCCACAGGTATTGGTTTGTAAGACTGATTATTAGTTGCAAACTAATAAAACTAAGAACATAGTTTAAAAAAAAGATGTCACTAAAATATATTTGGTTATTCTGTAATCATTTTTTTTAGATTTTTTTTTTGCCAGTACCGAGGCTTGAATTCAGGATCTTTTGTTCTCATTTGGCTTTTTGCTCAAGTCTGAAGCTCTGTCACTTGAATCAGATCTCTAATCCTCTGATATCACACGTGATAGATTGAAATAAAGGTAGTTATTACTTATAAGTATTCTTTAGCATGAAAATTTATTGTAAATAGCTTAACATTTTCTGAAAAACATTTCAAACATTATATCATAAAATAGTTTTTAAATGAAACATTATCCCATGGTAAAGTAGAAATCAGAGGGATTTTATTTTGGGGCCAATCCAAATACAAAAAAATTAATGAGACAGCATCACAGTCAATAGACAGTATGGTGATATGACTTTTGGATCCATGCAATGTAGAATGAAGATCTTTGGCAAAACCCTAAGATCTCCTACCTGAAAAAATATAGCAAAATAAAAAAGGGTGAGGCTGTGGCTCAGGTGGTAAAGTGGCTGCTAGAAAGCCTGAAGACCTTAGTTCAAATAAGTCCCATACCAGAAATAAACAACAACATCAATAAAATACAGAAAGCACACTAATTGTTATTAAACAAACTCACTGTGCATTAAACCAAGATTTAAGCCAGGGACCTTGGGGTGTGGCTATAGCCAGAAAATCAAGAGGCGGAGGAAAGAAGATGTTTTGAGTACTTGAATCTCAAAATCTGACACCAACTTGAGCAATATAGCAAAAACTTGTAACAAGATGTTTTAAACTCTATTTTGTAGTATATATTAGGTAAAGGTAGCTTACAAATAGACCTTGAGCTTTTTCGAACCGAGGTTGCTGCGGCCACAACGCAGAGTACTAACCACTATATGATCATGGCGAGCTACTGGGAACCTATCTTGAGCGTTTTCTAAGCAGATAGATGAAATATAATTTTGTTCACAATAATAATACTGCACTAAAGTACAAAGGCTAAAATGATCAGAGCAATCTACATGGGAAGAACATTTGGACTGTTAAATGTGAGGAGACATTTATACTTGTGGATAGAAAGATTTATGTTTGGGCTGGGAAGGTGGCTCAGTGGTAGAGCGCTTGCCTTGCATGCCTAAGGTCCTGGGTTCGATTCCTCATTACCACATAAGCAAAAAGAAAAAAGCCGGCAGTGGTGCTATGGCTCAAGTGGTAGAGTGCTAGCCTTGAGATGAAGAGCTGAGGGACAGCACCCAGGCCCAGAGTTCAGGCCCCATGACCAGACCCCCCCAAAAAAAAAGAAAGAAAGGTTTATGTTATCATATTAATAGACTCTGCTGATTTCTTACTATGTAAATGGTTAAGATTAATATAAAAATCAAGACTTTATGGATATCTTTCCTTTATAGTCAAGTCGGTGTCTGACTCTCCATGTACTTCTGATTACTTTGATTAAGTAATCGATGATTTACATAAAAAAGGGAACACAGTGCTGCCGAAAAACAAATAAGATGGCAGAAAATAATTACAGCAAGTGAAAGAATTCAAATATACAAATATATTTACATTTGTATCGTCCATAGGTCTCACAATGCTAAAACATAAGCCTAAACAAAGATGAAAGTTATTGTTTGTCAAAATTACGTACATATATTGTAACTAAAAACAATATTTGGTATTTATATATTTGATTGATAAGGAAAACGTGCCATTATGAGAATGATCACAACGTGATATTGCCAGAGCCAGCTTGCAAGTAATTTTTTGAGAAACTGTAACTGTTGGGGTAAATGGAAACTCAAAATACCTGTGCCCTACCTTATAAAACATTGTCCGTCTGTCAGCGGGGGTTCATGGTTTGCAGTAGGAACTCCTCTCAGCTGCCAGTGTAATAAACCCAAGTTCCCCAACTCTCTTTGTGCTGCTTGCTTCTTCTTGGAGCATTTTTCCCAACATAATAGTATTTATCACTTTTACTCTGAATTTTAAACAGACCTAATACAATTAATTATTATGTTTGAAATGGATAACTTAATGAGTTGGAATCAGACACATTCAAAGGTCTTTTGAAAACAGCTTTACTTGCAATCTTTGGGTAGCTCCTTGTCATGTTAAGACTTTTCCAAAAAAGAAACACATTTTCATCTGAGGAATGAATGCATATTGAAACCCTCAATGAGAATACGGGTGCCTGGTTATAAATTCTCTAGCAATCATTTATCCTCCTTTTGTCATGTGAGAAAGGAACCCACACCAACATATATTCTTACAAACTAACTGCCTCCAAGCCTATGGCAGACATTGTTGATAAATTTAACCTGCTTCATTGTGCAAAGGTTTGTGCACACTAAACACTCAGGCAAGACCCCTGCATCGTGTAGCTTCTGGGCACAATCAAGTGTTTATTACATTTGACCTGGGCAGAAGGTGAAAGAGAAGATACTCTCACCACAAGGCAGCAGCCATGATTGAGTTCTTTCTGCTTACAAGTAGGTTGTGGAGATTTTTGGAAGCAGCTATAATGAAAGTTTACCTCTTTATCCTTTTAATCTGTGGAGTCAGGGGACAGGGATCTGGGCACTTATTCTCCTAGCTTAGAGCTAGGGTGACTAAGTTTCATAGACTCTGCCTGTGTCCATACTGTGACAGAGCGGTTCTTTCCATCTTCATAGGTGTGGTAGAAGGGCCCCCTTGGAGCTCAGTACAGGACCTTCCCTCTAGCCCTCTGTTTTATAATTGAGCACTGGGTAACATTGATCAAGATACATTTCACTCATAAACTGACATATTAAATTGAAACCCCTTTTGTACAATTACGTAAAGATATTTTTAAAAGAAAAATGTAAAAGACAATTAGAATCATTAAAAACTAGCAGCCTCTTTCTCCCTCTTAAAAAAAAACTTGGTAAAGATTTGAATATATAACAAATTGGCTGGCCAATTCTTTCCAAACATATTTACTTGGCTATATTTTTATTGACAAATTATTACTTTCAGAATAATGCTTTTCCTTTTGCATGGTTTCTTTCCATAATAAATTTTAAGACATATTTCATGGATAACAAATCAGTTTAGAAAAACAATTTTCTTAGCAACAATTTATATAATTCTCTATGAATAAGGAAGTTGAATCTCTAGTCCTTCAATTATAAGCTAGAGGCAGTTTATTGCCAGAGATAGAAAAAAATTGAAATTGAATTTCATTTCCTTTTTGTACTGTTTTATTTAAGCTAAATAAATTAAATAATTTCTTTGAGACTAATATCTATGTCAAATAATTGTAAGAGTAAATGGGATGACATATACAAAGCACATAGAATAGAATATTTTAAATAGAATATTTTAAAACAATTGGGTGATACGATATTATATTTGTCTACTGAGGCCTTATTCACATACAGAACCAATAACACTACAACATGTACACCTGATAAGAGACATTTTCCTATTCTAGGCCAGGGTTTAAGGAATTATTTCTACTTACTCTTTCCCTACGCTACTAATGTTTTTCTTCCAAACTTTAGAAAAAGAAGGCAAAGACTCATGGGACTATAAATTCACTGGGGATTGTGGCAGAGAATGTGGTAATTCAAATATGAATTATCTCCCCAAAGGCTCATGTGTTGAAGATTGATCTCTAGTTGATGGATAAAGTTACTACGGGGTTATTGGATCATTAGAACTCTGACTTAAACAATGGATTAGTCTGTTGATGGGTTCATAATTTGAAGACATTATCAGGAGATGGTAAGAACTTCTAGAAGGTGGAGTTCAGTTGGAGAATCTTGTTCAGTTTTCTTTGTCCTTTCTCCTTCTTTCCACTATGAGGTAAGCCTCTTTCATACACAACATATTCCATACCTGATGTTTTGTCTCACCAATTCAGGCTCAGAAATAGCAAAGCCAAGTGATCATGTGCTGAAGTCTTTAAAACTGTCAAAACAGAAACTTCCTATTTTAAGTTGTTTTTCTCTGGTATTTGGCACAGCAACAAAAAGCTATTACAGCTACCAACTTTAAAACAAAATCATAGAGACTGGAAGCTGAGTAAATAACTAGAATACATTTCTCATTGGTTCTCAGCCAATGAGAGGTAGATAGAATACATCTGAGCCACTTCCAGGCTAGGGTTTTAAAGAGACTAGATGTATTTCTCTATTGCTTTTTCTTCTGAATATGAGGAAGAGGAGGAGGGGCTTGTATAAGCAAAGGCAGAAAGAGCCATTGAATGTTTAGCTAAATGAAAGTCAATCATACATGTAAATGTAAACCTTTGCACAGGAGGAATATGAGAGTGATAAATTTCCTTTTGAAGCTCCCAAAGTTTGGTGTCTTATTTGTCACCATTGTGTAGTCTAGCTTAGCTAACACACAAAGTCTAAAGTCTATTGCAAAAGATGTTATTGGAACCTAGTGCATTTCCCATTTGCAGCCACTTTTGGAGGTAAGGAGAGCATGCTCACTCTTACCCAAAAGAAGTATTTGAAGAAGCATTTGGACGCTTCTTTTATGTCTCCTGGAATTGGGGTCATGGATAGACTGGAAACTTGCTAAAACCTGTGGTAGACCCAATGACAAAAGGAGGTAAAGGGAAATGGGGAGAGGGAGAGATGGAAAGAAGGATAGAAAATGTCAAACTCTCAGAAACAGATGTTCACCGATCAAAGCCAGCCTACAGACATCTCAATTGGACAGACTAAAGGGTTCTTGCTGGTTCCTGTGACAGCACTGAGCTGTTTTGAGAATCACATGAGACTGTATCTAGATGTAGGAAATATCAACTCCTTGGAAGAACATTGGAGATGGAGAATCATCATTCACTACTGGACTTGTACCTCCAACTAGCTCCATAAATGGATTAAAAAGCTTTTGTCACTGGATAGAGGATACCTAATTCAAGTCACATCTTCCTGGGTCAACTTTGGCCCTACAGGTGTACAAAAGATCTTTCTGGAATAGATTGCCTACTGTTCAGCAGAATTTCTTGCTTATGTGATCAAGGCAAACCCCACCTCCTACAACTTCCTATAGGTCAGTACCATCTTACACAACTACAACGCAACTCACAAAACTAAGCTACGTTTGCCATTTAAAAATTTTTAGTAGCCAAATTAATTAGGTTAAAGTTATCTTATTATTGTGTCTTATTTGTCAACATGTAGTCTACATAAGAAATTTATGTGAACTATTTTACATTTTTATAACATTTTCAGAATCTAATATCTATTTTACTTTCACATCAGTTTGACCTAGTTATATCTCAAGTGCTCAATGGTCACATGTGTCTAACATCTGTGTTGGACAGTGAAGACCTGAAGTTAAATACCTGAATGTCTGCTAACAGATGAATGGAAATTCAGATTTGTTGAGGAGAAATTCTGAGATAGGGAATATGATACTTTAGGGAGAGGGCTTTACAACAGTGCCTGGCCCATAGCACAGGCCCAACAATGAATGTGTCATTACATTAGTTTAATCTAGCTTTTACCTTGACATTGATCTATGTCTCCACACTTCTCAGGAGTAGCCTGTTAAGTAATCACAGACCCTTTTCTACTTTCTTTCTACTTACTTCATTTATATTTTACATCCATCTTCCCTGCCTTTATTCAAAGTCCTTAATCTCAATATAGTGGTCATAATATATCTAGAAAAAGTCCTTAGATTAACTCCTACAAAAAATATACTTGGTTGTATGTTACTTTTTATTAGCAAAATCATGCTCTTTCCCAGGGTTCATAACTTATTTTTGGTCCAAATATTTATATCATTCTCGTAATGTGGTATGTTAAGATCATTCGAACTATCTATGCAATTATTATAGGATATAATGGCTTTAAATGCTATACTTGGATTCCTATATTCCTATATTTGTTAAACATATAAGTATGAATTACCATAGGATAGATTCTAAGGCATTTATAAGTTTATTTCTTTGTTGCTTTGTATGTCCCTCCCTCACAGTATAACCCCCACTTTCAATATATTTGATGTCAGTATAACTTATGGAGGAAATGGGGAAAAACAAGTCATTTAAGGATTCAGGTGGACCTGTTGCAACAATGAGAAGTACAAATTGTCATGTCAAAAAGAAGCTTTACAATGTCGGTGGGGGGGAGGGGGGGAAGGATTGGGTGGGGGGTAGGGGGGAGGCTGGGAAGGGAGGTGAAGGGTAAACAAAGGAGGAGGCTGCAATGCTTGGTAAGAAATGTATGCATTATCTTGCCCATGTAATTGTAACCCCTCTGAACAGTATGTTCACAAATAAAATAAAATTAAAAAAAAGAAACATTTATCATTGATTTGATACCTCTGTATTATTTACGGGTTCTAGTATGAGATTTCTGTTAGAAAACAGAAAGCATTGCTAGACACATATTGCTATAGAAAAATACCTAAAGTTTCTTGGTTCCCAATTTGAGAGCTTCCAGCCCATCATTTGTTGGATTTTTGCTGTTGGTTCTGCAGTGAAGCAGTATTAGATAGATGAATTCATTTCATGGCTAGAAATGAGAGTGAGAAAGAGAGAAAGATAGACAAACAGAGAGAGACTGACAGACTGACAGACAGATAGACAAACAGACACAGAAAGGCAGCAAGACAAAGAAACAGTGGGACAGAGAAAGAAAAAAAGTGTGTGTGTCCAGAATTCCATAGTCTCTGGTCTCATTTATTAAATGACCTTCTAAATCTTTCAATACAATATAATATAATAGTATTCAATTTATGATAGTTTGGAGTGGAATGTTTAACACATGACCATTCCCATTCTATACTACAGCATAAAGACAGCTTGGGGTGGAGAGAAAAAACTCCATACATATCATTGTACAACCTATGGATTCATTTTGCACTAAAGAGTTAATTCTGAAGGCTCTTTGTATGCAAATCCTGTACACTGTGAAAGGATGATGGTTCCATGTCAGGCTCCTGGGCAATACCTCCAAGCCCTCAGGATATCTTGTCTGATAGGAGTATCATGGTACCTTGCACTTTGGGTCACGTCTGACAAGTTATTGACACAATGCAATTTATGATTATGATCATTTTAGCTGTCTACTTGACTAGATTAAGGAGTATCTAGAAAAATGATAACTTAACACTGGGCTTGTCCATGAGAAGTGTTTCCAGAAGAGATCAATATATGAGTGGTTGGAACAAGCAGGAAACCTCTGCCTTCAAGGAAAGCTAATGTCTGGTTTAAATCTCAATTATATTGTATGTGGATATAAGAAATGTAGTCTTTTTGGCCTTGATGCTCCAGGATTTACAACAGCATCCTACCAGATTGTCAGGCCTGGCCTGAGAATTACACCATGACCGTCCTGGTTGTAAGATCTTTGCACAAGTACTGAGTTTAACTACCAGCATCTCAGGGTCTCTACCTTTATAAGGTTTAGTGGATTACTTCTCAGACTCCAAAATAAAGTATAAAATAAATCTTCTCTTATAATGTTCTGAATCTTGGTTGTTTCTGTGGTGATGTTTCCATTCTCATCTCTGAGTTTGTTTATTTGGGTGTGTTTTCTTTTTTTTCTGATAAGATTTGCAAAGAGTCTGTCAATTTTGTTAATTTTTTCAAAGAACCAATTCTTTGTTTTGTTGATTCATTCTATGGTTTCTTTGGATTCTAATTTGTTTAATTTTGGTTTAATTTTAATTATTTCTTTCCGTCCACTGGATTGACGTTTATCTTGCTGTTCTTTTCAAGGAGGTTCAGATGTCTCATTGGATTGTTGGTTTCAGATCTCTCCAATTTGTTGATGTAGGAACTTAGAGCTATAAACTTGCCTCTGAGTATTGCCTTTGCTGTGTCCCAGAGGAGCTGGTAATTTGTGTGTTCATTTTTGTTGAATATCATGAACATTTGAATTTCCTTTCTAATATCTTCCATGACCCACTGGTGATTCAACAGTGTTGTTCAGTCTCCATGTGTTACAGGGTTTTCTTTGGTGGCTTTTGGTGTTGCATTCTAATTTTATTCCCTTGTGGTCTGAAAGAGTGCAGGGCATAACCTCAATGTTTCTGAATTTGGACAAGTTTGCTTTGTGACCTAAAATGTGGTCTATATTGGAAAATGTTCTGTGTCCTGCTGAGAAAAATGTGTATTCTTATGATGCTAGGTGAAATATTCGGTAGATGTCTGTTAAATCTAGTTGATCTATGCAGTTGTTTAGATCTGCAGTTTCGCTGTTGATTTTTTGCTGAGTTGATCTATCTAGTGGGGATAGTGGTGTGTTAAAGTCCCCAACAACTAATATCTTTAGATCTATGTGAGATTTGATGGAAAATAGTGGTTCTTGGATAAATTTGGGTGCTCTGTTGTTTAGGAGAAACCCTAGGTTTCCTTGTCACAGGCTGAAATTTTCTTAATAAAGATCCAGAAACACAACAAATCAAAGAAAGATTGGACAAATGGGATTGCATGATGTTACAGAACTTCTGCATGGCAAAGGACATAGCTAGCAAGATCAATAGAAAGCCCACGGATTGGGAGAAGATCTTCACTAGCCATACAACGGACAAGGGTCTCATATCT
>NW_012267248.1:14960080-14970278 GCF_000151885.1 Dipodomys ordii | reverse complement strand
TTGGAAAAAATTATATTAAGTGAAGTAAGCCAGGCCCAAAGAAACATAGGTCCCATGGTTTCCCTTATTTGCAATATCTAGTATATGTCTGAGACAAGCAGAAAAGGTCAGATAAGTTGATGTTAGGTGAAATGAACCCCCAGATGAGGACTCAAGTGGTTTTTCTTTGTTGCTATTGTTTCTAACATATTTATAAGATGATGTCTTTTTCTGTCTCTTTTTAATTGTGAAAATACAGTATAGAGGAGTTACAATTACATGGGCAAGATAACGAGTACATTTCTTATCAAGCATTGTTGCCTCCTCTTTCTTTGTTGCTTTGTATGTCCCTCCCCCCCACAGTATAACCCCTGTTTTCACTGTATCTGATGTTGGTATAATTTGTGGAGGGAAAGGAAAAAACAAATTGTTTAAATAGGGATACAGGTAGACCCATTGCAAAAATGAAATGTATAAGATTCTTTGTTGAAAACTGAACTTTACAACTTTGGCAGGGGGGTGGGAGGGTGGAGTGTAGTCAGAGTGTAGTCGTGCAGATGGGAGGGCTGGGATGGTAAGAGAAAAACAAAGGAGGAAGCAACAATGCTTGATAAGAAATGTACTCATTACCTTACTCATGTAAGGGGTTACCCTCTGTACGTATTTTCACATTTAAAAACTTATTAATAAAAAATTCTCTGTTTTCTCTCTGTATGTATCATTTTGGTTCTGTCTGTCTGGAGGACCCTAATTAATACAACAGTTAATACCTTGGCTTTGTGCACCCAGCCCTGGGCCATGCTATCTCAAGCTTACCTCTGAAGGTGATGGAGGCTTAATAGCCCATGTCAGTCTTATAACTAATGGTCAATAAACACTCTGTGACTCAGGCTCAGGTGAACTCTTCGCTTGAGAATAATCTGCACTTGTGGGTGGTCAGCTGTGGCCACTAGAAAAGCGTAACTTCACTGAGAAAGGTAACTGGAAGCCTGTACCTGATTTCCCGGAGACTCTTTTCTATGACTCTGTCTTTTGCTGGTTGTAGCCTATATGTTTTATCTGTAATAAACCAAATAACTGAGTATATATCAACTTTAAAAGCCAGCATGAGGATGTATTCCTGTAATCCTAACACTTAGGAAGGATTGTAAATTGGAAGCCAGCCTGGGCTAGATAGGGAATTCCAGGCTAACATGGGTGAACATAATGAGACTATCTCAATAAAATAAAATAATAAAACAAAATAACCCCAAAACCCCAAAGAAGAAAGTTACATTGAATTGTGTAAGTCTTTCTAGTAATTATTTAACCTTATGGTAGGCTTGAAAAAGGTGCTGGTGGCTCCTACCTATAATCCTAGATTTTCAGGAGGCTGAGATCAGAGGATTAAGGTTCAAAGCAAGCTCATGCAGGAAAGTCCATGTGAATTTAATCTCCAATTAAGAATCAAAAAGGCAAAAGTGGGCCTGTGGCTTAAGTGCTAGAGTGCTACCTTTGAACATAAAAACTCAGGGACAGTGCTCTGAGTTCAAGGCCCAGGATTAGCCCAAAACAACAAAAACTAAAACAACTACAACAAACTACTCTGACACATTATTACATACTACTTACAGTAGTTTTGTCTTAGAAGTATAAGCCAATTAAACAATTATAATAATCACTAATAAATATTGTGTCAATTTTACACCAGGCTCTTCTGCCAAATACTTTTCACATGAAATACATTGCTACATTTTTACACAAGCCTTTTAAGAAAGAAAAAATTTCAAGGGGTTTATACACTTGTTGCATACCTCTACAGTGGAGGAGTTGAGAAGCAAACCAAGGTTGTACTGACTAGGACCCATGCTCGCAATTACTGTGCTTTGCATTGGCATGGAGCAAGATGACCTACTAACCTAACTTTCATTAAAAAGAAAAAAAAATCACTCAGATGTCCGAAGAATGCTCTCTATTATAAAACAGCAACTTCAGTATAAGTTCAGAGGTTTAGAAACTAGTGTGTCAGCCATTCAAGTTTATATAATAGAAGATGAATGAAAGTGCCCTTTTGATAAGACCCAAATGAGAACTACTTATTTCCTTGTTGTTACTCTCTGCCTACAAGACTCTTTAAAATCTTAGACAGGGACTCTGCATTTTGCTTTCCTCTTTCTATAGTCACCAGTGTCTGTTCTTCTGTTTTGCAGCTTTTTCCCTCCCCTCTTCATTCACTTGTTTTCTTGGACTTACATGAATTTGCTGGAACTAATTTGAATGGATATACTGGATTTCTAGGGACCCAAAGCTATTCTTTTTATTTCACATTGGTGCAAAAAGATCACAGATTGACATTTAAATTCTTTTAGCCACTCTCTCAGTTTTTTGTTTTTTTTTTTTTGCAGATTCTATGGGTAGAGTTTAAGCAACTCCATTTCTTTCCACTTCATAATTCAGTAACTTTAAAAAACCCATCTCCTGCCTAAGACCATTTAAAGAAAATACAGATGAAATTTCTTCAGAGCAACACTTTATTACCAGTTTTACTGTGAGGCAGTATCAATATAAAATGATGATACTTGTATGGTGGAGGTACCATTATGCATTTACAATAATATTTATAAAAATAATTAAATTTTCATCTTAATGGACAGGGCATATCTATGCAAGGGGATCTTTTGCACAAATTAAATTGGAAAAATTACAGGACTACATTGACCACTACAGTAGGAATGTGGGCTTTCTCTGATTGTACTGCAGGAAAATCTAGTTTCCAATATTGCATCTGTCATCTGTACTTCATCTCAAGGAATTAATCAAACTGATGGTGGAAAGAGTTTTTGAATGTTCATTATTTCAGCTATTAATTTTTAAAAGCAGCAAATGTTGCAAGTCAATAGCATCCATAAAAATTGATTTATTGTGCAATTTTCTTCAAACTCCTGGAAGCCAGGAACAGATTCTGTGTATCCAATGCTTTCTTCTTCTAAACCACCCTCGCCACATCTATTTTTTTAAGATAAATTATTTAAATGAAAGAAATGTAATCCTGTTTGAATTCCACTGATTTGAATTTGTAGGAACTGACCATATCAAGGAAATATGAAATCTAGCATGAAAAAGACCTACACACCGGAGCAATTACATTGTGAGTATCACATAAATGCAATTTATATTAAAAAATTCAAAAGAGTTTTGATCAGCCACATCACCTCTGTGAAATGATGAACTTCATACTGCTCTTTGATAGACCTAGGGAACAACCTGACTGTACTCTTGTCACTCATACCCTGAATATTACCATTTAGATTTCTAGTTTCCTTTAAAGATATCATATGTTATCATGAATCTCTTTACCATTAAATATATTTACATAGTAATTTCAGAACTAAACTTGAATTGGTCACCCAGTGTTTGATCCTGAATCTGGCTCTACTTCTTAACTATGAGGTCTTGAACCATATTAAGCTTCTGAGCTCCAGTTTTCTCTTCTGTAATATGCAGGTCATAAAATTTGCTCATTATGATTTTTAAAGAATTAAATAAGAAGGAATGAAACAATATCCCTGAAAGCATTATTCACAGAATTGTTCATTAAATATGATAATCCTTCCACATAGAAATGTCTGCTCTTTGATATATAATTTGATTATGAGAAACAGGTATTCCTTAAATTTCTACTTCCATATCTACTTCCATATTGCTCTTTCACCAATGATGATTAACAAAACTGGCATTTCTAAAATCTGAAAGAAAATTCAGAGCTATTAAAACAGTACTTTGACGTACAAAGTGATGCTATGCAACTGCCATACCAGTCAAACTTTGGCTCTGTACTGCTTCTTCAATATGCTTCTTACTGCAAAGATTTCTGTTCTACATATCTGGGTTGACCTATTCATGTAGAGGTATTAAAATATCAGCCGTGGTAGCTGTCCTATTTGACATGTCATTCATGCACAGGCTTTTATGTGGAAGACTTGGTCCCAAGCTGATGGTGTATTATTGTGGAAAATAGAAATGTTAGAGGGTGGGGCTTACCTGGAATAAGTATGCTACTAAGGAATGCCTTTGGAGGTATATCTTGACACCTCACCTTCTCTCACTTTGGACTACCAACTTTTTCCTCTTTCAGTTCTGCCTCACCAAAGACTATCTGTGAAAACTTGAGCCAAAATAAATATTTCCTCCTTTAATCTGTTTCTCAAAGATATCTGTTACCTCAAGAAACATAGGATGAACATAACACTCAATGCCACATTAGATTTTCAAAAATAAAAATCTGTATTTTTATAGGTATTTCTATGAAAGTGGACTACCATGTCCAGTTGGCTCCATTCTGAAGAGACACACAAAAAATAAATTGCTTCCCAAGTTGAGAGAGAGAGAAAATGGAGAAGGTGTACTAGAAGCTTCTAACTCCAAAATCTTACCTATGCTTTGTGATTCTTATATTAACCCAATGGGAAAAATCAGATCACGCCCCAGGTAAGAAAAAAAATTACAATATATCTTGTGTTTCAATCTAAATTTTAAATTTATTTTAAATACCATTAATTTTAATTATGTTTACTTTCATTAAGATGAGCAAGTAGAAGAAAAATGGGTAAACATTAAAAACCTTGTAGTCCAAAAAAGGAGAACCATTTGAGCATTCAAAACACATGATGCTCAACTGAGTTATAATTATTACAGGAAATTGGAGAAAATTAAATGAGACTCAAGAATTCTCACTGGCAACAGGGCATGAATTCAGGGCTTAGGCGCTGTTCTGGAGCTTTATTGCTCAGGGCAAGTGCTCTAACAATTTGAGCCACAACTCTACTTCTGGTTTCCAGGTGGTTAACTGGAGATAAGAATCTCACATATTTTCCTGCCCAGGCTGACTTTGAACTGTGATCTTCAGATCTCAATTTCCTTAGTAGCTAGGATTACAGGTGTGAGCCACCAGGAGTGGCCAAGGACAACATTTTTATATCCATAAAACTGAGTTACTATTAAGAACACCGGATAGAGAAAAACTGTTGAGGCATCATGAGAGTAAGTCACATAGAATATCTCTATGATTCAGTAGAGATATTCTACTGTTGGAATAGTGTAGAAGAAGGCAATAGAATTTACAGAAGTACAGGAATAATAAAATAAATTTCATGAGATGACAAATATCATACAATTTCATGAGATGATTAAAGTCCTGTTTAATTATTTATTCATGATTGTTATATTACCAGAAAATTAGTCAGTTAACACAAATCTGCTGTCTTATAGGTTAGTAGATGATAAAGTCTTCAGTGGTAGTGGCAGTTGAGAAGACACAAATCTTTCTGGATGACATTAAGGTTTAGGCAGAGCAGTGTCTTGAGTCTCAGAGACAATATATTTCTTTGCCTTTTTCAACAGCTAAGAAGCCACTCAAATTCCATGGTTTGTGGCAATTTCCTACACTGGCAAAGCAAACCCTTTATCTCTCACATTCTCCATTTGTCACATCTCTCTGTTAGGACTCCTTGTAATTAGATTGGATCTACTTGGGTAATCCATCCTCGCTTCATCTCTATGTTCTTAATTTAATCACATCGGAGACAACAGGCCTAATGCTTCAAAGAATTAGAAGTAGGCATCACCAGGAAACCTTTATTCTTCTTACCACAACACAAACCTCGGTGAATTACTTCACTGAGTTCAGGATAGAGTTAATGAAAAGTTTCTGCTCCTACTAACATCTATTTGGACTCTTACGAGTATGAAGAAAATTTGGTGAGCATTGGGTTTTTAAAGCCTTTAATTATAAAAGAAGAGAATATCATTAGCACATAATCTGTGAATATTGTAATCCATCCAGTGAGCTATCCTGGTTTGGTTATGATGAATATTACACAAGACAATTTCAAAGGCCTATATCTCAGAGCCTTGGTGAAAGCATGTTTTACTCAGGTAAGAGCTAGTCACTGTTTCTGAGCATGTAGGTGTCCTTGAACACTTAGAGACTTGGGCTGTTCTCTGGAGCTCTGTTTTCATGCTTGTCACCATCTATCTTTTCCATTTTTAGAAATTGTCCATAAAGCTCTTTTACAATCCTTCTGATTTTTATATCAGATTTTGTCCATTATAATTCCAATTCCTATTTTAAAAAGAAATTACTTATAGCTTCTTTCTAGTCTCTTTCAGGTTTTTCTGTAATCTGATTTGTCATGTATTAATTTTTCTGCTTGTGGCATGTGCTGATCCTAGCTTGTAGTATGTTGTCTATGTAATATGAAATCATGATCTTTGTTTTGAGCCATTGTTTTGTTTTTCTCATGGGAATGAGTGACTCTGAGGTACGAAAGGATCCTTTGAGCACTGCTGAAATTATGCTTGCCCTAATTTAATTTTTAACATTAATTTCTATGGTATATTCCAAATAAGAAAACACCATGAATTTGGATCTCATGCATAAAGCTTTTGCTGCTAAATGGTCTTCTTACTTTTGCTTTCCTGTAGCATAGAAGAAGTCTCTGTTGTATGCTCCTGACTTATACATATGGTCAGTTTTGGCTTCATGTCTGTCTTCCCAATGGTATGAGGCCCCAACTACTAATCTCATGCTGAATTGGCACCCTGCCTCATTGCTGATTAGTGAGAGGACAGGTAAGCTGTCTACCCGAAGGCTTATCAGACAAAGTCTTTGTATTCTCTTCTTATTCTTGGTGTCAAAGTGAGATCACCTATATGGAATTAACATGTTGTAATTGTAGTCATTATATTGAATGTACATTTGTAATAACTGTACCATATAAATTGAGCATAGAGCTGGAGGAAGAATATGGAGACTATATTCTACCAAAAGAAAGATTCCGAAATAAAACATACTAACTTGACGCCAAAAGAATTAACATCCTAATAGTATAAAAAATAGCTTTATTTATGTAATTCAAATACATTAAGAAATATCCCAATAAAATTAAAAAAACACCTTATAAACTAATAATATAATCACTTTCATAACCATTTGAAACAATAGAACTTTCAATAGCCATTTTAGAGTTGATTAGGAATGCTTAGTACTTAATAGGAAAGAATTTCAACTAACAGTCTTTATTACTCTCTAAACAAAGTAATATTCACTCTTTCTATATAATTCATCATTATTCACTAAATTAAAGTCATGGAAGTAATCCTTTGCAGTCATATATAAGTTGATACAAAATGCCATCATTTGTAACCAAGAGAATTGGTTAAAATTTAAAAAATAAAACAAGGAAGCCCAATCTTAGTAAAGCTAGATATAAAATATAAATTCTGTATCAAATAAAAGGGCAAAATTATTCCAGTTGTAATAACATTTTTAAATTTTTCATTAGCTTAAAAAGAGTTTTATTGAGAATAAAAGATGAAGTGTTATTGTATGATATCTATCTTTTATGACAAGAAGTTTCAATATTTAAAAATACCAATTAACATAAATTGTGTGGGAAATTATTCTATTAATGAATTTAGGAGGGAACATTACAAAAATAATTGGTTCATTCATAAAAATACATGGATGAGAACAGCCAATATAATTTTGAAAAGTCAGAATGACAATCAGCATGGAGACGGTATATGCCTTTGTAAGTTGTATATGTGTGTGTTTCTATATGTATATCATTTGAACATTGATTTGAACATATTTAGAATATGTTTAACATATTTAGAAGATGAATAACTGTAACAGAACAGAAAATCCAGCAATAGTGACAAGCTAAGTAGAAACATAGCATGTGATAAGAGCAGTATTTCATATCGGTACAGGAAGAAAAGATTAATAAATATTACTTGACAATTTAGTGATTAAGTTAGCATTATATTTGCTGAAAGTCTATTTCTTGGGGGGAAATTGATTAAATTCATTCTCAAAAGAGTACAAAATCTTAGGGGCCATATGTATAACTTTTATACACACTCTTCTGAGAACAGTTAAGTAATGTTATTCCTCCCTTTACTTCCCCTTCTATTGTTCCCCTCACCTTTCTTCTCCTTTCTCTCACATAGACATTTAGAATAAAAGAAGGGATTAAACTAGATGAAATTTTAACATTAGTCTACAATATCTAAAATATTAGTAATGTAAGAGATTCAATATTGGCCATGGAAAATTATTTTATGTGTGTGTATATATATATATATATATATATATATATCAACACAATATAAGAACTTATATAATACATTGGGCAAAATATAAAAGCTTATGTATTTATCAAGGTAGGTGAGGTTATACTCTGTTAAAAAAATACCACACAATCTGGATGGCCTGTAGTGACAAAGCTTTATTCCTCACTTGTACTTTTTTTCATTTTGGCATAACTAGTTCTTTAACACTTAATTTTCCTGGAGAGATCCAGGGTCCACGAGCTCCCTCCTACATTCTGGAATTTAGCTGAAGGTGTAGCAGAAAGAAAAGAGAATGTCTAGACTCTTGTCTCATTATAAATGTTGGAAGTGACACATTACTTGTACTATATTTCACTGATCAAACAAGTTATATGGACATTCCTGAACTACAGACAGTGACAGTTTATAATGTGATGGTAGGAAAGTGCACAACATGGAGGGAATGAAATAAGGCCAATCAATAATATAATCTTCTGTGTCCACCCAAGGGATACAAGCCAATTATTGCCTAGTTGCAACACTGTGCTTACATTTTAGATCTGTGAGAAATACCAGGTTGATTGGTCCTGTAACAGGTTTGAATAAGGTTCCTTTTACACTAAAGGCAAATTATCGCCCTACCCTTACATGGTCACACTGATGGAGTAGGAGAATAGTATCACCCCAAAGTACAATTCTCACTGAAGAATGAGAAAGAAGAGGGGACCTACTGTCCTCTGATGTGTAGCAAGGCAGAAATCTCACAGGGTACTTTGTGGTTTATAATTATTCTCTTTGGTCAAGAGTAACTTGTTAGGAAACTGTTCTCTGCAGCCTTAGACTCCTTTCTCAGAGAGTCCTCCTTTTCAGTTTTAGCATTTCTAAAATGAATAATAAGGAGGGCAGAAAACACATTTGCTTTCAGCTTTTTCATTTTTTATACTGTTTTCTATTTCTTTTTTGGTTTGATCTTGTGGCTTGAACTCAGGATCTGAGCACAATCCATGAGCATTTTTGTTCAAAGCTGGTGCTCTACCACTTGAAGCACAGTTCCACTTCTGGCCTTTTGGTGTTTAATTGGAGATAAGAGTTTCAAGGACTTTCCTTTGCCAGTTGGCTTCAAACCACCATTCTCAGATCTGTCTTCTGAATAGTTAGGATAACAGGTATGAGCATCTGGTTCAACTTTCTCAATATGCTACATGGTTTTGTCAGTCCCTTTGTTGTCAGATTAATGAAAAGTTGGACAGTTCAATGTAAAATAGGCAGCTTCTTGCCGTTCATTAACTCCATTTGCTAGGACTCACATCCATTAACATTGTCAGGGCTGGACCATCTACACTTAAGTATGAGTAATTTCTGTTTGTCAGGCTGGGTTTGAAAGATCACTTCTCCAGTTTCTTTCATCCAGGTTTACTGGGTGCTATCAGTTTGTTTCAACTGTCTTAATTTAATCTTAGCCATAAGTCACATTTAATTATCCATTGTCACTCAAAAACATTCTCAGTTTTATTTTTTCCTCAATGGAGTTGAGAACTATTAAATTTATTTATTATGGGTACTGGCTAACATGTTTATGGAAGTCAAGCAGTTTCAGAGTATGCTGTCTGTTACTGACGAATCAAGAAATAACCATTATATACAAGGATTTACCAGGGAAGAGGTAGAAAAGGTGGTATAAATCTCAAGGGCTGAAGGTGAGAGAAGGAATAGCTTTGTTCCAGGGCAGAACCCAACGTATGTCCCAACTTAATAATGCTTGACAGAATTAATCCTGCCCTTTTTTGTTAAAGCCTTCATCAGATTGGCTAATATTGGTGAGAGAAGATATTTCTTAATCTACTGATTGCAAATGCTAATTACTCTCTTTTAAATCTCAGTTTAACGTACAATCATGCCTACAATGAATGTTTCATGAGCTACCTGAGTATTGTTTTACCCAGTCAAGATAACACATAAATTTAACCATCACACTTCTTTTTTTATTATTATTTTACTTTATTTATTTTATTTTATTTTTTGTGAACACACTGTACAGAGGGGTTACAATTACATGGGCAGGATAATGCGTACATTTCTTATCAAGCATTGCAGCCTCCTCCTTTGTTTACCCTTCACATCCCTT
>NW_012267248.1:14923184-14959225 GCF_000151885.1 Dipodomys ordii | reverse complement strand
ATCCTTCTTTCTTCTTCAGAGAAGTTTCTCTTTAAGTCTTTAGCCCACTTATTTATTGGGCAGTTGTTTCTTTGAGGATTTGTTGTTGTGGGGTTTAATTTTTTGAGTTCCAAGTATATTTTAGATATGAGACCCTTGTCTGTTGTATTAACCATCACACTTCTATACTGGTCAAATAGGAGGAAGAATTGAGGTAAATTGTTACTCAAATCCTATATTAGCCAAAAATTAACCTTGTTAGAAATGGTGGAGTACGGGCCATTAGCAAAATGAAGTGAGAACATGGAGCCCACAGTTTAAACCTTAGTACCGGCACAACATACTGGGGAGATTATATATATATATATATATATATATATATATATATATATAAATATAAATCTATTTAATTTTCAGGAAGAATTTTGGAAAATACTCAAGGATAATCTTTATAGTTTGTACTGATAGTCTCTATTTTAGTAATTATGGCAATCATGAGAAAATATACAAGTGTATATGTTTATACATAGAAAAAATTATACTGATCAAAGCTATCACTCTATCAGCTACACCCCCACTTCTTGTGTTTTGCTGGTTAAATGGAGATAAGACTCTCACAGACTTTACTGCCTTGGCTGGTTTTGAACTGCAATCCTCAGATCTTTGTCTCCTGAGTGGATTGGAATACGTGTGTGAGCCAGCAGTGCCCAGATTGCATGTAGAAAAATAGTTAATTAGAGAACAGTTATAGCAACATTTTTCACATTAATGAACAATTTAAAATATTTACGCTGTCCTACTATAAGATAAATATTTTAAAGCATAGTTCAGCCCTAGAATTGTCTGAAACTATTAAAATAATAGCATATCAATCTTTGTATGAATAGAAGTTGATGTTACATTGTGAACTGAGAGGCCACACTATTCAACAGTATGCATTATGGAAATAGGAAATTATAAAGCACAAATACTTTGATTCAGGCTTGATTAAAATTATAGTTGAACTATACATCATATTTTTTCAAGTGGTACTTAGTAGAAAACTTTGTCTTTAATATCTGTTTATAAGTCTTAGAATGCAAAGCAGAAATGTGGCAATTTCTCTTCATTTAGAAAAATAAGGAAAAAGGTTAAAGGATATTTGCATTCCTTTCTAGAAATAGTAAGTTAAATCTATACTCTTCCCATGTTTTCCTGTTCATTCAAAAAGAAAAGGTTTTGCTTTAAATATTTAAATTCAGCTTTAGATGTGTTTTTTATCTCTCAAGAATTTTTATTTTTAATCTTCAAACTACACATAAGTAGTCTATGAAACTAGAATTAAAAAAGTATTTGTTGAAAAAATGTATTTTTTGGAGAGAACTTTTGATCTTTTGGTAAGCCATGCATGTACTAAGCTATTTACTTAATCACCAAATTTATAATAATTAAATAGATATTTCTTTTGTTATATTTAATTCACTAATGTATATAAGCTGTCAAAAATTTATGAAGTTAGAAATGCCTTCTTAAACCCTTATTCTGGAACAAAAATGAAAGGAAAAATTAAAAAATAAAATTCAAATGTAACACAAAAGAAGGCAACAGTATATAAATATATTAATTTAATATATTTGTATACATATGCATAACTAGTCATTCAATCATCAGCTGTCTTTGCTTATCAGTAGATTGTGAACATATTCCCATCTATAATACCAAACTTATCATTTTAAAAGATAAGTTTTTTATAGGTTAACTATATATATGTGTTATAAAGAATCATGAATTTTCCTTCTTTTTACATATTTATATTTCTTAAATTCTCTGTCCTGAGTATTATTTTAATGATAATTAAAAAATAAAAGACACAGAAGCCATTTAGATCACATCCAGACCATGAGATTTTTCTTGGTTACTCCTGTGAAAGAGGACCTTATGGCAGGTGTCGGTGGGTCACGCCTGTAATCCTAGCTACTCGGGAGGCTGACATCTGAGGATCATGGTTCAGAGCCAGCCTGAGCAAGAAAGTCTGTGAAACTCATATTTCCAATAAACCACCAGAAAACCGGAAATGGTGCTGTAGCTCAAGTGGTAGAGCACTAGCCTTGAGCTGGAGAGCTGAGGGACAGAGCTCAGGCCTAGCGTTCAAGCCCATGACCTACAACAAAAAAGAAAAAGAAAGAGGACCTTATGTGTATTTGAACTCTCTGCCTTTTCTGAGTTTCATAGTAAGAAGTCATGTTCCTACCTGCCCCAATCCCCAAGATATTCTTCTCTTGCAGTTCATCAGTTTCTTGGGAACAAGCATTGCATTTTATTCTTCCTTTGTTTTGGGGGGTGAGGGTGGGGACGGAGGATATGGGTCTGGGGGCTTGAACTCTGGACCAGAGCACTGTCCTTGAGATTTTTTGCTTAAGGCTAACACTATACCACTCTAAACCACAGAACCACTTCTTTATTCTTCCTTAAGATAGGCACCACTTTAGCACAAGACTAGCTACACTGTGGTACACAAGGATGAATGAGGACAATCAGTTTCTTGCCCTGATCACTTGCAGTTTGCCTCAAGAACTTAGTCATTGCCCAGAACTCCCTATGACTCCCTGTGGCTAAAGATCATAATGAAAACACCCGTGTCAAAACCAGCATAAATATTTTACAGGAAATCCCCCCCCCCCGCCTTTAGAAGAGGTAATTTTGAAACTTCCTTTTTGTAGTCACCTGAAAGAAGAATTAAAAATGAGGAAACTTCTTTCTTTTTCAACTCTCAGTTGATTACAATTTCCCTTCAGCTGATTGGTAAATTGAAACTGTTTCAGTCTTCAATGAGAAGTTCCAGCTGCACACCTTGCCCTGGATATAAATATCTATTTCAGACTCTGTATCCTCTTCCTTCTGATCTTAAAATCCTAGCTGTCTAATTTTTTAAAAAACAAAAACAGACCTGACAAGTCTGTCCACATGGTATTGTGAGAACGAGATTTTACATTCCTTTGCAGTTTAGAGAGAACAAGTACTGCCAGGAATATTAATGCCTCAGTGTGAGTTGAGTGGATTTTCTCTATTATTTCGCTTAGGGTGATGTTGAAGCCCTTTGGCCTCTTGGTTTGCTGTGTAGACCTTGTTATGGCTCGAATCATGCTCAGCTAGCTTGACTTGCACGATTTATGATGTCTGCAGACAGTTCTTTTAAAAACTCTTCCACTGCCTTTATTTAAACATTTCATTAAATGGCTATTTGAAGTATGTCAGTCAGTTCTTAAAACAAATAAGACAAAATATTTGTGAAAGAATTTTCAAAATATTTAGGAGTTTTCAAAACATTTAATGATGACTACATTTTTTTCTCCTCTAATACTTGTTACTTTGGGCTTCTTATTAGTAAGATAACTATCTTTCTAAAGCCAAAAGCTTGTGCTGTATAATAAGACCCTTTAAAAACTATTTATGTATTTTCACTTTAGGTTTTTGTACAACCCTTGGGTGGGCATTTGAAGACACCAAAATATACCTGCAGGGGGTTTGTGGATTAAGTAATAAGTGGTAAGCCTCCAACTGAGGCTTTGTGTTTATCATTATCATCTTGGTACAGAAAATATTCAGACTCGTAATGATTCTGGGCTACCTGCTGTGGGAGATTTCAGCCTGAATGTAACATTTAATAAAACATTATCACTAGACTACAGTGAGACTATATTGATAAGACTTGGCTTCAAAAGATGTTGGAGAGTGATCTGTTGAGGTAGAGAATGCAAACTCCAGAAATAATGAAATAAAAGCAAGATTTATGAAAGTAGATAAAAATAACACCCAAACTAATGATGAACACAGTACATGAAAGTTGGCGGGTGGGGGGGGGGAATCACACACACACACACACACACACTTATCTAAATCCCAGTGTGTCAATAGAGTTCATAAATGAAAGTCACACATAGCAAGCAAAGCAAAAAATGAATGGGAGTCATATATTATGACCAGAGAGCAAAGTCAAATTCAATAAACAAGGGTACTGAAATGTTGGCTAAGCAGCATAAGATCCTAGGCCCAGGTCTTAGGAAGATTGGAAAAGTGCAAAGTTCCATTATGTCAGGTTTTTCACACTTGGACTTCCCTGACTGTGTGGTTTTGCTAGCATCAGTCTTCCTTATGCATATTTTTATGTCTTTTCTTTGGATGTAGTACATGTTAAAAGTTCCAAGTAATTATTGTACTGAATTATTGTACTGAATTATTGTACTGATTATCTTGAAGCTTCCTCTACTCACTTATTAGTAGAATTGAAAAAATGCTAAAGAGTCATAACTGTTTCAGAAATCAGTTAGTGTAGGATGGATATTTTAGCTGGAAGTTGTTTGTAGTGTGTGTGGGGGGAGGTGTCTCAATTATTTGTTGACATTGTTTGGAAATCTTATGCTAACAATTTAGTGCTTAATATTGTTTTAAAAGAAAGCTTCCTCCTCTTGATTCAATAGATCCTGACTTAATTAACCTTTAGTACTTCAAGTGAGAGACACATCTTTAAACTTTTCTGCTCTGCTAGCTGTACATTATTAGAATTGTTTCTATCACTAATGATGGTCTAAAGCACTTACTGAGGAAATTCATTAACTCTTATAGGTCATCAAGATATCATTTGAAACACTATTTTTTTTGTAATGGACTAAATGCTGTACTCTTGACCTTTAAGTCCAAATCTCTGCTGGAGACTTAACTGAGTAATGATTTCTCACAACAAACAATTATCAGATTAAAATATATTTTGTTTAATTCCAGTATTGGTTATTAAGTAAAGAACCAATAAGATGGACAGTCTCTGTTTGCATTTTGCAAGTAGCATGAATGCCTAGATGTTGTATTTTGTTAGAAAGGAAGTTAATGCTTCTTCCTATACAGTCAACTACTAACTGCAATTTATAATCTTGATAAAACAAAAATCTCAGAGCATCGGTATAAACAGAAACAAGAATAACCAATTACTCTTCCTAACTGATATGTTATTCAGTAACTTTAGTCTGCATTTGACCTTCAGGTAAGATAGATGTGTTTCTCAGATGCAGAATACATTTCTTTCTCACTAGTGGCCTTTATGAAAATTTTGGCATTAATATTTTAAGAATATCTTTTACAATGATATTTTCAGATAAGCCTGAGCTGGTCCACAGGACATGTCCCACTCTGATGTGTTTCCTATAAAAATTTAAGGAGGGAATTTGACTGTCTGAACATCGCAGGCATTCCCATTATATATTTTTTCCTTGTTCAATAAATATTTATTGAGAAACTAGCATGTGTAAGAGTCTTTCTAGATGTTTCAAAGGTATAAAGGGAGGAAGATGCTGACTTTGGGGTTAAGGTACAAGGCAAATATCAATATGAGAAACTGGGAACAAAGGAAAATGTAAGAAAAAGTAGAAGGTATGTGTTAGCACTCTGTCAATGACTGGAAAAAAAATACCTGACATCATCAATTTACAATGAAAAAAGGTTTGTTTGCTTTTTATTATTCTTGTAAGATTCTCTCTCTATATTGCCTACACCAGTCAAACTTTCAATCCTCTTCCCTCAGCTTCCTTAATGTTAGGATTACAGGCATGGGTCAAAACCCAAGTGCTTAGAATGGTTTACTTTATTCCCTGTGATCACTGGTTTTTATTTCCATACCCTTTGTCTTGTATATAAGTTTACCTGATTTGTAGGAGGGAAGGGGAATCACAGAAAAGGTGGGACAAAGTGGGAACCAATGCAATAGTGATACTCACTAGACAATACATTGGAAATGAACTTTACAAATTGGTATGGGGGAGAGGGGAATATGGGGAGAGGAAACATGGGAGAAAACGAGGGAGGGGATAAAATTTTTGACAAGCCAAAACGAACTTTACAATTTTCGTGGGGCGTGCAGGGGGAGGATGGGAAGGGGAAACAAAGGAGGAGGCTACAATGTTTAATAAGAAATGTACTCATTATCTTGACCATGTAATTGTAAACCTTCTGTACAGTATTTTCACAATAAAAAAAATAAAAATTAAAAAAAAGAAATATAAAGGAGGGTATAACAATGCGCAATAGGAAATGGACTCATTACCTTGCTCATGTAACTGTAACCCCTCTGTACAGTATCTTTACAATAAAAACATATTTAAAAATAATGAAAAACAAATTTTTGACAAGAAATGTACTCATTATCTTACGTAACTGTAAGTTCTCTGTAAATCACCTTTACAATTGTACATATATATATATATATATGAGAGAGAGACAGAGAGAGAGAGAGAGAGAGAGAGAGAGAGAGGCTTGCTTTAGTTGACAAGTTGGAGTTCCAGACAAGGAAGCACACTGGAATAGGAAAGCCTGATGAACAAAGTAGCTTACCTCATGCTAGTTGGTTAGTAAAAGAAAGGAAAGTCCAGAATCCCAACTTGCCTATGATTCAGCTAACTTCTACTAAGCTTATTCTAAAACCTCTATGACCACACAAAAAGTATCCTAGCCTTTAATACAGGAATCTCTTGAAGTACCCTAATGAAACTGCTCACATTAGAGCCAACTACTTGTTCTGTGGAAAGGTCATTGTTTTTGAAAGATTCTACAGGAGAGATGGAAATGGTGCATACCATACAGAAAGTAGAATTTCAGCAGTAACTAGAATGAATAGATTAATGAATAAATTATACATGATAGCTAACAAAAGAGCTAAAAAGAGATTCTCACTAATGTAATTTTTAAAAATTTTAAAAGTATTCAAGTCATTCCTAAAACAATTTATAAAGTATTTCATAAACTAGCTGAAAGTCAAATGGCTATGATGATAACAATTCCTCAAAAATTTACAATAAATTTTCCTCTATTAGATTTCAATTTCTGCTTGTTTTTAATATCAAATAATATTCTGCTAAGTGAGATGAAATAGAGAAACAAATAGAATTGAGAAATTTTGCTTTCTCCATTTTCTCTTTAAAGTATAATTTATTTCTTTCCTCCCATCTCCCCTCTTCCTTCTCTTTTTTCTTTCCTTCCTTCTTCCCTCTCTCCATTTCCTTTCTCATCTTTCATTAATCACATGGTTTTTAAGAACTGCAGAAATTTAAGAAATATTAGGCTGATCCTTTCTTTAGCTAATTTTCTCATTTAGGCAGGGAAATTAAAAACAAAAACAAACTTCAGTTTCCATGATTTTTGGCACCTCCTTTAATTTTAGCTTAATCTTTTCTTGGTTTGATTGTATGTCCCTTTCTTATATGATCCTCTTGTCCTACATTTATTGTATTAAAATAAGAAGAATTCTTGGTTGAGTCTTCTTTGTTATTTTGTTTTCATTCAGTACATTTCATTCTTAACCCAGATAATTTGTTTTCTAAAAGAACAGCTATGTCTTTTATTCCTTTATATTACTTTCCTTTAAAAAAAATCACTACCCAAAATATTAGGCGAACAATATATTTTCCTACTGTCATCATAACATCAACTCTAGCAACTAGTTTACTTTTGAAAAATTTATTCAGAAACAAGCTAACTTTTGCAGGTTTTTCATATTGTTATATTCATCTCTCGAGAAATACAAATTTCAACCCAGTGCATGACAAACATATACACATGCTTTATTTTTCAGAATTAGCTGTCTTTATTTTCTGGAAATATACTCAGAGAGGGAGAATTGCAGTGCTGTGTGGGGGTGTTTTGCCTGGAGACACTCAGAGGTTGTGAGGAAGATGAATTCTCCTCTCTAAGTGATTGTGAGGGAGACTCAGACTATCTTCAGAGGAAACTTGGAGCATCATTGACCTTCAAGCATGTCCTAGATATAGGTCAGATCTCACACATTATAGGCTACCAGCTGTCCTCTGCTGACTTCTCATCATATTGACAGAGGAAGTTCCTCCACTATTAAAGTCCAGTTCTAGGTAGAGTCGAGTTGTTAGCTGGTTACTAGATACAAAACTATCAAATTAATTTTAATGTCCACCCGTAGATCACCTGAATGTTTAGTTCACTAATCACCATCATCATCATCAACATCATCATCATCACTGAAATTTATTTTTCAATAGATTTAATACTTTGTTATCTCAATGAAAAAATTTCTGCTTAATTAAAGCATTTCTGTGAGATTTCTAACTTGCCACCATTTATTTGTTTCTCCATCTGAACATTTCAGATTTCTCATTCTTTCAAGAGTATATTGTACATCTATACTATGACTAGTGTTGCTTTCCTTACTGTTAAATAAACATTTCCTTTTTTTAACCAGATAAACATATGAGTATAAACCAATTTCTTTCTGTGAGCTAATATGCAGATTATCAGATTTAACAAGTGAAACAATGGCTAGATCACATCACTATTAGCAAGTCAGTGGATGGGAGAATAATTTAAGGATTTTGATTAGAAGACTGTAATAGCCAGATGCCAGTGGCTCACGCCTGTGATCCTAGCTACTCAGGAGGCTGAGCTCTGAGCATCATGGTTCAAAGACAGCCCGGGCAGGAACTTCTGTGAGACTTTTATCTTCAATAAACCACCAGACAACCAGAAGTGGGGTTATGGCTTAAGTAGTAGAGCTCTTAACTTGAGCTGAAGAGTTGAGGGACAGCGCCAGGTCTAGAGTTCAAGCTCTATGACTGACCCAAACCTCTGCTCCCCCCCCAAAAAAGAAGAAGACAGTAATAAGATTTGATACCGTCATTTCTTGGTTTAAAGTTTTGATGAAGCACAACATTCTAGGGCATCTTTCCTGCCTTTAGAGTGATAAACATTATATATATATATATATATATCTACCTATAGATATAGATATATCTTTTTCTCAAGGTTATTCTAATGATCAAATTGGATCACACATAATACTCTAAAAACTTAAAATTTACTACAAATATGCATTTCAAGTTAACTTTTCAAGTTGAGAATTATGAGCACACCATCAAAGTTGCAGATTAGAGAGCTTCTTCTTAATGAACTTCCTTGATTACAACTCGATGATGTAATCTAGCAGATAGTGAAATTGAGAGTGAGTTTCTAGTTTTTTGTTTGGAAAATGAGCCCTGCCAGGTAGGTGGTAGGAGACTAGCTATTGCTCAAGGGGACCTGAGTGTATATTATGTGAGTTAAGAACAGGTCTCAGGGAGCATAGATTAGGCAATTAGTATCACATGTACAGGAAGTTTTCAATATAGCATTATCAATCACTAGCTTGGGAAAGGCAAGATGAAAAAAAATTCTAGAAGTCTCCACTGGAGGGGCCTGAAATCTGAGCAAACATGTTAATGCATTAGAGATATCAGAGTCTCCAGAACAAAGACTGAGCATACGGTTCAGCTACAGTGAGCTTTCTAAGACCTTTAAAGAAATTTTTAGAATAAACTAAGCAAATTGTAAATCCATAGAAAGGTTTCAAGCAATGGTTAGGGTCAGGATAGGTACACTGTTCAATGACTAGCTTATTTCACTTGTCTAGGAAGCATGTTGAATCTTATTGTTGTCAGATTTTGGGCTTTCTGTTTTCTTTGCTTTTTTACAAAAAAGAATCTAAAACAAAAATAAAAACAAAACAGGTGGGAGAATGAAGATCAAACCACAAGCGGTTATAACATAGATCCAACTGGACAAACTATAGTCCAATTGTCTATAGTTCTAATTGCCTGCCAATTTATGAAGAAACTATAAGCTAATAATAGACATTTTCCCACTTATAAAATTAAAAATGACTCCAGCAATGAATAAAATTTTGTGCCACATGAGTTATATGTGCAATTCAAACTTGGGTGTCCACAGGTTTTGTTGGAAACTAGCCAGGCTCAATTATTCACGTATCATCTGTAGCCACTTCCACCAATAGCAACAGGAACTTCAAGGTCAGTACAGCTTCAAGTACTCAATATCTGGCCCTTTACAGAAAATGTTTGACATAAATGATGAATTTTCTAGGTATTGACAAGCTTTATAATAAAAGAAGTCCTAGCCAAAGATTAGAAAAGTAAAATATACAATCTATAGCACAATATACGATCTGTGTACTTGTGGTGGGAGAGGAAGACAGCAACAATATGCACACTATATATATAATATATAATATAATATATATAATATATATATTAGTTATTTATTTGAAGGAACATAAGGAAAACAGTGTGCTGTGATTTAGCATGAGTTGTTTTCTTGTCAAAGGGAGGGACCTGTGCGGAATAACATATAAGCGAATGACATGGAAAATCCAGGCATGATATGGAGGATGGAGTATTCTGGGCTTTTAAAAAATATCCATGCAGCTGACATATAACGTGGTGAGACTGAGGAGAGACAAGATCAGGCACCATTTTGTTGATTAAATATTAAAGATGTTGAAAGCACAATAGGATATTTTGAGAGAGCAACGTTACTCTTAAGTAATTTTTCAAAAAACTGTCTGACCTAAAAAGTACATAAATATGGCTACTGATGAAGGTGGGTACTGGATATGGAAAGAAAGGCTAGGAAGTGACAGGGAAGGTTTTGGCCAATGGAGTGAAAGGGTCAGGTAAAGAAAGGGAGGTTGAAGATACAAGAAATGGAAATATGCCATTGAGTGAGAACCTGAGGAGAGGAAAGACTTCTTAGAGACAGGGAGTAAGATGGATTTTGTGCCATTGGGAGAAAGATGGGAAGAAGGATTACAATTGTACAATCTTTTAAAATCCATAGCTCATCTCCACTTTATTTCATTTGGTGCTACTTTAAACACTTCTTTTTTTTTTTATTTGTGAACATACTGTACAGAGGGGTTACAATTACATGGGCAGGATAATGCATACATTTCTTACCAAGCAATGCAGCCTCCTCCTTTGCTTACCCTTCACATCCCTTCCCAGCCTCAACCCCCCCACCCAATCCTTCCCCCCCTCCACACCGACGTTGTAAAGCTCGTTTTCGACATGACAACTTGTACTTCTCATTGTTGCAACAGGTCCACCTGTATCCTTAAATGACTTGTTTTTCCCCATCTCCTCCACAAGTTATACTGACATCAAATATAGTGAAAGCAGGGGTTATACTGTGGGTGAGAGACATAGAAAGCAACAAAGAAATAATCTTATAAATGCGTTAGAAACACATGCATGAAAGAAAAAAAACATTAAAATATATATCTAAGGGTTCATTTTCTTGACATCACATTATCTGACCTTTTCTGCTTGACTCATACATACACTAGATATTGCAATACTTAAAACACTTCTTTCACCTTCTCTAATCAAACCAAAAATCTAAGGATTTCATAAAGCAATCTTACTATAGGGTTATGTTAACCTTAATCATTACACATGGTTGCTCTCCTCCTTTTTGCTTTTGTTTCTTCACTTATGTTCTTTCTCCTTCTTCATGTACTCAGAACAATCTATTCATATAGCAGAACTCTTTGAAACTCCCTCAGCCACCAATAATTCTTTTGTCTTTCCTATTCTTTGCTCTTATCCTTTGATTTCCTTCTTTTTCTCTTCATATCATGCTTTCTCATTATTCTTTGTCTTTGGTTTTTACTCTGTACTCCCAATTTTCCTCTCTCTATGTTCTTATTATAGCCATTGAATTTTCTTTTCCTATTCCAAAATAGAGTTGATAGCTCTATAAATTTTTCTTCGTATCTACATGTCTTATATAATATATATTAATGTCTTATATATGTGTAATACAATCTATGTAATGAACGTGATATGTCATATATTACCTATTACACACTCTGTATTACATATATACACACCACTTAGGTCACATACATTCACTTGTTGACTCTTAAGTAGAAGTATAGTATTTTGCTTTGAAAAAAACAGCTCTTGTATTTTGAAGTTCTCATCTCTCCTGTCTGCGTTCCTCCCTTTGAATGTAAATGATTCTGTATTTATCATTCTCATTTTAATATTCTGGCAATAAAGTCTTTTCAGCTACATGTGAGTGTGTTTTGCTTCTGTAGTTAACCACAGGGTATTATTCATATAAGGGAAGGAATTCAGCATTAGTGCTGAATTTAAGTCATATAGACAAATTTTCCAAATTTACCAAATGTTATTTCGACTCAAGTGAACACAGAGTTAAGATTACTTTCCTATCAGGATTATTACATTATCCCTTGTTCATATCTAAAATCTCTAAGAGCTGTAAAGAAATCTCAAGTTCAACGATACACTACGGTTAGAATTCTGCAAGAGAAGAAGCAAATTACAGACAAGCCAGGACATATTTTGTAGCCAATGTCAGATTAAGGAACAGGCGTAGCAAGGTTTCTGTTGCTTTCAGTGTCTAGCTTAGAATCTGTTGACTTTTCCATTTTTACCTTTTTATTTCTGAATTAGATTTTATAATATATTATCATATATCCTATTTCCTTTGTCCACCTCTCTTGCGAATCTGATTTTGACTGTCCCTTAACTACCATCTCCCAGAGCTTAGATTGGGCCGTGGCTTAGTCATTTTCTATTATAGTGCCTTATTGCTCTAGAACATTATTACGTGGACACTTGGTCTATATAGTATATACAAATATGCAGCTGCCACATCAGTTCTTCAGTCTATTTATATTAGTCCTATTTACATTAATTCTGATGCTGCCAGCCCTTGACCTAGCTGACTCCAGTTTGTCTAACCTCTTATAATATCCATTCTCCAGTTTGTCTAACCTTTTATAATATCCATTCTAACAAGGGCCTCCTTGTGATTTTTACAGAAGCTAACATGTCTCGTTCTAGAACAACGTGACTCAGTGCCTTAGAACCAAACCCCAAATGTTGTGAGAGTGAAGAAAGAGGCTGTCAGACAGGTTTGCACAAAGCGCATTATTGTGGGTCTTGCTGACAGAAACATGACCCTGAGTGGAGAAAGACCAAACAGATACTTGCAATTTGGTGAGAGAAGTGGGAACATATATGTTGTTCAAAACAAAAGAGATTCATTAATACTGGATTATACTTCATTTATTTTAAGCTAATATGACTCTATTTCTGGTGCCAGTATTCAATTCTAAAGCTATATACACTACTCTAATGCTTTTATCCATTTACAGTATGCAGGAAAAATACTCAGAGAAAACTAACTAGTTTTACTCTGTGGTTACACAGAGTTAACACAATGGTTACAACTCCAAGTTGCTACAAGTTAAACTAAATTCAACAAATGGATGAACCCATCATTATAGCTTGATAATGAGTTTTCATACTCTAATCTTATCAGTTTCACAGATGAATGATCCCAAAAGGCAATTTTTTAAAAATCATTCTTGTTGCTGCCATCACTTCTGTCTGAGCTGGAGTGCTGTTAATGATAACAGAGCTGGAACTACACAGCCTCACTTCTTGGCATTATTTTACTTTAAGGGGAAAATGTTTCTCTTGCACAATGTTCAGTGATGTAAATGAACCAGAGTTCCAATTCAAACCTAATTATATCCCCAAATGTTATAATACATAGATTACAAACCCTCACATTTACACAATTACCAAAGTCTCCCTTGGGGAATACAAGTCTTCAGAGTTGATATGTCTAGAACATGTTTCAGGATTTGGTTTGTGCTGTTTTTGTTGCGACAGCATGATTAGCCCTGAGTGGAAGTCTCCAGAATTTCCTCTTGGGTATATTTCTAGATGGGGTGGACTATAGATTGAAAAGAAATGATGATCATTTTGTGGTCCACATATTTTCCATTGGGTAATCAAATACTAATCTAGATGCTACAGTGAAGAGGTCTTGCTAATGCAATTATAGCCATGAATCAGTTAAGGAAGATTATCATGGGTTGGTCTGACTCAAATAATCTGAAGTCCTTTAGTTAGTGCCTAAACCTTCATTGAAACCAGAAATTCCAAATGCTCACTTCTTCCTTCTTCCCTCAATTTTCAGTCTTGAGTGACACTTGCAGATGACAAAATTAGCTTGTGTTCCTGGGGTCTCAGCCTGCATGTGATCATCCGGTCTTGATTGCCTGTCCTACAGACTTCAGACTTGATTAGCAAGACACAAAAGTGCTCTTTGCTTCTATGACTTCCTAAAAATTCCACTGCTTCTCTGGTTATATTGTGACTGCACAAGCTCCTGCAAATCATCTTTCTTCTTCCCTTGTGCCTCTGGTCCCACTGCTGTGAAGCTCACCATGCTGACATGCTTCCTGCATGGTGATCATCTTTTTGACTGCTGCCACTACCAGTTGTCCACACTTTGTCCTCCACTTTGTTTCTCTTTAGGTCAGCCAGTCTATACTTTATCCTAGGTCCTGATGTTGAACGTTGTTCAAACAACTGAACATATACCTTGGTCCAACAGAAACAGCCATGTCAGAACAATACATATCAGTCAGAAGCATCACTTGCATTGTAATTTTCCCCAAATTTAAAAGTCCAAAGTTTGAAAACTTCTTTGTGTTTTTTTTGGGTAAGTTCATGATGAGACAATGAGGATATGACTTCTTTCCACAGACTTAATGACCAAATAGGTAATGAATGTTAATTCATTGTAATTATTATTTGTTATGTTAATTTATAATAAAAAGTTATATATGTTAATTTATTATCCATACAGACCCATAAATTACTGCTTTAGAAGAAACCAAGAAATCTAATTGAGTGGACAGAAATATTTTGTGTGTGCGTGCATTTAAAGAGAATAAAAAGAGTCGGTCTCTTGAAAATCACCAATCTTTGTTAGTTTCCTGAGTTCTGATGCTTCCTTGCCATATTGATTTGTAAGGCATTACTTTTAACCCAAAACATACCAAAACCAATGCCATGAGGGTATATTGAAGTTATTTCTTATTTGTGTGCAAGTCTAACTTCATCAAGCCGAATCCCATGCCCCTTTCAATTAATATCCCCATTAACATCCTCAAAAGTGAAGGGTTAAACTCACCAGGGAGTAGCAATGGTAATATGTCCTGAGAGAGATTCATATGGCCCCAGCTGTCCATTTTATTCTCGGTGGTAAATGCGTTAATATACACAGACTACCATTTACATAGCAAGTGACTCTGCAAGATGAATTATTTATTGTGTGACAACTACCTAATACTCAGTGTACTATCAAATGCAAAGCCATTTCTTATTTGACCTGTATGTAAATTTGCATTATAGAATTCATTACCTTTATGCATAAGTCACATTGAAGTTATGTGCAGCTATCTCTTCGAGAAGCTGCCGGTTACCTCCACTTTGATTTAATTGCCATTCTCCTTGTATGGCAAAGAAGCTTGCTTTTGCAATGGGAAAAAAATTCAGGGACCCTAGCCAGGCAGCATGTGAAAAGCCTCTCCTTTGATACAGAGAGTAAGGTGAGAGAGAAAGACAAGCCCAAATTTAATTAAAATGTTATGAGAGCTAGAAGCAGCACATGAGACAAAGTAAAAGGGAGCAGGGTCTGTGCCTCCCGAAGTGCGTTCTGCTGCCAGGGATCACCAAGGTAATAAAATTCAAGCTGCTTTCCCCAGGCAGTGGGTGACCCCATCCTCTGCAGAGAGCTGTGTGTTTACATTCCTGGAGAACTGGGAAGAAGGCTTCTTGAATAAGAAATTGCCTCTTTTCCAATTTATTCTTTAGTCTCCTGAATGTAATTTAATTCATCTTGGCCGTTTTCATGTGGATTTTCTGACTAGTCATCTCTGGATTATCTTTGCAAGCTCTAATAATATGGTTCATCAAGGAGGTTGGAGCCTCTGAATGTAATAGTGCTAAGACAGGTTCCCTGACGGGGCAGATAGCAAGCTAATTACCCAACTTAGTTGGGGAAACCACAGATGTAGGGACTAGAAATTTCCTGGTATTGAAATGAGTGATGGGGAGTCTTTAGAGGCCTGAAACTTTAGATATCCTCCCCATTAGGTTCTTAGTCAGCCACTTGGGGCTCTGCAAATTGGATGGCCTCAAGATTTGCTTTGCTTGTGAGATTTTTTTGTTACTTCCCAATTCCAGCTGGACTGCAAATACTGCAAGAAAATCTTTTCTTATTATTGGTATTTTGGTCCTTCTATTTCCCATCTCACCTGGAAACTTGCAGTGCAGAGGAGTGAGAAAATGAAAAGAACAATGGAAAAGGTAATAGAATGGCACTGAACCCTCCAAGAGATTTGCTTTGAATTCCATATGAAGGTTGAAGCCCCTACAAACTTCACCTAAGCCAATCCAGGTGTACCTATCTCTCTAAATGTAATTTCAGAGCTGCCCTTTTCTGAAGAAATGCATTTATTTTTGCTTGAAGATCTGTTGAAATACCCATAGGATTGCAAAGCTTCATTTGCCTCTTTTATTTGATCTACATTCTCCCAAACTGCAAGTATTTTACTTCACTAAATGGAAATTTGGGAATTACAGATTCATATCATAATCTAATCCTGTACTATGTGAAAGGTAATTGGGGGGGGCAGGCATTATTAGTAAGATGTAGGACCTTCATAGAAATACCCATGACAGAATGTTGAATCAGAATCTGAATTTTAATGAGAGCCTATGGTGATTTGGAAGGTCTTTAACAATTCAGACTCTCTGACGATGCCATCTGATTTCTATACATGTGCTCACAGTCTTTCTTCTAAAGGATTATTACTTAAAATGACTTAACTGAGGCTTTTCCAAGTGAGCATTGTTGGGTTGAGGGGCATGTTGAGGGCTCTCCAGCATTCCATGTAACCCATTTCTGCTGTGGGTTTATGGTACCCTTGTGTACTGTGGAACACAATGCACCAATGCTGAACAATCCTTCCATTTCATTGTGTACTAAGGCTATGTGAGGTTAAATAGCTTACTTTGGGTCACAGAGCTTGTTAGCGCTAATGCTAGGTCTATAAACCAGGTGGTTGGGCTCCTAGTTCCCTTCTCTTTTCATACTGTTGATTCTGACACCTAGGATTTGCAATAAGCCTTTGAACAAAAAAAATAAGTTATGTCTGAAGCTGAAGTTATTATCCAGGCTTTGCCACTCCCTGGACAGTGAAAGCCATTTAAACACCTGTCCTTGTTTAAGAGTGAATTGGTGCATTATGTGTTTATAGCTCTGGTAATTGTACCCCATGCATTCTATTGTGTTTATAGAACAAACGTGAGGGCCACTGCACACTTCTATTTATGATTATAAATGTTTACTTAAAGATGGCTCTCATTCAATGCAATGAAATCAATTCCAGGCCATAAAAGTAAGTGCATCCAAGCTTTTTACCCTCTGGATCTGAAAGATGAAAGGCTTTGGGTGGTTACAGACTGAGTGCTGCACTCTTGAAAAATTCCTTTGTTGAAAACCCCCACATGTAATTGTAATGGTATTTGAAGATGACAGTTTCTAAAAGACATTTGGTTTAGATGAAATCCTAAGTGACAAGGCCTTCGTGTTTGGATTCATGTCCTTAGAAGAAGAGATAGTAGAGAGATTCTCTCTCTCTCTCTCTCCTTTTCTCCTCCCTCCCCATTCTTCTTGTGCATACAGAAAGAAAAGGATATGTGAGTACACAATAAATGACATGTACTTAGAAGCTATGAGAATAGGCTTCTATATGGCATGTACTTACTGGAGCCTTGACCTTGGATATCCCAGATTCTAAAACTATGAGGAATAACCTCTGCTTTGTTAAGCCATGGGTCTATGCATGTTGTTATGACATCAAAGTAGATTAATGTACCCTCTTATTAAGTGGACACTTTTGTGGAATGAAATAACTAACAATTCTAATTTACTATGTGAAGACTGTATGCTGTTCACTGCCCAGCATTGTGTTGTAAGCAGTTTTTATACAATGCCTACTTCATCCTCATACCAATCCTTAACTAATACCAAGAGTTATATGGCCCTGATTTTATAAACTAGGTTCCTGAGGAGAGAAAGCATGTCTTAACTTCTCTTGGTATCTCCAGACTCTAGAAAATTACTTGTTACATAACAAGCCCTGATATGTTCTTATGATACCTAATGTCATGATGTTTTTCCAAGGTCATATACTTGCTAAATTTCAAACCAGGAAGATCTTTGCAAAGCTCTTTGTGATAGATTACAGGTAGATGTCCCACATTCATTTTAAAACTTTTTAAAGACTTCTCTGAAAACTAGTTTTTCTCTCATCTGTAAGGTAGAATGTATCTTGGCACTCTTTTGAACTCTGATTGACCTTAAGATTTGCTTAACAAAATAGAATATGGCAGAAATGACCACGCAGGAGTTTTGAACATAGGCATGGAACTACTATGTAAAGAATTCTGGAAAAGTTTCTGTAAAGGCGAGACACTTGATGGGTAACAGCATCCTTCCTGGATGTGTATCGACTTAGGCTAACTTGAGCCATCTAGCCTTGCTGAGCTGAGCGATGTATGCCATGTAGGTCCTCTAAGCAAGATCAACAGCAAGGCTGCTCAGTGACCTTACCCAAAAGCAGGGACTCATGCAATTGTGGAACAATAATACTATTGCTTTGTAATAGAAACACAGTGTATTCATGCTTCCTCTACTACTACTTAATGATTTTGGGGAGAGAGGGGAAAAGGATATGCTATAACATTATTGACAGCTTTCCATGTATAAACCAGTAAGAACGTTATATGTACAGTATTGTTTAATTAGTTTGCTCACTGTATAAGGTAGACTTACTATACTATGTTGATTTAATTGGGGGAGGAACTTAGATTGACAAGCTTCCTGGCTCACACAGCTAGCAAATATTGACGTAGATAGACTTCAGCAGAATTCTAGACTAGTGTAACTTTAAAGGGAAGAGACAGCAATGCAGTTGGGTTGTGGAAGGGGTAGATGATGGGTTAGAGTCAAGAAGACAGAATAGCACTCCCCAAAGTTGTCGCTGCACTACTGTCTGAAACCTACAGCTATATTACTTTATTTCAAAAGTCTCATAAAGTTACAAGTGAAATTATGGCCGCTATAAGAATCTACCATGAATTTGGCAGTATAAAACAACAGCAATTTATTTTCTCAATTTCAAAGGCCAGAACTCTGAAATCCATTTCAATGTGAAACCCAAGTGTCAGCAGCCCTTCTTTCTTTCCAAATTGTTGTGAACAATCAGTTCTCTTGTCTCTTCCAGCTTCTGATGGCTGCCAGCACTCATTGGTTTGTGGCACTGTCATTTCCATCTCTGTTTCCATAGTTACATTGGCTTTCTTTCCCTCTGTATATATAATTTCTTCTTCCTCATTTGTATGAGGAAATTAGTGATTACATTTAGGATGCATACAGATAACCCAAGACATTCTCATTTCAAGATCCTTTATTTAAAATTTAATCACATATTCAAAACCTTTTTATGGGGGAATCACTAAGATAACATTTATATGTGTTTATGTGTGTTCATATTTTGATGAGGTAATTTTTTTTAGTGGAGAATGTGCTAGATTACCCAGGTGAAACATACACTTAGTTATCAGGATCCTTAAAAAATGAAAAAAAAAGAAGGAAGGAGAGAGTTAAGGGAGTCATGAATACAGGAGAAAGGCACAGATTGCAGCAAACAGGTTTGAAAACAAAAAGGGCCATGAGCCTTTAGAAGCTGAAAAAGGCCAAGAAATTAATTCCCTCAGGGCTTCAGAAAAAGGGTGCAGCCTTGTAGACAGCTAGATTTTTAGCTCAGACTATGTCATCTTTTTAATCTACTGAACTGTAAGTTAGTTGAGCTGTTCTGTTTTAGATTATTAACTTTATGTAATTTGTTGGCAGAAGTCAACATGCTCTATTGTAACACTAATCTTTGTTGAACCAATTAGCTTTTCAGCAGTTACTCTACTAATTACTTTACACATATTATTTCATTTAATTTTTAGGAAAATAGCCAAACAACAAATCCATTCAAACATTGTCCTTACTTAATTGCTCTGAATACTAAGACTTAATTGCCTAAAGCATATAGCTTCACAAGGAGCCAAGATTGAATGCAGGTAAAATGATCTTTGACCCATAGTTCTTTATCTCTACCAAAAAGTGTGTATTTAGGAGTTCCAATGTGTTTGTGTTCTTCTCTACCCTAGGTCAAGAGCAGTCTGAATGAAGATATCTATACTCATGGTAAAGGCCTACTACATATAGAATTAGGAGTCTTTACACTATATCTACATAGCTCATTTATTCTTTAAAGAATTTCTGATCTGGCTTTTCTTCTTTTTAATAGAGAAAGAAGTTCTTTTTATCAATAGCTCTGAAAAATAGATGAATGAGAAATCAAAACAAAAAGTTAGATAAAAAGAAAGATTCATATGTAAGTTTTTATTTGTTCAGACTAACTTGGCCTCTCTTAACAAGTATTCTTTTCAAATTTCATTCTGACAAGTCCACATGTGCATGTGATGAACCTTCATCAAATTCATACCAGCTCTTCACTGTATATCCTCTCCTCTCCCACCATTGTCAGGGTAGTCTCAATACATGAAGTACATGTGTAAAAATGGAGCAAGGAAGCTACCCGTCTTTAGCCAAATTCCAGGCATATCAAGGCTTCTTGATTCTAATCCCTAGTTTCTCATCAGTGAATAACTGAGGCCCAGCAAATCCAATCCAATGCTGGCAGAAATAAGCTCCCAGAAATTAACTTAATCTTCAGTGAAGTACCACTTAATTGCCATCTTAGTTATGAATCTACTTGCTTTATTCTGCACCATGACTCTGTTTTTTCCAATCATTTTAATTATTGTACTTGAGTCCTTGTGTCCTTTGATATAAGCTTTTCAGACCCAGCCTCCCAGTCTCATTTTCCTGAGCTCTGGCTTCAACAGGAGGAACCCCTAAGGCCTAATGTTGGTTGGACACTGACTCCAATTATTTTCTGTGCAAATTGCTTGATTCTTGGGCTTTGATTCTCTCTTTCACAAACTGAGTGTATAATCATTTCTTCTCTTATCTCACAAGGCTCCTAAGGGAAACATTAAAAAGCTTTCATTATAAAAGATACTACATACCTGTGAATGAGTGTTTCACACTTCTCATTTTCCATCCCATTTCTAGATAATATTGGAAGCACTGCTGTTAAGTCACAGCAATCCTTGTTCAGGTTGAAGTCTCCGTTACTGCTTCAGACATGGCCTCAGCAAACAGCAAACACAACCTGTTTCCTCCTCTGGAATTTTATTCTTTTTCATCGCTATTTGCAAGTGAAATCTTTGCAGAACTGCTGAGTCCTTTTCTTAATCTACGCAAAAAGAACCTTGATTCATATATTTGTACACATTATAGCCATGCAGGGGCAGTGGAGAAATTCACTCCTGCTTTCCTGGCCTTCCCAGGGAAAAGAAAAGTCATTTTCGGGCTGTGGAAGTTTAGATATAGAACAGATATTTGGGGGCTTAAAGTAAAATGGTGTTATAATTACAGTACTTAAAACACCCTCAAATGGAACACTCTTTTTCCTCTTCTTGCTTCAGATAAGGACATCATCAGTCTGCTGCTTCTCTCCTAATGTAACATTTCATGGCAAAGTAACCTCAAAGCATTTCATAGGCTTGGCCCCTTTCTCCTCCTTCCCTCTTTCTGTGTTGTAGAACAAAAGAGATAGAGACTCAGACTATATTGAGAACTCCATTCCAAATTTCTTACACTGGATCATCTGTATGTATTTTCTATTCCTCCAGAAACATGATATTGTGTCTTTTGTGGGAAAGTAGATGGAACTGAAGATTACTATATTAAGTTAAGTAAGCCAAACACAAAAAGACACATTATATGTTTTCTCACATTTGCAGAATCTAGACCTAAAAATAAAAGTGGTACAAACCCAAAGGGGAGTTTGGGGTAGGAGAGTGAAAAGTAAAAGATAAAAGGAGAGGGTGATGGGGAAATAATAGGATCTAAGTATGAAAATAGAATTCTGTAGCCCACTAAAAAGTGTTCTTATTCTTACAAAGAATTAAAAGAAGTGAATGTGATCACAGTACTTTGGATATAGTTATGGACCTATCACAATGAAATACCCTTTGTACAATTAATGCAATTAATTAATGCAATTAATAAAAAGATAACCACACACATACCCCCAAAAAACTTTTTTCTTGTCATTTTTAGGAAAGAAAACTTCAGAAGTGCTTCTTTTTAAGTAATGCAGTACATAATGCCAGAAACTCAATTATCTTCTGAAGTAGACCTCAGGACTTCAGTTTACAAGAGAGAACCAAGGCTCAGAGCAACTCAATAATGCATTCCAATTTACACATGCAATTATACCATAATATGTAATTGGTGCCCTTGTCTCCTAACTTATATTCTGAGTTTCTATTCATTTCACACCAGTAATAGTGACTGTACCTCAATCCTATCTGGACTATAAGCTGAATATTCTTTTTGGGATATGAAGGCCTTTCCTTCCCCTTCTGTTTTTTTGCATATAGAAATCAGGAACATTTCTACATTTCTCTTTGGAATGGTTGTCCTGGGGTTTCTTGATAGTGATAGGTAGATGTAGTTTGAATTTCTTAGCAAAATTACTCCCAAGTTGTTTCAAGGACTCATAGAAGTTGTTTCCCTGAAGTTCAGAGAACGAGTTGTGATATTTCATAGTCTCTAAGTTTCATTATTCATCATAGTCTCAGAATTTGGGGGCTCTTATCTCACAAAATCTAGCTTAATGCGTTGAAAATCAGGCCTAGAAAATCTCTCTCTCTCTCTCTCTCTCTCTCTATCTATCTATCCATATCTTTAATTCTTCACATCAATTTCATAAACAACTAGATATGTGAACTTCTGCTCTGTTTCTACAAGATATTCTTTAAATACATGTTTAAAACTAAGTTCTAAAGCATTGCTTTAGAATAGGCCATGAAAATAAGCAGTAGAAAAAACTACATTCTGACCTCCCTGAGCTTTCACACCACTGAGGAAGCACACATGAATAAACAGTTATATATACAATTAGTCAGCCAATATCAGACAAGATAGAGAAAACAAGGAGAAAAGTAAGGTTTCTTTTGTTTAATACAGCTTCTCAGGGGAAAGTTTTACATTGTGAATCACTTGGGCAGAGATTGAGATAAGAGGAGAAACAAAGGGAGACCAATTTGTGAAAGAGTGTTTCATCACAAAGGGCTGAAGTCTGAGTTGGGCATGAGCCTATGGGTTTCTAAATCACCAAGAAGTCCACATGCTCATAGAAAAGAGCCTGAGAGGAGAGAAGAGGGTGATTGTCCAAGGGAAGTAGAAACTCATTGACTAATTAAAGTATGGACATAGATAAGTGTGTGGATGTGCATTGTAGTACAGTTGTATAGGAAGATTTCCAACCATGGAGGAAAGAGGGTACAATAAATGATTTTTAGCTATCACTGTGGCTGTCAAATGGAAAGTCAAATTTAGGAGTCAGGGATAGAATCTAGAAGATCAGTAAAGAAGCTAATATAGTACAGAGTTGTAACCTTGCGATCACAGCCACCTGGTTTGGATCTATTTTAATGGACAAAACTATGGGAATTCCTAATTGATTAGATAGAAAATGAGACTAGAAGCAGGGTCCAGAGCAACTTTAAGATTTTGAGATTGATCAAAGAACAGAGCTATCAGTTTAAAAGAAAGGAAGATAGAAAAGAATTTTGGAGTAGAAAATCAAAATTGAAAAGCTAATTTTGGACATGTTAAATCTAGAACATCTAGCAAATATTTGGTTAGAAACTTCAAAGATCTGTTTGGAGATACAAGCCAGGTGTTCCAGGGACATATACAAGCTGGATGTATGAGTTTGAGTGCAATGGCATGTTTCAGGATTGGAGCAATGATCCAGATGTTGCCATCTGTTGAGTGACTAGTGATAGGTAAGAGAGGTAAGAGTCTGCAGTGCTCCTGTATTGAAATGTTTAGAGGTTGTTGAGAGTAGAAGGACCAAGGGAGAAGTTTGAAGAGAGATGGCCTTAGAGTCCCAAGCACATTCTTTCCCTCTAGTTCTGCTTCACAGAAGCAATATGACCCATCATGGCTGATGCCCCACACTGAACCTCACTTCATAAGGTACCAGTGTTGCTTGGCTGCTTGTCAGCAGTTCAAGTAGATTACTGCTGAAAAAAATGGGACCCCTGCCCTTATCAATGTCCTTTCTGTTCTGGCACTCAAACATACAGTGTTTCAAGTCTTTTTGTTTGTTAATATCAATTAGTTGTACAAGGGAATTTCATTTTTATGTTTCTAGATGCTTTGTTCATACTCATGCCTTGTCACCCTCCCTCATCCCTCTTTTCCTTCACAATCCTGACCAACATTGTTCCCTGTTTACACATATGAAGTCTGTTGACCACATTCACCCTCCATCATCCTCTCTGTTCACCCTCCCCTGTCTCTATCCAGAACAGGAAATGTTTCACATTCCTGACACTCATTTTTTAAATGTATGTTAATTGTTTAGAGAGATATTTTTCCCCATGAGAGTTCACACTTGCCTACACCAAACTTTGATCACAATCACAGCCTCATTTACTCTCACTTTCCCCATTCTTCCAACACGATTATCCAATGGCTTTGAAGTGGAATTCTTTTTGCCTTCTTCATTCACAATTGCTATATGTATTTGGTATACTTCACCATTAACATTTCTTCTGTGTGTGTGTGTGTGTGTGTGTGTGTGTGTGTGTGTGCACGCACATGTGTGCACATGTGTCTGTGCTATATGTGTTTACTTACATGTTTATTTTTAGGTCAAGCATGTAACTTGTCATTCTGAACCTGCCTTACTTCAGTTGACATAATCTCCATTTCAGCTCTTTTATGCTCCATAGGCATGGGGGAATTTTTAAATTTTTCAGTGTGTCATTTATTATAAAAGTCTTTTAGGAAAAATGGATTTGGTTGTCAAAAACCAGAGTTCATGGTATATCCTAGACCAAGAACTATGCATACATTTCAAATACATTTCAGTTCTGAAGACTAGTGTGAACCAAAGTTAGATTTAAACACAGATACTGGCCACCTTGGAAAAACTGGAAATCCAAAACACACTTTAACAACAAGATGCAGTTTTTGAAATCATAGGACATTTTGAGTTATGGCATCACAAAAGTTTGATTTCAGATTTCATTCTAGCAAAAGATAAGAAGCTTCCAGAGAGAGACACTATTGTTTCCACATACTCTTCACAATTCTCTGAATGAGGGAAATTCCTAATAGGTGCAATGTTAGGTGATTGAAGGAAGTACATGACTTAATCAAACAAAATTTTATTCTATGAATGTTGTCTATTATGAGTGGCTGCTATAGTAATGTGAAATGTACATACATAGAGTTTGTCACTGAATGGCTGCTATTCTTATTTCCTCATTCCGGATACCAGAATTGTGACAAAAAGTCCAATAGAGTCTATCCAGGAGTCGAATCTTCCTTGAAAATTTTTTAAAGAACTCCTAGGAATGATGAACACTCATTTCATAATGAGGATTGTACACAAAGTACCCAGCTCTTACATCCTCCTCTAAATAATCTCAAAGTAGCAAGTATAAAACAAGTTGTCTGCATGAATATGGGATCTTTTAGTTATTGATGATGTTGAATCTCATATATTCTCACACTTTTTACATAAAAGGCTCTAATTGGTCTACAAGGTTTGATTCTCATTTCATTGTTAATATTAATTTCTGGGAAGCCTAAAGCCTTTCATTCACCCAATGAGAACTATGATGCTGCAAGGCTAGATGTTCTCAGAAGAAGCTGCTATATGTTGATTATGTTCTCTGGAAGTTTGAGCAAAGAAAGATTAAGTCTCACTTTGATGAAAAGTAGTTCTACCAACTTGTAATAAGGGTTTAAAACATTCTTTAGGTTATTTTATTCATCTCCATGATAACTAGAGTAGCTGTTGATATTTCCACTTAATCATTCCATTTCCAATATTACAGTGACTTATAGTATGATAACTGTTAGCCAAAGTGGGGGATTTGTTTAGGGAAACTGACAATGGAGCCTCTTCATCCAGCATGTTTGTGGAAATGGACATTCACTTTTTCACTTTCCCTTTACTGTTTCTTACCTTGTTCCATACTTCCATACCTCAACTAATCTAATTTTCCATATCCCACTAGGACTGAATAACTCCTACATGGCCTAATTCACTCCTCCTTTCTCTGGCTGGAAGCATCTACTTCAGACTTACATTGTTTCCTATGTGAATGATCACAGCAGCCTTGTATTCATCCCTCTCTGTCTAGTTTCATCCTGTGAAATACATTCTAATCGATTCTACCAGAATGCTCTTAATTTTGGGGGGTTAAAACTAGAGTATTTTTTATCTGCTGTAGAATTTTCTAAATTGATCTTAAAATACAAAAGCATATCTCCAAATATAGACTTTTGACTTCTATATCAGAATCACTATTAAAAATGTACATTCTGCTGGGTACCTATGGCTCACATTTGTAATTCTAGCTACTCAGGCGGCTGAGATCTGAGGACTGTGTTTCAAAGTCAGGAAGGCAGGAAAAACCTAAAAGAACAGGCTTCTTAGATGCATGTGCACTCAAAAGTTTAAGAACACTGATGACTTACATGATAAAACTTTCAATGTTTGCAGTGTGATATAAAACCTTGCTTAGACCTACAGTATTACATTATACCACACAACACTACCCATGCTAGTTTCAATTGATAACAGACTATACATAGTTCTGAAAACAAGTTTGTTGGTTAGGAATAGGTTTATAGACTTTCTGGGAGCTCCTACTGAGAAGCAAGTGCACAAGGCAAATGGGCTCAGTTTGTACTTGGGCCTCAAATGGGGCTTAGCAGGAGAGACCCAGAACTGTAAGACTGTTTAGTTGTGAGAAAGAACTGCTCTGACCAGCTCTTTTCTTTCATTTCAGGCTGAATGGGCTTGATGTAACTTTTTGATAAAGGTTTTTAGTAATTTATATCTTCTTCATACATTGGTATTATTACATCAGTAGTTCAGAAACTCAGGACCTTCCAAACACACCAGGTATATTTGTTGGCTGCTTTTCTTGTCCTCTGTCTGCAAGCTGTGAGTGTGGCAAAACTGTAGGAAAGGATTAGTAAGTGTAAAGCAGCAGGAAGCCTGCAGAGGGGAAGTGGACTTCCCTGGAGGGAAGTGCTTACTACTCTGTGCATTAAAACTCAGCAATAAGCATAAAGGCCACTTTTTGATTGAACACAGGCTCCAAAATGTAAACTGTGTATTATCTTTTACACTAGAAACCTCAATCTTAAGAAGCCATCGTGAGTAGACACTCTACAGACAGTTGAAAAATGTGTTCATGATTGTTGTTTATATTAAGAAATAATTTGTAGGAATCTTTCTAAACATTGGTTACATTTGCATAGGGAAGCTGTTCATGGTGTTACACTCCTGTGATCCCAACAGAGACTTTGGGAACTGTATTGGTAGGTGGATCAAAACTCAGGCATGTGCCCAGGTAAGAAACTTAACCATATCCTAAAAATAACCAATGGAAGCAAGGATAGAAGCAATTTCAGTGCTACTGAGCCAGCTTCAAAAGTACAAAGTATTGGGTTTGATTTTCCAGTTCTGGACCCAACAAACAAACACAACATAAAACAGGAAGTATATGAAGAGGAGAAAATCGGAAATAGAATACATATCATTGGTTCTCTAGGGCTTTCATAGCAAAATGCCATTGTCTGGGTTGTCTAAACAACAGAAAATGTACTTTGCCACAGTTTTGGAGACTGGAAGGGTACAAGTTATGTCTGTTTTGCCATGCTGAAATAATTTAGTTGTCTTCCTATCATGGGAGTTGAATTTTCTCTAGTTAAAGAAATTTCAGAAAAAGTAAAATAAAGGAGACAATTTTGTTGTGTTTTTGACAGATCAGTCAGATGTGTGAAGGTCTCCATGAAGAATTTTTTGGGGTTTGGAGGTAGAAAAGCAAGAGAAGGTCAGAGGAAACTTAGTTCTAAGAGCCCCCAGCATGTGAGAGCAGCAATATTGGTGGTATCAACATTTATAACCCAAATAAAGACTGACATATAAAGCATAAGGTAAATAAGAAATTATTGCATATACTTGGTTATCTATTCTTTTAAAAAGGTGAGAAGAAGCCAAGAACAACAACAAAAATAAATTACCAGCGTGAATATTTAAACAAAAAGAAAAGAGAACACATAAGAAATTAACATGAGGGCAAAAAAAGAGATTAGGAGTAGTGGTATAAAAATGGAAAAATAAGGGCTGGGAAGGTAGCTCAGGTGGTAGAGTGCTTGCCTTGCATGCCTGAGGCCCTGGGTTCGATTCCTCAGCACCACATAAGCAAAGAGAAAAAAGCCGGAAGTGGCGCTGTGGCTCAAGTGGTAGAGCGCTAGCCTTGAGCTGAAGAGCTGAGGGACAGTGCCCAGGCCCAGAGTTCAGGCTCCATGACCGGACCCAAAAAAAAATGGAAAAATAAAAGAAACCCATTCCTACAGCATGCTGGATTTTGCCTATGTTTTGTTTTGGAAAGTGACCTGCCATAATTGTAAGGTTGAAGAGTGCAGCACATAGAAATCTATGACTAAAGACTTCACTGATCTGAAATATTCTAAGAAGGCAATGCTGATATTGGAAATATCTTGGAGATAGAGTCAGAAATACTTTCTATATGACATTGCTGATCTGTGTCATAAGAGAAAGTGTATCAGTGGCATTTTATAAAGCTTCGGGGGGCTTTAAAAAGCAAAGAAATTGAGATTGAGTTAGCTGGAATCCGACAGCAGGTTTAACAAGAGATACTGTTCTGCTACAACTTTCACCAAGGGAGTTCAATTTCAACAGTGCTAATCTTTCCTTAGTGGTGTAAGTTTAAATTTTGTGCCCCTAAGGAAAAATTTCCAAAGTAATTCCCATTGAACTTGGCTCCCAGAAATCTCTGCTTCTTGCAATATCCAGGAACCATGCATGCGTCTCCTCAGGTAACAGTACCTCTTTCTGCACTCAGTGAAGACTCATCTGTTTTACATTTTAGCTGCTAAATTTTCCATTCTAGCATAGTTTAATAAAGTTTCCTCATATTTGTAAAACTTCTGGAATATAATTTTAACACTACCAATTTTTCACTATAATATACTTTTGTCCACCTTAATATCAGCCTCCTGGTATTGCAAATTGTAATAATAGTTTAAAATATTACTCCTTTCCCTCCTCTTTATTTTAGCTACAATGAACCACATCAATCAAATCATGATTAGCATCTTCCTTTTCAAAACATGTAATAGGAAAATAGTCTTGGAATAGAAGAATAATAGTTAAACATAAACCTGTTTCACTCATTCAAAAGGAAGGCTTGGTATGTTTTAGTTGAAATTTAGGCTGGGATTCAGAAGGTATGTGTTCCTTGCATATGTTTCTTTAGTTGAGGGTATCTGGGTACCTACATAGTTTATAATGCTCTGATAAAATGGAGATTTCAGGGTGCCATTCCAAATCTATAGAATCAAAATACCAGGATTTGTTTGATGAAAGTACATGAAATAAGCTGCCCAGGTAGGTGATTCTGACATTAAGTTTTGAGAGCTACTGATACATATTTTAAGTACAAGGACTAAAACTGAGATAACTCATTCTTTTCTCATTTATCACATACCTCATTGAAAATTCTATCTCCTTAAATAAATACATTTCAAATTTACATTTCTCTGATTATCTCATACTTTTTTTTAAATTTTGGATCTTGTAACTTCTTTTTTTTTTAATTGTGAAAATACCATACAGAAGGGTTATAATTACATGGGCAAGGTAATGAGTCCATTTCTTATCAAGCATTGTTGCCTCCTCCTTTGTTTTCCCCTTCACATCCCTTTCTATTCCCCCCTCCCCTCTCCCCCCCTCCCCTCCAAAGTTGTAAAGTTCGACTTGTACATCTCATTGTTGCAATGGGTCCACTGTATCTCTATTTAAACTATTTGTTTCTGTTGTCTTATTTGTTGTCTTACTTGGCTTGTTATTATCACTGTGCTGTAAGAAGGAAATATCAATTAAAACACAATACATGTGTAAGCCAAAGCAGATTTCTACGTCGAATGTCTTCCCTAAAACAGGTTCATACATCAGCTTAGTCTTTTAGATGGAAGAACTTAGGTATTATGTATCAACAAAGCCTTGCTCCATTACACATATCCCCTGAAGTCCATAGGAAATCTCTCTTTCTTCAATATTTGATAATGTGAGGGGAATATTAGTAAAGGCAAGTTTTTCTCTCAACTCACAAATCTCCACAAAAGTATTAAAGAAAAGAAAACACATTGCTTTTATTATTAAGTTAGGATTAATTCACTATGTGATGGTAATCATTGATAATTAGCTAAGAGATTATAAATCAGAATGAAATCTTAACTTACAATATAACGAAAGAGATAGAATTCATTATCTATATGGTTTTAAGATAAACAGTAAGTAGTCTTCAAATAAAAAGACTTGACAGTGCCATTTATCACACATAGTTCATCCTTGAATTAGCTATTACCAGGATGAACACTGCGTTAGCTAATTGGCTTCATCCATAAGAAAAGCAAACTTCACATATCTTAATGACAGATGGTAGGTTAGCAACTTTGAGCAAGTAACCCACTAAAATGAGGCTCAAACCCTCCTACACAAAGTGTGGATATATCCCTTGATGTTTATGTTTCAAAGAGAGCTCCTGAATCCTAGGAAAAGGCATTCTGATCCTTAAAGCTAATGACAAAGGAATATGTAGCTTTCAAAAGGATATATATATCAAAGAGAGGAGGAACAATTGTAAGTTAGCTAAAGAAAATGCTCAGTTAAAAAATGAAAGGGAGAGTAGTCTCATTTTCCATATTCAACAAGGAGAAATAAACTACTTACTTTTAATTTCCACCTGCTTACAACTTTCACTTGAAATAAAGATACCAAAAGGAACTAAAGGGCAACTCTGGGCAGCCTCAGGAAAAACATGTTTTTTTAATACTAATGGAACAGGTCTCACCCAGGAAAGCCTCTTTTGTAAACTTTATTTAATGTAACTGGGCTAAGTTTATGGGTCTAAGGCCCCAGTGCAGCTCTCTTACTAATGAAGTAAGGATGCTGAATCCAACCAGCACCATCTTGATGAACGATAAGGTGTTAGCCATCTTGTCTTCAATGGAAGCAGGGAAGTCCTACCTCCCAGGTGATGGGCATGCCTGAATTCCTAGAGGCAGGGGCAGGGACTTGGACATCAGGTTACTGGACCTGCAAGTCTTGAGTTGTGAACTCTCAAGATCCTTGTGACCCTGCCTCCTGACATTGACACTGTTTAGGCATTATGTCATGCCTCAAGTCTCCTGTCTCTCCTTGGATCACCAGGGTGTCTGTCTACTTCAGTTTTCCATTGGAATTAATATGGTTTGTTGGTATTATTTTTCTGCTCTTTCTTTCCTCTCCTATTCTCACAGCTCAGTTTTCTAACCATGTTAAGTGTATTTCAGGGTCTGTAGGTCTTTGGGATGTGAGTCCACCTACAGTTGACAGCTTTCTAATAAAGACTTCCAATTCAACCTCTAAAGATGTGGCCTCTGTTTCTCATGACTGAATTCCTTCCTGTACAACACATTCTTTTTTTTCTAAATGATGACAACAGATTTTATTTTGTTGGCTTGTTCACAAGTAGGACCGGAAATTGCTTTTTGAGAAGTTAAAGGAGAGGGATTGGAAGTGTATGTCAATGTTTGCATAGTTCCAATGCTTTAGTGAATTCTTCACTGTTGGGAATCTCCCCACTTCAGGTCCTCAGCCATTCCTACTACCTTTCTGTGACAGCAGTAGCCCCAGCTCCACCCAGACCTGAGCTCTCCCACCTCTGGAGCTCCCGCCAAGGTAGCTGGCTTCTCCCACTCTCCACACAGAGTACTTCATTACTAGCCCCAGAATACCACCTGGATAGGGGCAGAAAATTGCTCCCTTTCCTGGGGAGATACGGCCCCTCTACTAAATCTTATAATAATCTTTCTCCTGTGGATGCTGCCTCCACATGGGCTCCTGGGGTGGCTGGGATGGATCCTAACGTTCACCATTAAGAATAGCAAAATTAGCCAGGCCCTAGGGTCTCACTACTATAATGCTAACTACTCAGGAGCTGAGATCTGAGAATCATGATTTGGATGCCATCCCGGGAGGGAAAGTACATGAGACTCTAATCTCCAATAAACTACTCAATAAAAGCTGGAAGTGGAACTGTGGCCCGAGTGGTAGAGCACTAGCCTTGAGCACAAAGAGGCTCAGGGACAGTGCCCAGGCCTCAAGTGCAAGCCATAGGACTGGCAACAAAACAAACAATAACAACAGCAAAAAACACAAAAAACACAAGAATAGTAAAATTGTATCACCAGATACAGACTTTGTGGTTACCTTCAGGTATGTTTCAATAGGTTAAATATATCCAATATTTCTTTCTTACTTCATGTGACCAAGGGTCTACATTCCCATGACAGCTAGGTGGCTGACCAATCAGTATAAGTTTTAGGATAAATACTCTTGTCATTCAAAGGGACAGTTAAATTCCTCAACTTGAATTCCAATTCTTTTGTAGCATTCATGGAGGCAAATTGCTGAAGGAACTTACATGAATACAGTTCTTTCTGACTTTTACTCACTAGTTTTATATTCCAACTTGATCTTGTTTTGGCAGCACAGACCAGCAGACCAGATAAGGAATTTATTATGGTGACATGAGCCAGGCTAGTGCCAGAAATAAGTTCAGAGCCTGAGGAGAGTGAAACCCCAAGTTTTATTTAAACTGGCAAAATAGGCATTAATCAGATATTATATAAGGTCAGGCCAGCTGACACCCACTCTGACCACGTGGTCAATTCCTTTCTAGGTTGGCAGAAATCATGATATCCTGTTACCACTCCTGTATTATTATTTAAAATAATGCCTTGTGAGCTTCCACCTACTGATTCAGAAGGCCCCACCTAGTCTGCCCCCACCCACATTTCATCAATAGCCCCACTGGGACACATTCCCACAACTAGGTGGGGGGTCACCACTTTCTGGCAACTAGATGCTCGCAAGTGCCTTTGCCCAGATGGGTAACCTTTCTACTTCAATCGAAGGCACTCTCAATTTTTAGAATGAGTATTCAATAGTAAGACAACCACAACTGTTTTCTGGGAGATTCTGTTCATACAGGAGCACTCATAAACTAGCATTTTATTTGAAGGATGCTTCTCAGGACATAGAGGCCCACATGGACCGTCATTTCTAGTTATGCTTGAACTGCTTAACTTGTAGGGAGAATTAGTTGGACCAGTATCATTCCCAGGACATTCCTTTGACTGTCTGCATAATAAGGCATTGCACTACTTTCTCACTGCACTCCAATTTCTATCTCCCTGATAAATGAGCAGAGTGAACTGACTGGGCCCAGAGGGGAATTCTCCCAACTTTATAAGTGGTAGTAGGATAAGAGGTGCTGTCTCTGACTCAAGATGTTTACTCTTAAAGACTTGGTTCCCAAGGAGCTGGAGAGATAGTTTTTGGGCTTCAGTCAAAGAAAAGAATAACACAGCTGCCCTCTGCAAGGGGGAATTCCAGCATAATGGATTGGCAATGGAAACAGTTTAAACCAATATAAATATAATAGCTACCCACCGAGAGGCAATTTACACACCTCAGGCCAGCCGCCTTGCGGGGACACACTCTGGATGTTCTTGGCCCTTATGTCTACCCACAAATATTTTATGAAGCTTGATACAAGGAAAATGGGTGGGAAAGGATGGAAATTGGAGGATTTGCCTGTCCAACTGGCACAGGAAGCCACATATTTCTTGCTTCAAGGCCTCCTCTGACACAAGCAATGCACGTAAGGATGGTTGTGTGACCTTAGGGAAGATTCTTTCTTTCTTTCTTTTTTTTTTTTTTTGTGAAAATACCGTACAGAGGGGTTACAATTACATGGGCAAGGTAATGAGTCCATTGCTTATCAAGCATTGTTGCCTCTTCCTTTGTTTCCCCTTCTCCTCCCTTCCCAGCCTCCCCCCCACCAAAGTTGTAAAGTTCATTTTTTGATATAACGACTTGTACATCTCATTGTTGCAATGGATCCACTTGTGTCTCTATTTAAAGATTTGTTTTTTCCCTTCCCCTCCACAAATTATACCAACATCAAATACAATGAAAACAGGGGTTGTACCATGAGGGAGGGACATACAAAGCAACAAAGAATTCATCTTATAAATATGTTAGAAACAATCGCAAGAAAAAAAGAAACATATGAATTCTTATCTTGGGGTTCATTTCACCTAACATCAACTTATCTGACCATTTCTGCTCATCTCAGACATATACTAGTTATTGCAAATAAGGGAAACCATGGGACCTATGTTTCTTTGGGCCTGGCTTAGTTCACTTAATATAATTTTTTCCAAGTGTTTCCATTTCTTAACAAATGGGGCAATGTCATTCTTTCTGATGGAGGCATAGAATTCCATTGTGTGTATATATACTGTAAGGTCTGCTCCTGGATGGCCAGCAGACTCCACCCTCTTCTCAGCAAAGTCTCCACCCAGTACCTGCGTTACCTAGGCAACTGGGACACCTGAAAAAGGTCACGTCTGCTTCTGCTGAGGTCACATCTGAATTTGATGTGGCCACACCCTTCTCCGCCCATACCTTAGATAAGGCCTAGCCCAGGCCCAGACTCCCTCTTGCTGCTCTTTTCTAGCTCTCTCTGCTCTTTTCTAGCTCTTTCCTCTCTCTTTCCTCTCTTTCCCAGCTCTCTCTCATTCCCAGGCCTTTCCCAGCCATGTGGAGTGCCAACCTTGCCTGGTCCCAGCAGGTCTACTGAATAAACCTACCCCTTACCTGAATACCACGTGAGTGCTGCTGTTCTTACTCGGCTATCTCTCTCTGGCTGCTCTTTTCTACCTCTCTTGCTCCTCTTTTCTAGCTCTCTCTACCTCTCTCTCTGCTCTTGTCTAGCTCTTCTCAAGCTCTTTTCTCTCTCTTTCCTCTCTCTCTTTTCCAGTCCTTTCCCAGCCACATGGAGTGCCAACCTTGCCTGTTCCCAGCAGGTCTACTGAATAAACCTACCCCTTACCTGAATACCACGTGTGTGCTGGTGCTGTTCTTACTCGGCTACCTCTTTTTAAAAACCTAAGATATACCACATTTTCTTGATCCATTCATCTACTGAGGGGCATCTGGGTTGGTTCCATATCTTAGCTATGGTAAAAAAAATACTGTAGTAAGCATGGTTGTACTGGTAGCTTCAGTATGGTCTTGTTTGTGATCATTTGGGTAAATGTCCCAAAGTGGGAAGTTTCTTAAATTATCTGTCTTACTATTCTCATCTTTAAAATGGGGACTCTCCTTCTAAAATACTAAGGATGATATTGTTGCTGTTTGCTTGTGAGATGTGGAGGCTGGGTCTAGCCAGTGCCATCTTAGCCATGTGGTGGAGAGGGCATTGGGTTTAATTGGAGCCACCTTGTCTTCATGGTAGAGGAAGGGGAAGTCCCATCTCCCAGACCATGGACATGTCTGAATTCCTAGAGGCAGGAGCAGGGACTTGGACTGGACCTGTCAGTCCTGTGCCTTAAACTTGGGAGACTCTCAAGTTTCCTGTGACCCTGCCCCCTACCCCTGACACTATTTAGCCCCTTATCAGCTTGGGCCATGCCTCATGTCTCTGTGTTGTGTCTCCTGGCTCTCCTCCTGTCACCATGGCATCCCACTTCAGCTGTTCAATGGAGTTGATCTGGTTTGTTGGTATTGTTTTTCTGCTCTTTCTTTCCACTCTTGCTCCAATGGGTCAGTTTCCTTCCTTCCTTTCTTTCTTGCTTGCTTTTTCTTTCTTTCTTGCTTGCTTCCTTCCTTCCTTCTTTCCTTCCTTCCTTCCTTCCTTCCTTCCTTCCTTCCTTCCTTCCTTCCTTCCTTTCTTTCTTTCTTTCTGGTACTGGGGCTTGAACTCTGGGCCTGGGTACTGTTCCAGTGCTCTACAGCTCAAGTCAAGGCAAGTGCTCTACTGCTTGAGCCACAGGGCCACTTCTGGCTTTCTGGTGGTTTATTAGAGATGATTCTCACAGACTTTTCTGCCCATGCTGGCTTTGAACTGCGGTCCTCAGATCCTCAGGAGGCTGAGTAGCTAGGATTACAGGCATGAGCCACCAACGCCCAGCTTCATGGTTCACTTTTCTAACAGTGTTAAGTTCATTCAGGGGCTGCAGGTCTTTTTTTTTTT